>NC_052147.1:102024414-102324414 GCF_902713615.1 Scyliorhinus canicula | reverse complement strand
TCATCTGTCTTGAAAACTGGTTTGCTTGTTTGTTTTGGAGCTAATATGAATTTGTGAGATTTGTTGTCATGCCATGTTATGTTTGTACTCTTGCCATTGTTTTGCACTGTGCTGTTATATTGCCCTTCATGTGCAGAGTTGTACCATGTTGTACAGGTCATTGTTTCATTGTTGTTGCTTTTGTTGTTTCTGTCATTGTCTTTGTTGTTTTTGTTGTGCTTGGTGTTTCTGGTGTTGTCTTTGTTGTTGTTTTTGTTGTTCTTGTTGTGCTTCTTGTTGTTTTGTTGTGCTTCTTGTTGTTTTTGTTGTTGTTCTTGTTGTGCACAATGACTGTTCCTTGTGGATAATTTGAGTCATTCTCAAAGTTATTGGTATCGGTGTCCTTTGTGGTATCTGATGATTCATTGAGCGTTTCAACTTGAGGTTTGTGTGAATGATATTGCATTGATCTTGGTGACATCAGTCATTTGAGGTTGATTTGATTCCTCTTTGCTTCCTTGGTGCTCCTCTTCGAGACATTTCTGGTTTATTTTCTTCATCTTTGATCTCTTGGTGCTCCTCTTCTGGAGTCAACGTCGTCAAGATTTCAGTTCCTTGTAGGTTGCCAAGAGTGGATGAGATTTTAATTGATGCGGTCTCACTGGACTCAAGAGTAGTTTTACTTTGATTGTTGAGTGCTTCTGTACAGACGAGCTGCAATCTGTCAGTCTCGCTGTGACCTTGCACATCGTTTATGCTGATTGTGATCACTGTGCCACTATTCGTACATACAGTGTTTAGACATTCATTGTCTTCTTGTTGTTCATCAAATAAGGTAAATAGACTTTCATAGTTGTCTTTTTGTTGTTCAAGTGAGCTGGGTCGACTTTCATAGTCTGCTTCTGGTTGCTCAGATAAGGTGGATAGACCTTCATTGTCTTCCTGTTGTTGCTTTAATGAGCTGGGTAGATTTTCTTCTCGCTGTTGAAATAAGATGGATAGACCTTCATAGTCTTCTTCTTGCGTGGTTGTCACTCTGTAGTCCTTAATTACTTCAATTCTGGAGTCTGTCAACAATCTCTCTGTGGAGTCTTTCATTGCTCTCTGGGTGGAATTGTACAGTGTTCTCTCTGTGGAGTTGATCAGAGCTCTTTCAACCGAGTTGGTCAGTACTCTCTGTGTGGCGTTGTTTTCTTCTTGGCTATTTGACAGGTTGCTGTCATCCAATGTATCAACGATCTGCCATTGCATCACGGTGTTGGATTCATCTACCATGAGTAGAGTCGTATTGAGCTTTGCAACCGTGTTGCTGATGCTATGATCGTCATATCCAAATAACTCAGCCATGTCTGAGTAGTATCATTTGATAAACAAATCATCTTCTGTGGATTTGGATTTGATTTTGTGCTCTTCACTTTTAATTAACAAATCATCTTCTTCAGTTTTGGATTTGTTAATGTGCTCTTCACTTTGGATGCTGCAAACTGCTTGTTCCAGGGTGCTGCAAAAGTTATTTTCAACTGCTGGTTCAAGTTCAGGCAATTTTGAGGTAATAAATGTGGTTGTTGGACCTTAAAGAGTCTTGTTTGTGATTTGCGGGCATTTTCCCTTTAAGTGGGCAGGGTCTTCGTCTTCTGACGTCATGACACTTGTGACATCATTTTTTTTTTATAAATGTTTTTTTATTGAGTTTTCATATTTTATATATGACAAATTACAAGTTATTAGAGAGAGAGAAAAAAAAAAAGGAAAACACAAAAATTTAACATGAATATTTACAGGTAAGCATCTTCATAACAATATTGTGTCCGCCCCCTTTAGCCAGCATACATATTTTACATTCCCCAATATGGCCGAGGCACATGTTTATAGGCATTTATTTATAGTTTGGTTTTGGGCCTTGGCTTGCCATCAAACCCCCATACCGAGCCCGTAGCCCCCCCCCCCCCCCCCTCCCCCCGGCTACCTTCCCCCGATTCCCGTCCATTTTCCCCTGGTTCTTGGCCACCCGACTATTCTTCCTCATGTACGTTGGCCACAAACAGGTCCCGGAACAGTTGCATGAATGGCTCCCACGTTCTGTGGAAGCCGTCGTCCGACCCTCGGATGGCGAATTTGATTTTCTCCATTTGGAGAGATTCCGAGAGGTCGGACAGCCAGTCTGCAGCTCTGGGTGGTGCTGCTGACCGCCAGCCAAACAGGATTCTACGGCGGGCAATCAGGGAGGCAAAGGCAAGGGCGTCCGCCCTCCTCCCCAGGAATAGATCTGGCTGGTCTGAAACCCCGAAGACCGCCACTATCGGGCATGGCTCCACCCTCACCCCCACCACTTTGGACATAGCCTCGAAGAAGGCTGTCCAGTACTCCACAAGTCTGGGGCAAGACCAGAACATGTGGGCGTGGTTGGCCGGGCCTCTCTGGCACCGCTCACATTTGTCCTCCACCTCCGGGAAGAACCTACTCATACGGTTTCTCGTCAAGTGGGCTCTATGTACCACTTTTAGTTGCGTCAGGCTGAGCCTTGCGCACGTGGAGGTGGAGTTGACCCTATGCAGTGCTTCGCTCCAGAGTCCCCACCCTATCTCCATCCCCAGGTCGTCCTCCCATTTCCTTCTTGTTGCGTCCAATACGGTGTCGTCCCTATCTACCAGTCGGTCATACATGTCACTACAGTTCCCTTTCTTTAGGATACTTGCGTCCAGTAGGTCTTCCAATAGTGTCTGTCGTGGCGGTTGTGGGTACGTCCTTGTCTCCTTTCGTAGGAAGTTTTTGAGCTGCAGGTACCGTAGCTCGTTCCCCCCAGCTAGCTGAAATTTCTCTGTCAGTTCGTCCAGTGTTGCGATCCTGTCGTCCGTGTCTAGGTCCCTGACTGTCAGTGTCCCCCCGTCCTGCCTCCACCTTTTGAAGGTGGCGTCGGTCAGTGCTGGTTTGAACCTATGGTTGTTGCAGATGGGAGCCTTGTCCGACATTTTGTACAGGCCAAATTGCTGCCGCAGTTGGTTCCAGGATTGGAGGGTGGCTGTCACCACTGGGCTGGTGGAGTGTTTTTTGGGTGGGGATGGGAGTGCTGCCGTGGCGAGGGCCCGGAGGGAGGTTCCCATGCAGGAGGCCTCCTCCGCACGCACCCACTCGGCTTCTGGCTCCTGGATCCATCCCCTTACTCGCTCGGCTGTTGCCGCCCAGTGGTAGAATTGTAGATTCGGGAGGGCTAGCCCCCCCCTGGATTTTGTTTTTTGTATGACCTTCTTTGGGATCCTAGCATTTTTACCCCCCCATACGAACGCCATGATATGTTTGTCCAGCGCTTTGAAAAAGGCCTTGGGGATGTAGATCGGAATGGATCTAAACAGGAAAAGGAACCTGGGCAGTACGTTCATTTTGATCGTCTGGACTCTCCCCGCGAGGGAGAGCGGGAGTGTGTTCCATCTTTGCAGGTCCTTTTTAACTTCCTCCGTCAGGCTGGTGAGGTTCCATTTGTGGATCCCTTTCCAGTCATGGGCTATTTGGATCCCCAGGTAGCGGAATTTATTTCGGGCTTGTTTGAACGGCAGCTCCTTTAGTGCTGCCCCCCCCCCCCCCCCCCCCCCCCTTGCGGGTGTACTGGGAAGATCTCACTTTTGCTCATGTTGAGTTTGTAGCCCGAGAAGGCTCCAAACTCTTTCAGGAGCGCTATGATTCCGTCCATGCTGCTTTGTGGGTCCGAGATATAGAGGAGCAGATCATCCGCATAGAGTGAGACTCTGTGCTCTCTACCTCCCCTTCGGATCCCCCTCCAATTTTTTGCTGCCCTGAGCGCGATTGCTAGCGGTTCGATTGCTAGTGCGAACAGCAGCGGGGACAGTGGGCATCCTTGTCTGGTGCCCCTGTGCAGCTGGAAGTATTGGGAGTTGGTATTGTTGGTCCGTACACTCGCCATGGGAGCGTTGTATAGGAGCTTTACCCAAGCGGTGAACCCTGTTCCAAGCCCGAACCGCTCCAGTACCTCTATGAGGTATTTCCATTCGACTCTGTCGAAGGCCTTTCACTTGTGACATCATGTGTAATAGTCGTTTGCGCATGCGTAATTCGATCATCGGACATTGTGCGATTTTTTTCTAACTGCGCTTGCGCGTAATCGTGCCCATGTGCAAATCCATTTTCTATTCGAGTGCGATTTTTAAACTGCACATGCGTAGCTTCTTGCGCATCGGTCTTTGGACTGGTTGCGGTCTTTTCTCAAACAGGCATGCGCAGCTTCTTGCGCATGCGCAAAGCGATCTTCGACCAGCGTTTTTTTCTCAACTGTGCGTGCACGGCTTCGGCTTCCTGCGCATGTGCAGAACGGAATTTTGCTGGTTTGCGTCTTTTGTGGGTGTGCACACTGCCCCCGGTTAAGATGAATGCCGTTTAAAATGTGCTGCGGCACGATTTTGACTTTCTCAGCCCCTTGGAGAACCTTTTCAGCGTTCTTTCTTTGTGAAAACTCTAGGCACTGATTTTTTTTTCTTGCGATATGCACTTTTCAATCGCGATTTCCGGGGTTACATCTTTCCGTTTTAATAATGAATTTCTGAGTCCCTCATCATTTATTCCTTTTGCAATTTGGTCTCTGAGCATTGAGTCCCTTAAAGCAGCAAAGTTTCAGGCTTGTGCCAGCGATTTTAAATCTGTGACAAAGCTGTTGAATGATTCTCCATGTTTTTGTAAGCGCCTGGTGAACCTGAATCTCTCAGAGATTTCATTTTTCTGCGTTTTGCAATGGGTTTCAAATTTTCTAATTATCACATCAAGTTTGCTCCTGTCCGCCCTTTCAGGGTAAGTGAAAGAGTTGTATATTTCTACAACCTGCGTCCCGCAAAGGATAAAAGCAAAGCTATTTTCTAGCTCCAGAAGTGGTGTTCAAATCATGTGTTTCCAGAAAGATATGGAATTGCTGTTTAAAAAGTTTCCAATTAGATTTAAGATTACCGTTAGTTTGGAGTAGACATGGATCTTGAAATTGGTCCATTGAGCCGATTGTTGTTCGAGGGATCCAAATGCTGAGAAGTCTTCCAAAGTCAAATATCCGGAACAAATTTCCTTTTGTTTTTAGTTCTATCTAATAAGTTTTCTTGAACTCACCTGGTACCATGTTGTATTATTATTTCTGATAGTAATGTATTGCCTTGTGCAATATCAGTTATTCACTTGTTTCTTCCAGAATGATTCTTAACTCAATGTTGAATAACACTCATCATCTTCCATTTGGAGCAAATGCTTTATTGAGTAACATTGATGAATTAACTGTGAGTTTGTTCTTTCTTCAATGCTTAAACTAGATGTTACATGAACAAGATTAACTAAGAAGCACTTATGATTATTTACATCTGCGCTGAGCTGTCTGTCCGTGTCTGGTCACTAGCTACTGTTCCTGTGAAGAGAGAGAGATTCTAGCTTCTGTCGGCTTATTTATACATCTCTAGTGCTGCCCTCTAGTGATTGCTTAGCTGTAGTGTCTTTACATTAACCCTTTGTGTGCATACAGATATGCAGATCACTACAGGGTCAAGCAAAACTATGGCAGCCAGATTGAAGAATCTTCAGTGAGCCATGCACCGTAAACCCAGAAGTTTAAGTTAGAATATTTAAATCAATGTAAAATCATATAAAGAAAGCAAAATAAAGATAGTGAAAGAAAGATGGGATTAAGAAAGAAAATAAAAGAAACAAAAAGAAAAAAGTTTAAAAATGTAAAAGTTTAATTATGTTTTTTGGCAAAGGTTGCAGGTGGGTTTCCTGCCCTGAGACCAATTGCAGCCTTAAGTGACCAATCAATGTTCTCTTGAGGGCTTCCTGCTGTCACTGGTATTTTACCAGTGGTGCTTGGGCACTTTGTCATGTGGAGAGATCGCCAGGTATACCCGGGTAACCTTCGTGCAGGCTTGGGTTGGTGGGGTGAGGAGGATACTTCCTGATCGAAGACCCCGTGTTCCACTACAAGGGTCACTGCCACTGAAAAGACCTACTCTAGCCTCACAAATGCACTCCCGCCTTCCTTTACAAGCCCTGCCTGATTGGCCCTGGAGAACCTGACTTGTCTTAACTCCATTCCTGGGCCTCCTGAATGGTAGCAGGTCCTGGCTGGCTGCAGTCCCAACTGTGGCCTCTGTACCCAGTGGTGCTGCTATCTGATACTAGCTATTTGACTGGCTGGCAGCTCTTGGGGCAGCTGCCATATTGGGATTTGAACCCATTGGTCTGGGCTTCTGGGCTTCTCGTCCAGTGACATCACCACTATAGGAGATGAAGTGAGAGATCTTGGCGTACAAGTACACAGGTCTCTAAAGGCAGCAGTTCAAGTAGACAATGTTGTTAAGAAAGCATATAGAATTCTCTCCTTCATTGGCAGAGGTATAGAATATATAAGTAAGGACACAATGTTATTGTATAAAACACTGGTGAGGCCACAAGTGGAATATTGTGTGCAGTTTCAGTCACCACATTACAGGAAGGATGTTATTGCTCTGGAGAGAGTGCAGAGGAGGATTACAAGAATGTTGCCAGGGCCAGAATAGTGTAGCTATGAGGAGAGATTAGATATGTTGGGGTTATTATCCTTGCAACAAAGAAGGCTGAGGGGTGACTTAATTGAGGTATATAAAACTATGAGGGTAAGAGATAGGATGGGCAGGATAAAATTGTTTCCCTTGGTGGAGAATTCTGGAATTCCAGGGGACATAGATTCAAGATAAGTGGCAGAAGGTGTAGAGGGGACATGAGGAAGAATGCTTTTACACAGAGGGTAGTGAGAGTCTAGAATCTGCTGCCCTAGTGGTTTAGCAGAGTGGGCTAAACAGCTGGCTGGTAATGCAGAACAAGGCCAGCAGCGCGGGTTCAATTCCCATACTGGGCTCTCCGAACAGGTGCCGGAATGTGGTGACTAGGGGCTTTTCACAGTAACTTTTTTTTAAAATTTAGATTACCCAATTATTTATTTATTTTTTTTTCCAATTAAGGGGCAATTTAGCGTGGCCAATCCACCTACTCTGTACATTTTTGGGTTGTGGGGGCGAAACCCACGCAGACACGGGGAGAATGTGCAAACTCCACACGGACAGTGACCCAGAGCCGGGATCGAACCTGGGACCTCAGCGCCGTGAGGCAGTTGTGCTAACCACTAGGCCACCATGCTGCCCTTTTTCACAGTAACTTCATTGAAGCCTACTTGTGACAATAAGCAATTTCTTAATTTAAAAAAAAAATGTTTTACTTGGTGGTGGAGACAGACCCTGAACTAAAAGTACCTGGATATGCACCGTAAATGCTCTAAACTACAGGACTATGCACCAGATGTAGGAAGATGGGATTAGAAAGGGCACCTGGCTGTCTTTGGGCTGGCATGGACAAGATGGGCAGAATGGCCTCCTTCTGTGCTGTACCTTTTCTATGGTTCTATTCCACCAGCATCCCTTAACATCTCAGCCATGGAACAAGATTATGAACCCACCACCTTCTGACTCCAAGGCAAGAACGCGACCAATGAGCCACTCCTAATAGAAGGAGAACTGTGATGCTCCTGCCATTGAGATTAGCTAATGGAACAGGAACCTGCCTTCTTGCACCTGTATGACTCAACCACCCAGTAGGTAAACTCCCAGAGGCATCACACGAGGCCTGAGTGGAGCCAAAAACAATTTGACCACAGAAGAGATTGGTGCAAGGTTTAACTACAGGATGCACTGCAGTGACTTGCCAAGGGTCCCATGGCAGCAGCTCCCACACCTACATCCTCCACTGCCAGTGACACTCTCAGTCTGAGAACTAAATTTACAAAAAACACCCCATCGGATCAGAATTCTTTCCATGTCCTGCATTCCTGATGCAGATGTAACTGTTACCTATTTTGCATAATCTGTCATTTTATAATTTGTTCTTCACGTCTCCACAATGCAGTTTCAAGATGAATTTCAATAATGCAACATTGCTATTGCTTGTCTCCTGTTCTGGTTGCTTTAGGAGAGGTTGGAAGCTGCTAAGTATATAATTTTGGGTTGTAAACAACGGAAGGAGTTGAGGTAGCAGAGGGAGAAACACTGCAGCAATTCAAAATGATTACCACTTTTCCACTTGCAGTGATGAGGGTTTTCTGCCACTGATTATTAAGTTGCATTGTGCACTTCCACTTCAAGTAGGAAAGTGACTCTCATGATCAGGCCAAATGTCTCTGTTATGCCTCCCAGTTTGCGCGTTTCTTAATGTATTCATTCTAATTAAGTCTTATTAACCCTGATTGAACAGAATGAGAGTGTGAGGAGAGCCTATCAAATGTCTTCCCTGGCTTCGATCCAGAATCTCAAATTATGCTTAGACTTATTTTTTTTTCCTCTCTACGAATTCATTATTAAATTATAGCATGATAAATCTTGTCACATCCCAGAATGGGAATTAATTAAATATTCAATTACTCCAGAGAATATAGAATTTACTTTTGTAATGTCCACAGTCATTTCTTACGTGGCTTATGGTTATGCAGTGTGGTTCGTAGTTTGTGCGGTAACGCAGCTCAATGTGATGGTACCCCATGCGTTTGCGACCATGTAAATCAGCCCCTGTGGCATAGAACCATAAACAAGAACTTGCACTCAAATTGCATGTTTAATATAGTTAAATGTGCGGCAAGGTACTTCACGGGAGCGCTATCAAATGAAATTTGACACAACTACAAAACGAGATATTAGGGCAGGTCATCAAAAGCTCGGACAAAGTGGTCCGTTTTATGGAGCGCCTTAAAAGGAGGACAAGGAGGTAGAGAAGTGGAGAGGTTTGAAGAGGGAATTCCAGAGCTTGCCTGAGGGCCTAAGCAGCTAAAGGCATGGCCGCCAGTGGTAGAAGAATTGGAATTGGACGGGGGGCGGGGGGGTGGGTGGGATGCCAGAGGCCAGAATTGGAGGAATGCATGCAAATATCTAAGCAGGTGGTAGATCTGGAGGAGATTCATGGGGGGGGGGGGGGGGGGGGGGGGGGGGGGTGGGGGGGGGGGGGTGGGGGGGGGGGGGGGGGTGGGGGGGGGGGGGGGTGGATGGGATGGGGGGGGAGGGGGGGAGGTGGGCGCGGGATCTGAAAACAAGGATGCAGATTTTAAAATTCAAGATGAATTTCCCTAATGCAACATTGCTTGTCTCCTGCTCTGGTTGCTTTTGGATAGGTTAGAAGCTGCTCTGTGTATAATTCGGGTTGTAAACAGCCAAAGGAGTTGAGGTAGCAGAGGGAGAAACACTGCAGCAATTCAAAATGATCACGACTTTTCCATTTGCAGTGATGAGGGTTTTCTGCCACTGATTATTAAGTTGCATTGTGCACTTCCACTTCAAGTAGGAAAGTCACTCTCATGATCAGGCCAAATTTCTCTGCTAAGCATTCCAGTCAGCGCGTTTCTTAATTTATTCATTCTAATTAACTGGGAACCAATGCAAGCCAGGGATGATGGGCGAATGGGACATGGTGTGAGTTGGGATTCGGCACATGTGTAGGCCATTCACCTCAGTGCACCCGTGCTGGCTCTGAAAGAATGATCCAATTAGTCCTAGCCACCTCCATGTTCCCCCATAGCCATCAAAATGTGCCCTTTTCAAGTACATATCTAATTCCCTTTTGGAAGTTAGGAATCCTGCTTCGCCCCACCAACCTTTCAGTCATAGAATCCCTACAGTGGGCCCATCGAGTCTGCATCGGTCTTCCGAAAGAGCACCCCACCCAGGCCCACTCCCCCACACCTTTCTTGCAACCCCACCCACACTTTGGGCACTAGGGGGCAATTTAGCACGGCCAATGCACCTAACATGCACATCTTTGGACTGTGGGGGGAAACCCACGCAGGCACGGGGAGAATGTACCAACTCCACACAGCCAGTCACCTAAGGTTGGAGTCGAACCTGGGTCCCTGGTGATGTGAGGCAGCAGTGCTAACCACTTTGCCGCCCTTGGTGCATCAAGATCATAACAACTTGTTCCATAAAAATATTCTCATCTTCTCACTGTCAGTTGCTTCATATCTTTCTGCCAGTGAACTAGCTTCTCCCTACCTACTCTATAAAATCCCTCATAATTTTCAACATCTTCATTACCTCTCCCTTAAACAGTCATTTGGTTGTATAGAACTTGAGCATTGCTGAAAAAAGATGTTTTGTCAAAGTTGTTCATCTTGCACTCAGGGAAAACAACAACTCATGCAGTATAAAGTTGTTCTTTCCCCTGACATTAAACCTTCTGAATTCCAAGAACAATCCCAGTTTCTCTAATCTCTCCACATAACTGAAGCATTCTACAAAGAAAGTGATTTCTGACTGACTAATTTGCAGATGATTATGACCTGCTTTCCAAGGCACAGATACTGCTGAAGTAAATGATAATTAAAAAGGCACATAGTCAGTAGTTGACAAAAGCTGCAAACTGGGAATAGTTACGGACTGTGCCATATTGGTGCCTCAGCACCTGGTTTTCCTGATGATCCACAGACAACACACGAATCTCCATCGAACTGTTACTTAAATGATAGATTGGATAGGGGGACTGCAGTTATGTAGAGGTATTCCAGAAGCTGGGGCTACTCAACTTAGGGCAGAGAGGGCTGGGGGAGATATTTAATAAAGATGTTCAAAATCATGAGGGGTTGCGATCGAGTGACAAGGCGAAACTGATAGAGCTACTCAACAGAAACTAAGGAGACATTTTGCAGGTTAAAGTGGGATTGAACCGTGCATTCCTCATACTTTTATTACAGGTGGGTGCACTTTTGCAAGTGGAAGTCCTGCGAAATGGGGAAACATTGGGAATGACTCCACAGACTGGATAACCAGGGATTGAAAGGTGTATAATATTCAGAGTTTGGCCCTCTTTGGGCAAAGGGATTTAATTTTTGAGAATAGCTGACATTATGCAGCCATCAGCAACAATTGGGATCCACAGCACTGACCACCAATTTCTCGAGGGAAACATGGGATAGGCAATAAATGTCTGTTCTTCCAGTGATGCCCATATCCCAAGAATTGATTAAAAGTAAAGATCACATCCTGAACATTGAAATATCCCTTGCATGATGAGGAAAATTCAAAACTTTAATCATTGCAACATCCAACAATTCCTCATCATGTGCCACAAGAATTCTAAGAAAACAGGCATTTTAAATATCTGATCCATCCTTTGGATATTAGATGAGATAAAAAGATCAAAGGATGAACTGCCTCCTATAGCCTGAGCATGGTACATTCTGCGAAAACTGACAGCTCATTTAAAATACGACGCAGTTAGTCATCCAAGCCCATCATACCATCCCGTGCTTTCCCCTAATTGGGGTCAGGAGACATCAAGGGAAATTTCACACAGCAGCAGAGTTACAGGCAGCATTTCATTACAATGTTTCAATAAATCTTTATTAAAATTTCACACATTTTTCATCTTGGACAAATAAGATGACGCTTCTTGATCTTCTCTGGCCCCCATTATCAACGAACAAATGGAAGCTTTGGGATCCCGATGATTAATTCCATTTAATTTAATCTCTGTCTTTATGGGTTCACAATCCAGTCCGGATTCAAGCTGAATATAGAAAGTTCGGAGATCAAAAACAGGGAATAGGATCAGCGGAGAGAGAGGGAGAGGATGAGAATAGATTAATGGCAAACATAAAAGGGAATCCATGGCTTTTATAAACACATTGCTGACACAATTGAAACCGATTGATGTAAAGAAGCAGTAACATGAACACAAAACGAGCAAAGGGACAGGGAATAGAGAATAGTGGCGAACAGTTCTAATCCAGACTGAATGGATGTGCCCAATGGTGTTCCCCAAGGATTGGCAGTCCGACTGTTTTTCTTTCTGATATATCAGAATGACCTGCACTTGAGTGAACAGTGTGCAGATGACATGAAATTTGGAAATGCAGTAAACGGAGGGTAGTAGAACAGTAATATTAACTCCACCATCTCACCAATCAAGACATTTGAGATAAAAACTAGAAGTTGCTATTTTTCTCTTCAAACATAAAGTAATATAAGTTGGCTGCTGGTTTATAAACTTCAGCAGTGGCTTATTTAATCTCGAACAGGTCAGAGCACTTCACAAAAGCTACATTTACTGCTTCTCAGCACACTTTACAAAAAAATGTTTTTAAATCCAACCTGTTATCCAGAGGTGCTCATAAACGTGTGATGAAGGAGCACCACATTTTCTTCTCAGACTGGAACAGACTGCAGACAGACAGAGAGATCACTGTTAAAAGAGGGATAAATAGTGGACACAAAACGCTGGGTAGAACCCCCTACCCCCCGTTCTTTCTCGAGCAGTGCAGTGAGATCTTTGAAGCCCACCTGAGAGGAAAGAGTGGGCCTCAGTTTAACATCTTACCTGAAAGCTGGCACCTCTGGGAGTGCAATACTGCCTCAGTAAGCACTGGAGTATTGGCCACGACTTTTGTGCTAAAGTTTCTGGAGTGCGATTTACACAATCGACCGATTAAAGAGTTGTGGGGATAGACAATGACCAAAGCTTTCTGGGCCGTCTACTGTCAATGGGCAGCACGGTAGCACAAGTGAATAGCACTGTGGCTTCACAGCGTCAGGGTCCCAGGTTCGATTCCCGGCTGGGTCACTGTCTGTGCGGAGTCTGCACTTTCTCCCCGTGTGTGCGTGGGTTTCCTCCGGGTACTCCGGTTTCCTCCCACAGCCCAAAGATGTGCAGGTTAGGTGGATTGGCCATGCTAAATTGCCCTTCGTGACTAAAAAGGTTAGGAGGGGTTATTGGGTTATGGGGATAGGGTGGAAGTGAGGGCTTAAATGGGTCGGTGCAGACTCGATGGGCCGAATGGCCTCCTTCTGCACTGTATTTTCTATGTTATATGTTCTAATGGTGAATCCCCACTGCAGGTTGACTGCCGACAGAGGGTGCGAACAATAGGAAACCCTCCTGACAAAGGTGGGATCAGAAGATTCCACCGCTGGCCAATGGTATGGTGGGTGGGGGGGGGGGGGGGGGGGGGGGGGGGGGGGGGGTGGGGGGGGTGGGGGGGGGGGGGACCCCACCTTTGTAAAATTTTATAAACATAAAGAAAAGGTAGGGCAGACGTTTATGACACTGTCGGAGTATTATGGAGCGGTGCTGGAAAATGAGGCGAGCCGTACAAATAACTGACGGAACAGGAAAGTCCCGTTGGTGGCAGCCGGAGAAAAATTCTTCACATACATATTCTGATTAAATGCTTCCAAAACAGCTTCATTGAAATATTATTTGAAGTGAACTTTCAGCCCAATGTAGACACCAGAGAGTCCATTGGGATACTCTTAATTGGATTGATTTGAATGAGCCTGATTGCAAATGCTCTCCATGACAATTAATTGCCACAATATAAAGTGCTACAGATGACATCTAGTTACCAATAACATTTAATTACACAGCCAGGAGTTTTGGCTGAATTTTCGAGGTCAGTGACCATGATTTTTGAACTGATGGCGGATCAGTGATATGGGGAAATAACAGTTCATTAGCAGCTGCTTAAGTGTGAAATGATAACCCGACCGAGAACAAATTTCATGGGTCTCCATTGAAGCTTTAACTCCTTCTTGACCCAGGCACAGGAAACTGTTATAAAGCAAGAGGTTGCATTTCTGTGGCACTTTTCAGGATACAAGAGCATAATTGGGCCGGATTTTCCAGACATTTCCACCGATGGGATCATCCGCGATGGGCCCCACTGCGGTGGAGGATCTGAGATTTGGCAAAGGCCGCTGACATCGGCGGTACTGGAAGATTCCACTGGCGGCCAACGAGTCGCAGGGGCAGGGTGGGGGAATGGAAAATCCCGGCCAATAAGTATTTCAGTATGAAAAGCTGAAAGGAATCAATGGTGAAACGAGGCTTATATTCAGAACAAGGCCTTCAAATTATAGTGAGTCCATTAAGGGATGATGTCAGGAAATATCAACCCTCAAATTGAAGTGCATGGGCTCCCTACATTTTATTACATAGTCGGGGGGGGGCTAAATTGTGTGGTGGCCTGTGCCGGAACCTTTGAAATGCTGCATGGCCAGGCAATCACGAGGCCTTGGGCACATTGATCAGGGGAGCACTTCTTCGAGTGGAAATTTGGGCTAGGATTTTCCGGCCTGCCCCTCCCCCTCCCCCCCCTCCCCCCTCGCTGGTAGGTCTTCCGGTCCCGCCGAAGTCAATGGACATTTGGTTGGATCGGCGTGGTGGGTCCTACGTGGCGTGTCCAGAAAATCCCATTCATGGAATTTTCTCTTCCAGAAAGCTGTTGAGGCTGCGGATAAATTGAATATCGCAAAACCCAGCTGGATAGAATTTCCATTCGGCAGGGGTACTAATGGTGATGGCTCCATGGCGGGTAGGTGGCATTGAGTGGCATCGTCTTATTGTTTCGTAATGCAGTCACAGTTGTTAAGTTGAGAAAGCAACAGCCAATGAGCAAGAAGCCAGATCTCACCAATAGCAACACGACAATGAAAGTTCATCTATTTCTTTTTGTGATGTCCTGAGGCTGTGAACACTGTTCTATGAATTCAAGTCTTTAAATGTAGAGGTCACTGAGGGCCTGTATTACCGCCCCCCCCCCCCCCCCCCCCCCCCTCCACCCCTCTCGACAGTGCTTTTTGCCAGTGTTATGAAATGAGAAGAACACAATATAACAACCTCCCTTCAGTGGTAGCCAGATCATCCGATGCACAAAGAGCGATATATGGCAGAATTGGAGAGAAATTGTCCGAATCACTTTGCATTTCACAGTGGGAGTACTCTGCAGAACAGGAGATATCAGAAGCAGAACAATGGCCCAGTTACGCAGATTTCCAATCCATCTAGACTGGCCTTGAGTCTCCTCTCCTGGAATTAAAGATTAATCTCACCACAACTCCAGTGGAAAAATCATTAACAGTCACTTTTCTCGCCATGTTCACCCTGGCCAGGTTTTCAAATAACAGGGCTGAAACCCACCCCAAACACAGGGCAACATGGCACATGCATACACTTACTAGTAAAGCCATACAAAACATAGGGCAGTTTCTGGGGTGCAGATGATTATAGGTATTCTAACAGTCATTTCCCACTATATTTATTTAAATTAGTTCCATAATTCAAACTACCGTGGGCAGCATGGCAGCACAGTGGTTAACACTGTGGCTTCACAGCGCCAGTGTCCCAGGTTCGATTCCCTGCTGGGTCACTGTCTGTGCGGAGTCTGCACGTTCTCCCTCTGTCTGCGTGGGTTTCCTCCGGGTGCTCCGGTTTCCTCCCACAGTCCAATGACGTGCAGGTTAGGTGGATTGGCCATGCTAAATTGCCCTTAGTTTCCAAAAAGGTTAGGAGGGGCTATTGGGTTACCCCAGTACAGTAAGATACTGATGGAAACTATTGCCATAACCTGAGATTATTCTAGGTGAGGGATGATGGTGTAACAGTGGATGATGTGAGTGTGCAATATGCTGTGTGTACTTAATATGGAATTAAAGATCACTGTAGTGAAGGGGAAAGGTTAAAATGGCTAATTATCAGACGCGATTCAGAAAGATAGACTAATCAGAATCTTCAACACTGTGCTTTAAGTAACAAAATGGAAGATTTGTATCAAAACTGTCAAACAGTTGCTAGCTTGCACGCATCTCCATAGCAATCATTGTATCGTAATTTGTTGCCTTATGATTTTGTCAAAGTTCTCCCCACAGTGACATTCAGGTGATTCACAACTGCAGAGCTGTCAGGTCCCAGAATTAGTAGCAAAACATTTAACAAAAGTGCCAGCCATGAATCAGAGGGCCACGCTTTTGCCTCTGAGTCAGACGTTTCTGAGTTGTGAGAGTGACACTCGGAGGGAATGCTGCCCTATCAGGGGCCCTGTCCCTTCGGGGGGGGGGGGATGTTGAACAGAGACCTTTTTGCCCTCGGCTGGCGACTTGAAAGTTCAGTGTTTGAAGAGCATGAGGAGTTTTTCCTGGTGTCCGGGTCAACGCCACCACAAAATGCAAGTTGTGCATTGTCACATTGTTCCTTGTGGGAGCTTGCTGTGCGCAAATTGGCAGCCAAGTTTTCTATATTTCAATGGTGACTATACCTCAAAAGCACTTCATTGACCGTGAAGCACTTTAAAACGTCCGGAGGTTGAGAAAGGTGCTATCTAAATGCAAGTTCTTTCTTCCTCACTGTTTTAGTAAGATTAGGAGATGAAAATAATTTTGTGTGCTGTTAGTAATCATCTCATCAGCCTGTAAATATGTGGCACTTAGCTGTTGTAATTAAACCATTAAGCTGTTTACTTTAACTAACTCACTGTCTGCTAAAATGGAGTACTGAGTGAGTTTGTACAACACTTTGGAGCATTTGCCGCTGGTATCACAAGCTCCTCCCTCCCCACCTCACCTCATCCCCTGTTGAATGTCCTTGGCGTGTGGTTTGGAGTGAATGCTTTCACAGTAAATTCCTATCAGCGCTGTTTTCGCACGTGTGAAGGGGTGAGGGTACAAATTCTTCTCCCACGATAAATTGTACACCCACTTTCCACTTTTCCGTTCATTAAAACAATGCTTTTGCTGTCGAGTATACAAAATCCAATTTTTAACCCTCTGTCACAACTCATTTAAACAACCTGGGCAACAAATCAGCAACACAGCTAATCACAGGACAAAATAAAACACCTCTCCTTTTATTCTGCTTTGAGCTAAAAAAATCTCATCACTAATTCTAATCTTTCAGAAAGATTAGCTCATGAGCCACAACATATGATGAGTAAATGCGACTCAGTCACGTTAAACGTGTTTCACTTAAGGGATTAACAAGTGCAGCTCCATTCTGAGCACCACCAAGCGCACAGTAATTAGGCAATTCTAATTAAGTTTCTTGCAAGGCTTGTCAGTGTTTTTACTTGCATATTGGCTGAACATATTGCAGTAGAATTGCTTAGTGTGAATAAGTTTTGGTTTCTGATTTAAAAAAACTCTATCTTTCCCACCCTTATTGAAGCATGTCAGACTTTGATGGGTGCTTGACAGGGTAGTTGCTGAGGGTTAGGGTCAGGGAGTGAAATCACGGGCCCTGATGCTTCTCCTGTTTCTCGGTCCCTTATTCCTCCCGGAATGGTAGGATCTTAGGAAATACAGAGGACCAGAGTGATCTTGAGATGCATGTCCAAAGATCCCCGAAGACAGCAGGAGAGGTAGATAAAGTGGTTAAGAAGGTATGTGGGATACTTGCCTTTATTAGGTGGAGGCATGGAATATAACAGCAGGGAGGTTATAATGGAACTGTAGTTAGGCCACAGCTGGAGTACTGTGTGCAATTCTGGTCGACACACTATCGGAAGGATGTGACTGCACTAGAGAGGGTGCAAAGGAGATTCATCTGGATGTTGCCTGGCGTGGAAAACTTTGGCCGCGATTTAACCACCGCATTGCGCCCGGCGCCGATTTGGTTGTGCCGGTTAAACAGCGGGGAAGGCCAAAATCGAGATTTGCACCGGGCGCAAATCAGTTTGCAATCTAACTGACCCGCTCCCGATAGCGATTTCCGAATCTCTCCAAAAATGGCGAGAATATCATTAAATCTCATTTGCATTCACTTCCATCTCATTAGCGAGATTGAAGTCGAATGCAACAGCCTCCTGTTGAATTAACCCACTCCCCAGAGAAAAATCACACCATTTTTTTTAGTACTCCTGTTTAAACACGTGAAGCTGATGCAGTGGGTGCTGAGGGGATTGAGGAAGTGAGTAGCCATTTCCATTTTGTGGCATGGAGCTCAAGAGCACTGGAGCTGCTGGCCCCCTGTTCCCCTTTGAGGGGGTTGGGCTGGTTTGAGGGGCTGAAGCATTGCAGGTCGGTGGTCACCCTGATCCGGGGGATGGGGGGGGGGGGGGCTGAGGGGCTTAGCATCTGTGAGACCTTCGAGCCATCTTTAAATATTGTGGCGAGCAATAACAGGGGCTACTACAGCTGCTGCCTCTCTGTCCTACCAGACAGTTCCAGGGCAGAGCCCTGCTCTTGGTTCTATGCTGAAAGTCACTTGAACTCCCTTTGACTGCGAGCAGTCTCTGAACTCATAGCCGAAGGCTATTGCAAATAAGGAATTGGCCTTATTAGTTGTGATAACACTTCACACTCCTCAACTCTCAAGTGGCGTCTCGTGGGCACACACAGTATGTCTCAGAGGATGATTAGTGAATTGCATTTCAATTAAACTCTGTTGCCTGATCACTATGCCAGAACTCTCTGATCCTCAGCATGATTGAGGCAGCAGCCAACAATCAAACTCTCAAGAGCAGGGCTTCAGCACTGGGGATATCCTCACAACCAAAGGATAAGTGTGTGGATCAGGGGAGGGCGTTTGAGCACGGTCCCCCTAATGTTCCCAGCAGAGGTCTGGGGTCTGGGGTTTGGGGGCTTCCGATGTGGCGGGGGGTGACTGTGCAGAGTGAGGTTCCCCAGCATAACTGGCTCGGTGGATGGCACTCTGAGAGAAGGCAAGACATGTACAAGTGGGGGAGGCTTGGGGGTCCCACTGTGGCAGCCTTAACTGATTGTTGGTCTCTCTCCTTCTCTAATTCCTTACAAATAAAACAATATGGTTGGTGTTGTCGGTACCGTAAAGACCCGCGGTGTTGGTGGGCAGCCCAGGTTGCCAGACGCCGGAGAAAGTAGCAGCGTCGACCCAGGCTGGGGGAGGCACCCCATGTGCAGGGGACCGCCGCACACCCTGAAGACCCAGCCGCCCATCAGGCCGAGGAGGAACCCAGATGGGGAGGCCAGCGACTGACCAAAGTGTACAGGCATCGTTGATCTTCCGAGAAGTTGACCGACAGCATGTGCTGCAGGAGTCTCCATTTCAACAAAGAGACAGTGTGGCACCAGTGCCATGTCCAGACATGGATTTTAAAAAAAAATACTTCTTTTCAAGGCATTTTCATATATTTCATATATAAACAGTATTAAAAGAACAACCAAACAACTCAATAAACAACCAACACCCACAAAATGCTCCGCCAACTCCTCCTCACATCCCGCCTTCCCCATTTTAACCCTTGCTGACCTCTCAAACTTCCTTAAAGAAATCAACAAACGGCTTCCACCTCCAGGCAAACCCATCCACCGACCCCCTCAAGGCGAACTTAACCTTCAGCAACCTCAGGAATTCCTTGGGTCCCGCCGCCCGAGCAAGATCCATTTCCCGGTTATCAGGGAGGCAAAGGTGAAAACATAGGCCTCGCTCACCCCCTGGACGCCCGGGTCTTCCGACACCCTGAATATTGCCACCTCCATCCCCAGAACCTTAGAACATAGAACGATACAGCGCAGTACAGGCCCTTCGGCCCTCGATGTTGCACCGACATGGAAAAAATCTAAAGGCCATCTAACCTACACTATGCCCTTATCATCCATATGCTTATCCAATAAATTTTTAAATGCCCTCAATGTTGGCGTGTTCACTACTGTTGCAGGTAGGGCATTCCACGGCCTCACCACTCTTTGCGTAAAAAACCCACCTCTGACCTCTGTCCTATATCTATTACCCCTCAATTTAAGGCTATGTCCCCTCGTGCTAGCCACCTCCATCCGCGGGAGAAGGCTCTCGCTGTCCACCCTATCTAACCCTCTGATCATTTTGTATGCCTCTATTAAGTCACCTCTTAACCTTCTTCTCTCTAACGAAAACAACCTCAAGTCCATCAGCCTTTCCTCATAAGATTTTCCCTCCATACCAGGCAACATCCTGGTAAATCTCCTCTGCACCCGTTCCAAAGCTTCCACGTCCTTCCTATAATGAGGCGACCAGAACTGTACGCAATACTCCAAATGCGGCCGTACTAGAGTTTTGTACAACTGCAACATGACCTCATGGCTCCGGAACTCAATCCCTCTACCAATAAAGGCCAACACACCATAGGCCTTCTTCACAACCCTATCAACCTGGGTGGCAACTTTCAGGGATCTATGTACATGGACACCGAGATCCCTCTGCTCATCCACACTACCAAGAATTTTACCATTAGCCAAATATTCCGCATTTCTGTTATTCTTTCCAAAGTGAATCACCTCACACTTCTCCACATTAAACTCCATTTGCCACCTCTCAGCCCAGCTCTGCAGCTTATCTATGTCCCTCTGTAACCTGCAACATCCTTCCGCACTGTCTACAACTCCACCGACTTTAGTGTCGTCTGCAAATTTACTCACCCATCCTTCTGCGCCCTCCTCTAGGTCATTTATAAAAATGACAAACAGCAACGGCCCCAGAACAGATCCTTGTGGTACGCCACTCGTAACTGAACTCCATTCTGAACATTTCCCATCAACTACCACTCTCTGTCTTCTTTCAACTAGCCAATTTCTGATCCACATCTCTAAATCACCCTCAATCCCCAGCCTCCGTATTTTCTGCAATAGCCGACCGTGGGGAACCTTATCAAACGCTTTACTGAAATCCATATACACCACATCAACTGCTCTACCCTCGTCTACCTGTTCAGTCACCTTCTCAAAGAACTCGATAAGGTTTGTGAGGCATGACCTACCCTTCACAAAACCATGCTGACTGTCCCTAATCATATTATTTCTATCTAGATGATTATAAATCGTATCTTTTATAATCCTCTCCAAGACTTTACCCACCACAGACGTTAGGCTCACCGGCCTATAGTTACCGGGGTTATCTCTACTCCCCTTCTTGAACAAAGGGACCACATTTGCTATCCTCCAGTCCTCTGGCACTATTCCTGTAGCCAATGATGACCTAAAAATCAAAGCCAAAGGCTCAGCAATCTCTTCCCTGGCTTCCCAGAGAATCCTAGGATAAATCCCATCCGGCCCCGGGGACTTATCTATTTTCACCTTGTCCAGAATTGCCAACACTTCTTCCCTACGCACCTCAATGCCATCTATTCAAATAGCCTGGGTCTCAGCATTCTCCTCCACAATATTATCTTTTTCTTGAGTGAATACTGACGAAAAGTATTCATTTAGTATCTCGCTTATCTCCTCAGCCTCCACACACAACTTCCCACCACTGTCCTTGACTGGCCCTACTCTTACCCTAGTCATTCTTTTATTCCTGACATACCTATAGAAAGCTTTTGGGTTTTCCTTGATCCTACCTGCCAAAGACTTCTCATGTCCCCTCCTTGCTCGTCTCAGCTCTCTCTTTAGATCCTTCCTCGCTTCCTTGTAACTATCAAGCGCCCCAACTGAAACTTCACGCCTCATCTTCACATAGGCCTCCTTCTTCCTCTTAACAAGAGATTCCACTTCTTTGGTAAACCACGGTTCCCTCGCTCGACCCCTTCCTCCCTGCCTGACTGGTACGTACTTATCAAGAACATGCAATAGCTGTTCCTTGAACAAGCTCCACATATCCAGTGTGCCCAACCCTTGCAGCCTACTTCTCCAACCAACACATCCTAAGTCATGTCTAATGGCATCATAATTGCCCTTCCCCCAGCTATAACTCTTGCCCTGCGGGGTATACTTATCCCTTTCCATCACTAACGTCAAGGTCACCGAATTGTGGTCACTGTTTCCAAAGTGCTCACCTACCTCCAGATCTAACACCTGGCCTGGTTCATTACCCAAAACCAAATCCAATGTGGCCTCGCCTCTTGTTGGCCTGTCAACATATTGTGTCAGGAAACCCTCCTGCACACATTGTACAAAGAATGACCCATCTAATGTACTCGAACTATATCTTTTCCAGTCAATATTTGGAAAGTTAAAGTCTCCCATAACAACTACCCTGTTACTTTCGCTCTTTTCCAGAATCATCTTCGCCATCCTTTCCTCTACATCCCTAGAACTATTAGGTGGCCTATAGAAAACTCCCAACAGGGTGACCTCTCCTTTCCTGTTTCTAACCTCAGCCCATACTACCTCAGAAGAAGAGTCCCCATCTAGCATCCTTTCCGCCACCGTAATACTGTCCTTGACTAGCAGCGCCACACCTCCCCCTCTTTTGCCCCCTTCTCTGAGCTTACTAAAACACCTAAACCCCGGAACCTGCAACAACCATTCCTGTCCCTGCTCTATCCATGTCTCTGAAATGGCCACAACATCGAAGTCCCAGGTACCAACCCATGCTGCCAGTTCCCCTACCTTATTTCGTATACTCCTGGCATTGAAGTAGACACACTTCAAACCACCTACCTGAACACTGGCACCCTCCTGCGAAGTCAAATCTGTGCTCCTGACCTCTATACTCTCAATCTCCCGTACCCCAAAACTACAATCCAGGTTCCCATGCCCCTGCTGAATTAGTTTAAACGCCCCCAAAGAGCACTAACAAATCTCCCCCCCAGGATATTGGTGCCCCTCAGGTTCAGATGTAGACCATCCTGTCTATAGAGGTCCCACCTTCCCCAGAAAGAGCCCCAGTTATCCAGAAATCTGAATCCCTCCCGCCTGCACCATCCCTGTAGCCACGTGTTTAATTGCTCTCTCTCCCTATTCCTCATCTCACTATCACGTGGCACGGGCAACAACCCAGAGATAACAACTCTCTTTGTTCTCGCTCTGAGCTTCCATCCTAGCTCCCTAAAGGCCTGCCTGACATCCTTGTCCCCTTTCCTACCTATGTCGTTAGTGCCAATGTGGACTACGACTTGGGGCTGCTCCCCCTCCCCCTTAAGGACCCGGAAAACACGATCCGAGACATCACGTACCCTTGCACCTGGGAGGCAACATACCAAACGTGAGTCTCTCTCGCTCCCACAAAATCTCCTATCTGTGCCCCTGACTATTGAGTCCCCAATTACTAATGTTCTACTCCTTTCCCCCCTTCCCTTCTGAGCAACAGGGACAGACTCCGTGCCAGAGGCCCGTACCCCATGGCTTACCCCTGGTAAGTCGTCCCCCCCACAAGTATCCAAAACGGTATACTTGTTACTCAGGGGAACGACCGCAGGGGGTCCCTGCACTGACTGCTTCTTCCCAGTCCCTCTTACAGTTACCCATCTATCTCCAGTCTTTGGTGTAACTACTTCCCTGAAGCTCCTATCTATGACCCCCTCTGCCTCCCGAATGATCCGAAGTTCATCCAGCTCAAGCTCCAGGTCCCTAACACGGTTTTTGAGGAGCTGGAGTTGGGTGCACTTCCCACAGATGAAATCAGCAGGGACACTGACGGCGTCCCTCACCTCAAACCTTGGACATCACATCTTAGATCCCCAGTCAGAGCCCCCCCTAATCTGGGACACACCCAGAACATGTGAACATGATTTGCGGGCCCCTCCCTGCACCGCCTACACCGATCCTCTAGCCCTGCAAAGAACCTACTCATCCTTGCCTCGTCATATGAGCCCTATGTATCACTTTGAACTGGATGAGGCTTAGCCTCACACAGCGAGGAGGTGTTCATCCTCCACAAGGTCTGCGCACATGTCTCAGCCCTCACCTCCCCTCCCAGCTCCTCCTCCCACTTACGCTTAATGTCCCCCACCAGGGCTCCCTCCCACTCCATCAACTCCTGATTGATATCTGACATGGGCCCTTCTCTATTTCGTTCTTTGACAGCACCTTGTCCAGCAATCCCAGGAGCAGCTGCACAGGAGAGGGTGGCACCTCTCTCCTTATAAAGTCCCGAACCTGCAGATATCTAACGCCATTCCACCTGGGCAACTCATACTCTTCCTCCAGGCCCTCCAACTTTGCAAATTTGACCCCTATAAACAAGTCACCAAATCGCTCAATGCCTGCCTGCCGTCATCCCCTAAACCTCGTGTCCAACCCACTGGTGCAAACCTATGGTTATTACAGATCAGTGCCCACACCGAGGCACCCTCCAGCCCCAGATGCTGCCTCTAATGCCCCCACACCCTTAAGACCGATACCACCACTGGGCTCACGGAATACCTGGCCGGCAAGAACGGAAGAGGCGCCAACAACAAAGCCCTTAAACACATACCCCTGCATGATGCCACTTCCACACGCCCCCACACCGACCCCTGCTCCATGACCCATTTCCTAACAATAGCAATATTCGCCGCCCAGTAGTAATTTATCATATTTGACTCCACCACCCCCTCCACAATGCTTGCTCCAAGAAAGCCCTCCTAACCCGCGGGGTCTTCCTTGTCCACACAAATCCAGAAATCAGCCCTTTGACCTTCTTAAAAAATGAGCTGGGGACAAAGATTGGGAGGTTCTGAAACACAAACAGGAACCTTGGCAGCACCGTCATTTTCACTGTCTGCACCCACTCTGCCAGCGACAGCGGCAGCACATCCCACCTCTTAAAGTCCGCCCTCATCTGCTCCACCAACTGAGCCAGGTTCAGTTTGTGCAACTGCGCCCAGCTCTGCGCCAGCTGTGTACTCAAATATCTAAAGCTCGCCCCCAACACCCTAAATGGCAACTCTCCTTTCCTGCCCTCCGGTCTCAATCGGGAACACCTCGTTTTCCCATATTCAACTTGTACCCCGAGAACCGGCCAAACTCCCCCAGGATCCCCATGATGCCTCCGTTCCGCCCAGCGAGTGCCATTGCCAGACCCTACCTCCAAGGTGAAGAGCAATGGGGAGAGCGGGCCTCGTCCCACGATGCAGCCTGAAGGACCCCAAACTCACTCGGTCTGTCCAAACTCTCATGACTGCTGCCTTATATACAGCCAAACCCAATCCACAAACCCCTGCCTGATCCGAACAGCCCCAGCACCTCCAACAATTACGTCCACTTCACCCAATCAAATGCCTTCTCTGCATCCATCGCCAACACTACCTCTACCTCCTACCCTCCGAAGGCATCATGATTACATTGAGTAGCCTCCTCACATTTGCCCCTCCGGCCCTCTTCCCCTTCACAAACCATATTTGATCTTCGCCTATCACCCCCCGGGACACAGTCCTCAATTCGAGAAGCCAACACCTTCGGCAATAACTTGCCGCCACGTTCAATAATGAAATCGGGTGGTACGACCAACACTGCTCCGGATCCTTATCCTTGTTTAATATTAGGGAGATGGAAGCTTGTGACAATGTAGGGGGGAGATCCCCTCTCTCCGTTGCATCATTATAGGCCTTCACCAGCAGTGGGCCCAGGTCCGCCCCAAATCTTTTATAGAACTCAACCGAAAACTCTTCCAGCACTGGGGCCTTCACTGCCTGCATCATCCCCATACAATCCATCACCTCCCTCAGTCCATTTGGGGCCCCCAGTCCCTGAACAAGCCCCTCCTTTACTTTGGGAAACTCCAACCCATCCAGGAACCTCCGCATCTCCCCTGGCTAGGGGCTCAGATTCATATGGCCTTCAATAAAATGCCTCAAACACTCCAGTCACCCCCTCCGGGACCATCACCACCTTGCTCTTAACATCCCTCAATTTGCCAATCTCCCTCGCCGCCTCTTGCTTTTTCAGCTGATGGGCCAATATCCTACTCGCCTTCTCCCCGTAATCATGTACTGCCCCTCTGGCCCTCCGTAACTGCCCCACCGCCTTCCCCATAGAGACCAGCCCAAGCTCCATTTGGAGTCTCTGCCTGCCCTCCACTACCTCCCCCTCCCAACAACGGGCCTTGCGCAAATCCACCCAGTGCGGTGCATGGTCAGAAACCACAATCGCCAAATACTTCAAGTTGGCCATCCATGCCACCAGCATCTTGCGTAGCATGAAAAGAATCAATCCGGGAGTACATCGGGTGCACATGGGAGAAGGATGAAAACCCCTTCAGGAACACGGCCAGCAATGTGCAGAATTGTTTATAACTTTTGTAAATGGCAACAAAAAGATTTTTTTTAAAAGTATGAAAACCCCTTCGACCGCAGCCTCCTGAACTTCCACAAGTCCACCCCCCCATGCGCTACATAAACCCCCTCAGCTCCTTTGCCACTGCCGACACCCTCGACTTGGGACTCAACCGGTCCAGGCTCGGATCAGTGTTAAAATATGACAGTATTAAAATTCCTCCCGATAATCAGCCGATGAGAGTCCAAGTCAGAAATCCTCCCGAAAACCTGCCTCATAAAATCTACATCATCCCAATTTGGGGCATCGACGTTTACCAGATCCACCGGCATCCCCTCCAACTTTCCACTAACCATCACATATATCCCCCCCTCCACACCCCTGCCCGCGCCGCCCCCCCCCCCCCCCCCCCCCCCACGGATCGGCCACAATACTCCCCATTTATTATCGAACACCGCCCTCCCCTCGTCTTCTTATTCAGCTCCGAATGAAACACCTACCCCACCCTTTCCTTTCTCAGCCTTGTTTATTCACTATGTTGATGTGTGTCTCCAGCAAAATGTCATGTTCAAACTCTTCACTTGCGTGATCACGCATGACCGTTTAACCGGCCCATTCAACCCTCTCACATTCCACGTGATCAGCCTGGTCGAGGGTTCCCGCCCCCTTCCCCTTCCGATCAGCCATACGGAAAGCACGGTAGCACAGTGGTTAGCACAGTTGCTTCACAGCTCCAGGGACCCAGTTCAATTCCCAGCTTGGGTCACTGTCTGTGTGGAGCCTGAACGTTCTCCCCGTGTCTGCGTGGGTTTCCTCTGGGTGGTCCGGTTTCCTCCCACAGTCCAAAGATGTGCAAGTTAGGTGGATTGGCCATGATCAATTGCCCTTAGTGTCCAAAACGATTAAGTGGGGTTACAGGGATAGGGTGGAGGGTACTCTTTCCAAGGGTTGGTGCAGACCCGATGGGTTGAATGACCTCCTTCTGTGCTGTAAATTCTATGAACCTTTTTTTGAACCAGCCCCGGCCTGCACCACGTGCCCCTCGAGACCCACCCTCGAGTGTCCACCATCATCGATCTCTTCCAAACTGTGCCAGACCAACCACACCTATTTCAGCAACCCCTCCCCTACCCTCAAACAAAAACCAACTCCCACCCCCACAGCTTCCTCCTGGCATCTGCCCCCCACTTCATCCCTGTTAACTAGCTGACCCAATTAGCTTGGTGGACCCCGCATAAGGCTTCCAACTTTCCTTCCTCCATCCAGTTCCCCTCCCCCACCAACCAACCCAACCATCTATCCCTCAAGAATAACAAATGGCACACTCACCATCGCTGATCCCTCTCAAAACCTGCCCCCGAAAACCCACCACCAAACACTTTAAAGAACACACAAAAGTCCTCCAAAGTTCAATGTGCTCACACTCCTCTCAGTTCATTGACCCTCATGAATTCCATCGTCTCCTCCAACGTGTCGAAATAATACTCTCGCTTCTGGAAAGTCCCCCAGAGGCAGGCTGGGTATAGTATTCCTAACTTCGCCCCCTTTTCAAAGAGGGCAGCCGTAACCCGGCTAAACCCAGCCCTCCTCTTTGCCAGCTCTGCTCCCGAGTCCTGGTAACCCCACAACACATTCTCTTCCCAGGTACATTTCCTGGTCTGTCTCGCCCATCGAAGGATCTTCTACTTGTCCAGAAAGCGATGCAACTGCACCACCATCGTCCTCAATGGCCCGCCCATTTATGGCCCGCCCTTCTATGTGATAGCCAGTTACTTATCCAATTGGCCAAATTTCCCTCTACCCCACACCTCCTTACTTTCTTCATAAGCCGACCATGGGGAACCTTATCAAATGCCTTACTAATGACATCAACTGCTCTACCTTCATCTACACACTTAGTTACCTCCTCAAAGAATTCAATCAAATTTGTGACGCAAGACTTACCCTTCATGAATCCGTGTTGACCATCCCGGATTAAGCTGCATCTTTCCAAATGGTCATAAATCCTATCCTTCAGGACCTTTTCCATTAACTTACCGACCACTGAAGTAAGACTAACCGGCCTATAATTACCAGAGTCATTCCTATTCCATTTCTTGAACAGAGGAACAACATTTGCCACTCTCCAGTCCTCTGGCACTATCCCTGTGGACAGTGAGGACCCAAAGATCAAAGCCAAAGGCTCTGCAATCTCATCCTTTGCCTCCCAAAGAATCCTTGGATATATCCCACCTGGCCCAGGGGACTTGTCGACCCTCAGGTTTTTCAAAATTGCTAATACATCCTTCCTCAGAACATCTACCTCTTCCAGCCTACCCGCCTGTATCACACTCTCATCCTCAAAATGGGCACTGGGCAGGCGGGGCAGTCCCCTTTGCCCTCCGCCATCTTCCCCTGTGGCGCACCATGAAATCTCTCCTGCTTCAACAGCACTTTTTTTCTCGTGGCATCCCTCGTCCGCTGCTCCATGCGCCAGCCACCCAGAGGAGTATTAACTTCCCCAGGCACTCCTGTACCGTTTGCCCTCAAATATTTTGCCATTCGGGCAGGGAAAAGACCTAAAAGACCTGCCTTGAGCGGGAGCCATCAAATGTGCAATCACTCACTCCAAGGCCGCACCGGGAAGTCATCCTCACGTGGACTTAGCACCCCGTGGAGGAGGGGGATACCCACTCCCGGTGGCCGTGAAAGTCACCTGAACCTTGATGCAACCGGATCATTCCAGGGCTTCAAGCGAGGACTTGTGTGGCATTTCACAAGCTACAGCCCACAAGTGCATTGGTGAGATCATGGATATCTTCTATGCTCGTGCATCAGACTTTATCAACTTTAGCTGGTCTAGGCTCACCAAGATTCCCGGGCTGCAGGATTCTCCGCCATCGCTCGGATGCCCCATGTCCAGGGTATAATCGATAGCACGTGTGTCGACTTGCATGTACCGGAACATCAGGGAGTGCGCTTCATTAACTGGTTTTCTTCCCTGAATGTTCAACTCGTGTGCAACCATCACCTCCGGGTCATCCACGTGTGTACTCGCTTCCCAGGGAGCGGCATAACTACATCCTGGGGCGTTCGGAGATCCGCTGCGTCTTCGAGGACCACCCCAGGATGACGGGTTGGCTCTTGGGGGATAAGGGGTCCCTGCTGAGGGCGATACGGAGGCTGGAGGCCGAGGTGGAGACCCAATATAAGGAGGTCCATGTTGCCACACGTGCTGCCATTAAGCGGTGCATCAGACTGCTCAAAATGCGGTTGTGATGCCTGTACTCTCTGGCACTGCAGAGCCACACACCCCTGAGGGTCTCCCGCTTGGTGGTGGTCTGCTGTGCCCTCCAACCTGGCACAGCAGTGGGGTGACATGCTGGAGGAGGAGGGACATGCGGCCTTGTCTGAGAAGGAGGAGGAGGCGGACCAGGAGAGGATAGAGGACAAGCCACGGAGGACCCGCAGGAGGAGTTGCCTACCCCAACCCCCCATTTCCTTCAGCCCCCTTCTCCCACCCCCAGCCCCTCCCACCTACCTTCTCAACTACCCTGTTGTAGGATCCAAGACTCCTGTAGGCTTCACCCGATGCCTATGTCTATGTATTTACATTGGGTATTTTATGTTTCCCCTATGTATTTTCTTTTCATGCGTGGAACGACCTGTCTTAGCTGCACACAGAACAATACTTTTCACTGTACATCGGTACATGTGACAATAAACAAATCAAAATCAAAATCTAGTGCAATCACATCCTTCGTATAATGTGGCTACCAGAATTGCACACAGTACTCCAGCTGTGGCCTCACCAAAGGTCTATACAGCTCCAATGTGACCTCCCTTCTTTTGTAATCTATGCCTCAATTGATAAAGCTAAGTGTCCCGTATGCCTTTTTCATCACCCTATCAACTTGCCCTTCTGCCTTCACAGATTTATGGACAAACACACCAAGATCACTTTGTTCCTTAGAACTTCCCAGTGTCAAGCCTTTCCTTGTCATATTACCCCTTTCAAAGAGCATCACTGCGCAATTTTCAGGGTTAAATTCCAACTGCCACTTTTCTGCCCATTTGACCATCCCTTCTATATCTTCCTGTAACCCAAGATACTCAATCTCACTGTTAACCACTCTGCCAAAATTTGTGTCGTCCACAAACTTACTGATCGTATTCCCCACATAGTCATCTATGTTGTTTATATAAATGACAAACAATAGTGGGCCCAGCACGGATCCCTGTGGTACACCACTGGTCACTGGCTTCCAGGCACTAAAGCAGCCAGCTGTCAAAACTCTCTCCCTCACATCCCACAGTATCCTGGGACACAGTTCATTTGGACCTGGAGATTGTCCCACTTTTAAGCCTGCCAATACCTCCAATACCTTGTCACTCCCTGTGATAATTTGCTCAAGAACCTCACAGTCTCTCTCCCCGAGTTCCATATCTATCTCCTCACTCTTGTGGGTGAAGACAGATAAAGAGCGGGATTATCTGTCGGCTGACACCGGAATCGGAAAATGCGGTTGGGCAGAGAATCGTTTTGATGCCAAAATCGTGGCAAGTGCCGGTTTAATTCCAAATTGCAGTCCTCCAGTGCCTCGACAGTGATGTCAACGCGTTCCACTCGGCACGTACAGTGACCACCATTGGCATATCATTAGCAGGACTGACCCCGTATTCTCCAGGGCCTCCACAATTCTCCGCCTCCACAGGCAACATGGATGATGAGGGTGAGAGAGGAGGCAGGACATGGAGAGGCATGACCATGGGCTGCCAGTCCTGACACTGGCTGGGCTGCCTGTGGTGGGGATGGGGCTGGGGGGGGGGGGGGGGCATGACGGGGGGGGGGGGGGGAAGGGTCATGGTGTTGGGGCTAACCACCCCCCCAAGGACTGGGGTGTCCAGGCGTAGACCACCATTGTCACAGCCTTCAAGGCAGCCATCTTGCTGCGCATCCCACTGGTCATCCACATTGGCCCCTGTTTCTGCAGAATGGCGCCGGCCATGCATTCACCCCACCACACCTCCACCCCACCCTCCTCCATACCATACTATCTGGCCGGCACCCACCTGCAGGGCATCACGTGGTCCATCCAGGGAAATGCCCAAAGTAGCCCCTACAGGGGGAGTTCCAAATGGGGCACTGAAGTGTATCGCTGGCAAGAACAGCGGCAGCCGATGGTACCCCTAGCAGCAGGGACGGGCGGCAGGGCCAGAGCCCCCATCTCGCTGGCACCTCCGGGGCTAGGGATGTGATGAGGAGGGGGAGTCATGCAGGGGCAGAGTCCACTGGCCAACCGGGGCCATCATGTACCCCTTTGGACCTGGTTGGGCACAGGGGGCATGCACCATGCTAACATTTCATCCCCTGTAGACAATGGATATTGGAATTCATCAGCAATAGACTCGCAGCCCTGGGGGATGCACTGCGACTGTATGAACTGGAACTGCTTGAGGAAGAAGAAGCAGCAGTGGAGCGTGCAGCAGAGGAACAGGAGGCACCCGGTGAAGATGGAGAGCCAGGCTGAGGGGAGGAGGAGGTGCAAAGGAAACGTCACATGAGGCCTCGCATCTATCAGCAGCACCTGTCGTTTGAAGGATTGGGCATGCCAACAAAAACTCAGGCTGAAGCAGGGGGACAGTGCAACATAGCTGCTGGATCATGGCGCACCTGTCATCCCGGGTGTTGGGGCAGGACACCCACTCCCAGAACTCGGGGAGAGAGACTGTTAGGTTCTTGAGCAAATTATCACGGAGTGACAAGGTATTGGAGGTGTTGGCAGGCTTAAAAGTGGGACAATCTCCAGGTCCAAATGAACTGTGTCCCAGGATACTGTGGGAAGTGAGGGAGAGATTGCGGGGGAAATTACCCAAATTTTTAATTTGTATCTGGCCTCGGGGGAGTTGCCAGAGGGCTGGAGAATAGATATAAGAAAGGTTGTAGAGTTAAGCCAGGGAACTACAGACCAGTGAGTCTCACGTCCGGTGGCAGTCAAGGTGACGGTCACCCTGGATGTCTACGCCCCGGGTCCTTCCATGTGCCAAGTGAGGACCTGTCTGCAATTTCACAGAGCTCGATGCACAGGTGCATCCGTGCAGTCACGTTGGCCCTATATGCCCAGTCAGCACAATACGTCCATTTTAATGTTGACCGAGCCCACCAGGATGCCCGGGCAGCGGGTTCGCCGCCATTGCCGACATGCCCCAGGTCCAGGGGGTGCTTGATGGGATATATGTCGCCCCACGAGCGCCTGCAGATGACAGGCCGCTCTACATAAACCGAAAGAGGTTTCATTCGATGAACATGCAGCTGATATGTGACCATCAGATGCACATCATGCACGTCTGTGCCCGATACCCGGGCAGTGTGCACAATGCCTTCATTCTGGCACACTTGACGGCTCCTGGCCTCTTTGAGGCACACCACTTACTGGGGGGTTGGCTCCTGGAAGACAGGGGTTATCTGCTGCGGGCGTGGCTGATGACACCTATCTGAAGGCCACAGACCAAAGCGGAGACCCGCTACAACAACACCCGTGCAGCAACCGAGGGTGTGATCGCGCTTCGCCATCCTGAAGATGCAGTTCAGGTGCCTGGACCGCTCTGGAAGGGCCCTGCAGGATAGTGCTGGGAGTGTTGCTCGCATCATGGGGCCTGCTGTGTCCTCCACAACATCGCACAGCAGAGGGGCGACATGCTGGAGGAGGAGGAGAATGAACAGCAGTCCTCATTTGATGAGGAGGATGCGGGGGAGGGGGGTGGGCAGGACATGGGGCCCAGGCAGGCACAAGAGGCCGCATGAGGCCTCCGTGATACATAACTGCTTCACTACAGGGTACAGGTCCTGGGTTGGCAGTAACAGCTGATCTGCCCCATGGGAAGGAGCATGATGACAACCCGCTCTACGATGAGCTCCGATCCCCAAATCGTTCAACATCATCTGATTCCTGCCCACAGTAGCACTTTCCACTGTCTCCTGGGTGATCTCTGAACACAAGCTGGTCATTCCATCACACGGTCCCATCGATCCATGGGGTGGCAGAGGTGGGGACGGTGGGGGAGGTCAGGGTTGGAAGACAGGAGCAGTGAGCGCTGGCTGAACTGCGGTCCTTGGGCCAAGCCCACCCCAACGCCCCCAATTCCCCCACTCGCGCCCCTCTGCGGCCAGCCCAGACCAGCCAACCCTCACACCCTTCTGACAGAGCACTGAGGTAGGTTGTAACAGAGTTAACAGGTGTATAATGTGACAACATAGATAATGAGACCTGCCCTAGCCCCTATCGCTAAACTGTGCCCTGCACCCGTGCCAACATAATTGGTATCTAATTTTCTGCCCTTATGGGCTCCAACTCTACACCTAGGTGGATACCTAGGTGGTGCATTAGGAGTGGAGGTGCGCTGCGACCTGGATCCCCATTGGCAGCCATCTTCTGGGGCGACTGGGCCTGGATGGAACGTGCTGCTGCTCGGGTGTCCCAAGGGGCATGGTGCCAGCCTGTTCTTCCCACTACCCACCAGACGCACCAGGGACAGGAGGGGGAAGGGGCAGGGGAGTCTCAGGTGCTGTGGTGTTCTGGCACCTCCCCTGCATGAATGCCCACCGTGCGGTTTTAGCCTGGGTGGCACGAATCATGGACAGCACCACCTCCTGTTCCTGCATGTAGGGGCATTTGATCTTGGACCACTGTGCCTGGGGACGGGGGTTGGGGATGCGAAAGGCAACAGGAGGTAGTGGTGCAGGCATGCCCACTCTGAAGATTAATGTGACACATGTATCAGGTGTAATATGTTTTAATAGTGAACATTTGACATTTCCATTCCCCCTAGTGACAGATAGTGATGTCCCCGTCCCCCGTGCCCACTCAGTGCTCCTCTCTCTTCTTGATCTTCTGTGGCCTGCTGCTACATCTGGATGTGTCCCCAGAATGAATGTCAAAGGTGGGGGCAGCCTATTGATTTCTGCACCCTGTGGCCTTTGATGGCCTTGCCGGATGTCCTCTGGGGGGTCTGGAGCTGGAGGTCCCGGCCAACTTACCGGTGTCACAGGTGTCTCCGAGCCGCCCTGTTCTACCCATTGACCTTGAGATATGTCAGGAGTGGGGCATTCGGAAGAAATGAAGGATACTGCTGTGTCCTTGGTGACAGGCCCCAGGTTGGCCTCCAGCACTTCGTCCTCCCTGTCAGTGCCTGTAGGGTCCTTGGGGATCTCCATGGGATGTAGGGGCAACTGGAGTGAGCTCCAGAGGCCTCTCAGTCATCTGGCTATGCAAGTCCTGGTGGCTCCCCATTATCTGCACCATGGTGTCAATGCCCTCAGCGATGCTCCTCAGTGACTGGGCCATACTCTGGAGTTCCTCGGCAATGTTCACCTGCGACAGGGACATTTCCTTCAACGACTGGGACACGATATTGCTGTCCTCAGCCATGGACGTTACAGACTGAGCCCTGCCTTGGGCACCACTACTCAAGATGCGGACGTCATGCTCCAGGATTTCTATTGTGATTGCCAACCTAGCAGTGTTGGCCAAGGTGCCGCACATTGCTGGCACCATCTCCAGCTGACATCCTTTCTGAATCTCACGGCTTAGTCCTCTCATTTGCATCAGCTCTGGGATAACCTTGTCCAGAGGCTCAGCATCTGACTGGGTTACAGTTGAGTCCTAGGATCCAGCCGACCTACAACTGCTGACTCCCTTGGATGTTCCTGCCTCCACCTGATGTGCAGCAGCAACTGTGTGATGGCCACCAGATTGTCCCCCAGAAGCCTGTGCACTAATGTTGCCCACTGAGGTGGGTGTCTCTGCGCCGGTGGATGGTGAGGATGACAGCTGTGATGCATTGATGGTGGTCTCCTTGGAGCTCTCCTCCGAGGTGGCCTCTTAGGTGACGGATATGTGGTCTGAGAGAGGATCATTTTGTCTAACATGAACTACACACGAGACAGATCATCTCGGTGAAGGGGCAGTGGATCCTCACCTCTCTGGCGCAGGCCAACCTTGCCGCCAGTCACTGCTCTCTCCTCCAACAACCCCACAATCTCCATAGGGAGTAAGGACACGAAACACTGACATTCCACCCCCCCCCCCCCCCCCTCCCCCAGTCTTGGCTCTTTCCTATTTATTATGAGCTATCTTCTCCTGCAGGGACAAAGAGAGGGCATTGTGAGCCACACGCTTGATGGGTCAGGGGGTCTACAGCAGATGGCATGTATGGGCACCGCACCTGGATATTATGGGATTGTCCTGTGGGTGCCAGGGGGTTCTGAGGGACAAGCTTGAAGATCAAATTTGGGGAGGGCCTGAGATGTCAGCCAGTGATTTGTGGGTGTGGGGGTTGGGGATTTAAGGGGTGGCTGGCAGAGCTGATGCCAGGAGAGAGGTGGTAACTTACCCTTGCAGCTCGGTGGAGGCCATTGGACTTTGTCTGATATCGGACGGCGGTCCTCCTGGTCAAGCTGCCCGGATTGACAGCCACTGCCACTGCCTCCCAGGTGGCATTGGTGGTCCTGCTGCTGGACCTCCGACCACTCGGTGGAACAGCGTATCCCGTCTCACATCAACGGCGTCAAGAAGCCTGGCCTGGTCAGCAGCCAAAGCGAGGAGCAGGTCTGCATGCTGCCAAGCCTGTTTGTTGAGTGGGAGTGAGTGGTGAGGGAGTGTTTAAAAGCAGCTCCCTCTTGTTAGCGGTGAGACGCTGAGGCACGAGTCCAGCGAATCAAATGGCGAGACAGCCAGTAATGGCAAGAAGCTCATGGGGGCTCATTCCTGAGTGCCATTAAATACAGGCCGCGATCTCGCCAACGCGACAGCCGAGACACACCCCGCCAATCCCACTCAAAATGACACTTAGAAATTCATCCATTAAACTAGGCCCTTCAGAGAGGCTGGCTAGGCTGGGGTTAATTTCTTTAGAGAACAGAAGGCAGAGGGGGGGACCTGATTGAGGTGTACAAAATTCTAAGGGATATAGATAGAGTAGATAGGAGAAACGTTTCCTCTTAGCAGAGGAGTCAATAACATGGGGGGATAGATTTAAGATAAGGGGCAGGAGATTTAGGGGGGATATGAGGAAAAGCCTTTTCGCCCAGAGGGTGGTGGGAATCAGGAACTCACTGCCTGAAAGGATGGGAGAGGCGGGAACCCTCATAACATTTAGGTGAGCTTTTGAAATGCCAATTGGAATTAGAATACATAGGCCGCGGAGAAACGGTGGGTGGAAAGGCCTTTTTCTGTGTTCTACAACTCTGTAACTAACCTTCCACCTCACATTTTTATCCTTTCAAGATTCACCAATCAATTCACCAAAGTATCACCGAAAGATCCTCGTGAAATGATAACGCACATTATTGACATCAGGCTGCACACATCATTCAATTATATATGCAGCATGGGTGATTCGTATTAAGAGCAGTAATGACACAATGCAGTGTTCGTTTGTGTGGGGCCTATAGGTGATTCCACGGTGTCTTTTAAAAAAAGCGCAGAATACAAATTTTACTTTAACATTGTGTAATATTTCTAATTGAACAGGAAAATATCCCATCAGTTATTTCTAGCACTGTGCTGACGATAACGCTGATTTTGATGACTGCCTCCGCCCTCATTAACATGTTCTGCACATTGTACCATATGGACACAGTGGCAGTAAATTCATATTTGGGTGAAAGATTCAATACTTTCAAACCAGATAAACTGCACAAGATATTTTCCACTCTGTTGAATAATTAGAAGACATTTTCCTGCTTGGGTGCTTGATGTTATTCCATATCATTATTTCATACAAGGGATTGTAATTAGATTCTGTTTAACCAGGAATCTCACAGGGCAGGAAGATGACAGAATCACAGAATTGTTGAAGCTCCGAAGGAGGCCATTTGGCCCATCATGTCTGCCCTGTCTCTCCAAACGAGCATTATGACTTAGGGCAGGATGCTTTGGCCACACCCACCTGGCAACTAGAAATTTCCGCCCGAGGTCAATGGACCTTTACATGGCCCGTGTCCCACCTGTGTCGATCTTGTGATGGATGGGGTGGAAGAATCTAGCCCTTACTGTCATTCCCCTGTCTTTTCCCCTTATCCCTGCACATCGTTTCTATTCAAGTAATCATCTAATACCCTCTTGAATGCCTCAATTGAACCTACCTCCATCAAACTTCCTGACAGTGCATTCCACACTCGAACCACTCGCTGTGAGAAAACGTTTTTTCACATCACATTTGCATCTTTTGCAAATCAGTTTAAATCTGTGCCCTCTCTTTCTTGGTCCTTTTACGAGGGGGAACCATTCTTGTAAACCTCTTCCGCACTCTCTACAATGCATTCACATTCTTCCAACAGTGTGGTTCCCAGAACTGTACACAATATTCCAGTTGAGGTTTAACTAGTGTCTTGTACAGGTTCAGCATTACCTCCTTGCTCTTGTACTCTATGTCCCTATTCATAAAGCCCAGAATACCACATGTTTTATTAATTGCTTTCTCCACCTGTTCTGCCACCTTCAATGTACTAAGCACATATACACCCAGGTTCCTCTGCCCCTTCACCCCTTTTAGAATATCACCCCTTATTTCATATTGTCCCTCCATGTTCATAGAATCATAGAATTTACAATACAGAAGGAGTCTGCACTTGGAAAAAACACCCTACACCAATAACCCCACCTAACTTATTCGACACTAAGGGGCAAATTTAGCATGGCCAATTCCCCTGACCTGCACTTCTTTGGACTGTGGGAGGAAACAGGAGCACCCAGAGGAAACCCATGCAGACACGGGGAGAAAGTTCAAATTCCACACAGACAGTCACCCGAGGCCGGAATTGAACCTGGGTCCCTGGAACTGACCACTGTGCCACCGTGCTTCCCCCAATCATCCTACCAAAATTCATCACCTCACACATCTCTGCGTTGACCTTCATCTGTCACCTGTCTGCCCACTCCACCATCTTGTCTATGTCCTTTTGAAATTCTACACTGTCCTCTTCACAGTTTACAATGCTTCCAAGGAGTCAAATGACTCCTGAGCAATAAAGTGGAATGATTGAACAACATCGTCTGTCTGCAAGAAGAGTTAGCACCCGAAAGTGTCTCTGTGCGACACAACTTTTAAGAGGTCGGAGGAAAAAGACTGAACGATTCACAATTATACCTCTGTTTTCTTGATCGGTAAGTCGAAAGATTCTGCTGATTGCTGATTCTCACTGAAATATATTTTCAATTTCTACTCTGCAACATAACTTTATCATGGTATTTCACTGCCTCAAAACAGTCATGAAAGCACCAAGATAGAGTGGGATAATAGGTAAGTAGATAAAAGGACAAGATTGAAATCAATGGGAAAGAAGGTTGAGAATCATGTATGTGTGAAAGAAGTTACTGATTCACTATGAGCCCATTACACACTTCCCCTGACAATTTCATCCCACAAAGCATGCTCAGTAAACTTCCATCAGCAACAATATAAACAGAACTGCAGCCATGATTCTGCCCTCTGTTCGTAATTATGGATGACAAAGGCCATCAAGCCCATATTTTCATTCATCCAGAAAGACATACATATGGACATATGTATTAAGAGGTGGAGGCCATTCACCCCCTTGAGCCATTTGAAAATATTGCTTACATTATACCAGTGGTTACACTCAGAACTACTTAATTGGCTCGAAAGTGATTTGGGACATCATGAAAGGTGCTGTACAAATGTAGCTTTTGTCTTTCTATCATTGCACCTGCATGCAGTGGGCACAGTAACTGTAATATCAGTGAAATTAGAGACCCAATCCTGACTCTGTCAGGGTAATTAACCAAAGAGCAACTGTAAGACTATAAGATGTCGGAGCAGAAGTAGGCCATTCTACCCATCGAGTCGGCTACACTATTCAATGAGATTGTGACTGATCTGATACGATAATCCTCAATTCCACTTTCCCGCCTTATCCCCATAACCCTTGATTCCCTTACTGATTAAAAATCTACCTGGGGCAGCACAGTGGCGCCTTGGTTAACACTGCGGCCTCACGGTGCCGAGGTCCCAGGTTCGATCCCGACTCTGGCTCACTGTCCGTGTGGAGTTTACACATTCTCCCCGTGTTTGCATGGGTTTCGCCCTCACAACCCAAAGATGTGCAAGCTAGGTGGATTGGCCACGCTAAATTGTCCCTTAATTGGAAAAAATTAATTGGGTATGCTAAATTTTTTTTTAAAATCTATCTATCTCAGCCTTGCGACTTAATGACTCAGCTTTTACAGCTCTCTGTGGTAAAGAATTCCACAGATTCTCTCTCCTCTGAGAGAAGAAATTTCTCCTCATCTCTGCCTAAAATGGGTGACCCTTTACTCTGAGATTATGCCCTCTGTCCTAGTCCTCCCAACTGGGGAAACCTTCTCTCAGCATCTACCCTGTCAAGCCCCCTGAGAATTCGATATGTGTCAATAAGGTCACATCTCATTCTTCTAAACTCCCACGAGTACAAGCACAACCTACTCAACCTCCCCTCTTAAGAAAATTCCTTCATAGAATTATCATAGAATTTACAGTGCAGAAGGAGGCCATTCGGCCCATCGAGTCTGCACCGGCTCTTGGAAAGAGCACCCTACCCAAGGTCAACACCTCCACCTTATCCCCATAACCCAGTAACCCCACCCAACACTAAGGGCAATTTTGGACACTAAGGGCAATTTATCATGGCCAATCCACCTAACCTGCACATCTTTGGACTGTGGGAGGAAACCGGAGCACCCGGAGGAAACCCACGCACACACGGGGAGGATGTGCAGACTCATATCCAGGATCAACCCAGTGAAGCTTCTCTGGGCAGCCTCCAATGCCAGTCTTTCCTTAAATAAGGAGACCAAGACTGTTCAAAGTAGTCCAGATGTCGTCTAACTAATGCCCTGTATAGTTTTAGCAGGCCTTCCCTATTTTTATATCCATATCCTTTGAAATGAAGACCAACATTGCATTTGCCTTCCCAATTACCCGCTGAACTTGCACACTAGCTTTTTGTGATTTATGTAAGGGGACCCCCAAATCCTTCTGCGCTGCAGCTTTCTGCAGTCTTTCTCCATTTAAATACTATTCAGCTCCTTTATTCTTCCTACCAAAGTGGATAACTTCATATTTTCCTACATTATATTCCATCTGCCAAGTTTTTGCCCACTCAGTTAACTTGCCTACATCCCCCTGTAAACTCTTTGTGTTCTTATAAAGGGTTATGGTGTTCGGGTGGGAAAGTGGAGCTCAGTCCACAAAAGATCTTATTGAATGGCGGAGCAGGCTTGAAGGGCCAGATGGCCTATTCCTGCTCCTAGTTCTTATCCTCACCACTTGCCTTCCCAACTATTTTTGTGTCATCCGCAAACTTGGCACTTGTACATTCGCTTCCCTCGTCCAAGTCATTAATATATATTGTGAATAATTGTAGCTCCAGCACTGATCCCTGTGGCGCACCACTAGTTACAGGTTGCCATCATCCCAACTCTCTTCTATTAGTTAGCCAATCCTCTATCCATGCTAATATATGGCCACCATGGGTTCTTATATTATCAAAAGAATTTTTGTGTGGTACCTCATGCTTTTTTCCCTAGTGATACTTATTGGGCTGGGTTCTCCGATTTTGCAGCTAAGTGCCAAAGCCAGCGTGGGAACTGTGGTGTTTTATGACACCAAAATTGGCGCCGAACCCTCACCGATCCTGGGACTGGTGAGGGTCTACCAGCTGCTCTGGGTAAAACCTCCGGCTCTCGTGCTAGAAACGGCTGGAGAGTGGCCAGATCCGTGGCCTGCAGCGGTCGCGCCATACAACATGGTGCCGGCCATGCACAGACCCGACCTGCCAAATACTGCCCCCCCTGGCCAGCCCCCCACCAGTCCCTCCAGCCCTCGCAAGAGCCCCCCGGCCAGGAGCACGGCACCCGGCCAATCGTGGCGGCGCTGGACATAGTCCGCGGCTGCCACGCCAGGTTCCCGACCACTGAGACCACATGTCCCCTGCATGGTCGCGAACTCGGCCCATTGGGGGCGGAGAATCGGGGGAGGGCCTTCCGATGACGGCATTTCGGAGGAGACGGAGAATTGAAAACTGGCGTCAAACCTCCGCTGCCCGATTTGGGCATCGGAAGGGATTCTCGCCCGATCGCCGATTACGGAGTGCAATGGAGAATCCCGCCCATTGTCTTTATTTCCTTTATTTCCTTCCCCCCCTCCCGCCACATTTTTTCCCCTTAATTATTTAGCATTTTTGGAATGCGTTTAGTGTCTTCCACTGTGAGGACTGATGCAAAGTGTTTGTTGTTAGGAAAGCGATTACAAAGAAATTATTGCATTTACAAAATAATTCAACTCTGTCGCTAATACAACTTTAACAACTCGCAATAATAATAATAATAATAACCTTTATTAGTTTCTCAAGTAGGCTGATATTAACACTACAATGAAGTTACTGTGAAAAGCCCCTACTCCGGCGCCTATTCGGGTACACAGAGGGAGAATTCATAATGCACCCAACAGCACGTCTTTCGGAACTTGTAGGAGGAAACCGGTGCACCCGGAGGAACTCACACGGACATGGGGAGAACATGCAGACTCCGCACAAACAGTGACCCAAGCTGGGAATCGAACCTGGGACCCTGGAACGGTGAATCAACAGTGCTACCCACTGTGCTACCATGCTGCCCCAAGAAATATAACCAGGAAATTTCTCTTCATACAATAAGATCAAGATACATTTCCAGGCAGAGTCAGAGAGGAGAAACCCCCTCTAATCATTGATGAAACTTTTGGTTGCTTATAATGGAGGGACATTAAGATCTCTCTGGGTGAATGGATTACAACAGGCCCAATTGCTTTCATTTCTAATTATCTCTTGGCTGTGGCATATTTAATGGAGGTAACAAGTTTCAAAATAATATTTACCATCCAAGCCAGATGAGTGAAACTAAGATCGGCTTTGTAGCTATAGGCTTAAGCAATGCTTATTTCAAGGATCCATAATCACCCCATCACAGAATAGGAACAGTCAGAGTCTCCGAAACCTGTTGCTATTTCACTGGAAATTGAGCAAGGGGCACCATCCGTATACATCCTCATCCTGTTATCAATTGTGAAATACTGCCAAAACACAAACAAACTACTTAAATATGCAGCATTACAGGCTATCTGTTCAGGATCCTGCTCTGCTCAAGACTGCAGGGAACTACAAAAGGTCGTGAATGTAGCCCAATCCATCACGCAAACCAGCCTCCCATCCATCCCGCTGCCTCGGAAACGCAGCCAGCATAATTAAGAACCCCATGCACACCGGACCTTCTTCCGTCAGGAAAAAGATACAAAAATTTGAGGTCACGTACCAAGCAACTCAAGAACAGTTTCTTCCCTGCTGCCATCAGACTTTTGAATGGACCTACCTCGTATTAAGTTGATCTTTTCTCTACACCTTGCTATGACTGTAACATTATATTCTGCAGTCTCTGCTTCCGTACCTATGTACGGTATGCGTTGTCTGTATGGCATGCACGAAACAATACTTTTCACTGTAGACTAATACATGTGACAATAATAAATCAAATCAAATATCTGCTCCTATCCTTCTATCCATATTGTTACCTCACAAGATAGACGGCTCAGCCACTCTTTCAAACTCAAAGCACTGAATGGATCAAAGGAGGAAAATCCAAATAAGAATCTGAAATGATTTAAGAGAACTTGATACTAATACCTGCAGTCAAAGCACAACTCTAATAGTCCAAGAGTTTCATATTCATTAAAAATGAATCTTGTGTGGCTTAGACCATTCTTGTTTTTCTTGCTTCTTCACTGGAGGAATTTCATCTGCTAATCCTCTTGGAAATACATAATGTAGCGAAGATTTGTTCCAGAATTTGGCAGTAATCTGTTGCACTCAGCTTTTTCCAATCTCATTTTCGAGTCTCCCGTGCCAATCTATCACGTTCCAGCATTGGTGGCTCAGTGTGGGTCACCTGACAGCTTTGCATCATCTCCAGTTTGGAGGCTGACCATACATCTTTGTTGGGAAACTGCGCTGTTGGAACTTGCTGCTGTGATTCCTCTCGTTCCATGGCACACACAAATGCCTGATTCCAATTGTCGTCAATCATTTAGCTTATTAAACACTCTCGAGTCACTTTAGTTTACTTACTGCAGTCCCTGGTTGTCGGGTTAATGATCCCTCTAAATACTCCATCGCAGATTGCGTTACAGTGTGCAGTTGTGATAATGCACATTTTTAGGAAAACTGTTTTGAACGTCAACTTTTAAAAAACCTATGACTGAGTTTAAAGACTGTTCTCAATATAGCTCCATGCTACCAGACCAAATTGTGAACTTCGATAATCTTTCTCTTACCTGCCTGGGCGACAAGTATGCATTTCTCAGACATATTGATTTAAAATTAGTGTTTCAAAAGAGTAAACAGGAACTCACTGAGCAGATGGCTTTTCCTCCAAATACAAAGACACTAATTGACAAGCTAATGTAAAGTGTGAACAACCTTGACCCCATTATCACCATGGTGATAAAGCAGACACGCATGCACACACACGCTCACACACACATTCACACATGCATGCACATGCACTCACATGCACACATACCACACACATGCACGTACACACATGCATGCATACACACACACATGCACATAAACAGACATACATGGATGACTTTGAGGAAACATCTTTGACAAGAATAAAGATGAGAGGCAGAGGAAAGCTGCATCTGCAAAACCTTCTTTTGCATTCTCATTTCCCCAATTATCCTCCGGATCAATTATTATTGGCTACCTGCTGCCGGCAGGTGGGTAGCCACTTTGATTTCTCACCACCCCTGGCCAGATTAATTGGAGGCAAAAACATGTCATCCTGCCGACCTGACATTAACAGTTTCTATTCCCCTGGACCTGACTCCAAACCTGTCTCCATAGATTCCATAAAATTCTGCAGTATCCATCCAGCTCCTAAAGTGTGTAGCTATCATTCTAACTGAGAGGTTCTGAGGTTAGAAAAGGATATGAATGTGTTAGGCTTATTTTCTTCGGGGGAAGTGACATCACTGACGTTGAAATTCTAGCTCCATCTAACATTGCCCTTGATTAGTCTGCAAATAATCTCTGACCTTGAGGTGCTCAACTTTGCATTATGGCGGAATTTGATTTTGCATCCGATCTTGACTCTTCAACCCTGAGAATGCAGATAAAAGAGTGGAGAGGGAGATTTATTCTCCGTCTGAATTGTTGATGGCTGCTGCTTGTGTTTTGTTACCTGTGTGGTAGCTAACGTGTTACTCAAACCTTGGTTCGTGATAAGGTCTTCTGAATCTCGATGAATAAGACTCGAACTCCTCCAGTAGTAACAAAAGGTTTATTGAGTAACTATAACAATAATTGCATGGGTTCTTTACTTTAACTTTGATACTAGTGATAAGGTTAACAGGATCTAACTACAGTAACTATACGTAACTCCAGTAGCCATCTGACCTAGTCTGCTATTGCCCTGGTCACAGTGCACCCAAGAGAGAGAGAGACCCAATGTGGTTTCTTTTATACCACTGTTGGTCCGGCCCTCTAGTGACCATGTGGTGCTACTGATTACACATTAACCCCTTGTGTACATGCACATATAGAGATCACTACAGCCTGCAAACATGTTCTTTTTAGAAAATAGTTTATTGAAGCATTTGTAATGTTCACAGTTTAACACATTAACATTTCTGAAACAACCACGTGGGCCGACACATGTACAAAAACCTAAAAAAAAACAATGTCCCCAACTGCCCGCGCCCTATTTCCTAACTATCCGTAGACTGAGTGACTACAATTAGATTAGCAGAGAGTCGAACTCATTTGAGAACTGTGTTAATAGTTCAATAAACACGTTGAACTCATTTCAGAGTCTGGAGCATCCTTTAGTTAAGACTGCATCAAGTAGCAGCCTGTGTTATCCGAAGCAGCAGAACACAACATGATACCAGGAGTGACTGTTCAATCTATTTAGTTCAACTCAGCAAGATCCATGACAACCAACTACTGAATGCAGGCACAAGGGACAAGATTCAGGCTCCTCATCAGCTCAGGACCACCGGCAATCTTAGTGCCAACAGGCGATCATTCAAACAGAAATTTAAATTATATATGGAAGCATCAATGGCGTGACTGATGCGCGGAAAATAGCTCTTCTACTCACCACTACGGGTGACCATACGATAAGAGATCTTCAATTTCTTTCACTTTTCCGAAGGGCAGGACAAAACGAAGTGCCAAACCATCCTGGACAAATTCGACAGCCACTGCGAGGTGGACACCAACAAAATCTTCGAGCGCTACATCTTCAAACAGAGGATGCAAGGTAAAGACAAATCCTTCACCTCCTATCTAACTAACCTTAGACTTCTACTTCGGTGATATCACTGACTCCATGATCAGAGGCCAAATCATTTTTGGAGTTCACTCTGGTCCTCAGAGAGAGAAATTGTTGAAAATCAAGCACGTGACCCTGCCAGTCGCGATTGAAACGTGTGCTGTGCATGGGTAGTCTAAAAATCGCTATTCACAGTCCAAAACGGCAGAAAGTGAAAAACAAACCTACCACGAGGTCGAGAGTGTTCAGGCCATCTCCCGGATGCAGCACCTCCACATTGACAATAGCGGCCATTTTTCGTGCTCTTCCCGGGACCTGACGCATGTGCAATGTGATTGGGAATACAAAACGGCCGGAAACCGCACTGCGCAGATGCAGACCTTCGAGAACAGCACCGCGCATGCGCAACAACGCACTGAGCGTCGACATCATGATATTTGCGAACTGCGGCACCGCCCATTTTTTAAAAAACTGCCCTGCAAGAGGCAAACGCTGTTTAAACTGTGGGAAATTGAATTGCAGGTACAACTGTGTGCAAGCACTCTCCCGGCAACAGATGAGAAGATCGTTCTCATCCGAGAAGAGACGGCCAAAGACCCCTGTTGCAGCGATTCATCCACAACCTCAGCAATGGCTGGCAGAAAGGGCAATGCCCTCAATTCTACAACATCAAGGACAACCTGACGCTGGTCAACGGCATCCTGCTCAAGCTGGACAGGATAGTCACCCTGCTACGTCTCCAGAACATGGTGCTGCGGCAGCTTCATGAGGGACGCCTAGGCATAGAAAAGTGCAGACGCAGGACCGGCAAGCTGCCTACTGGCCCGCCCAGGACATCACGGACATGGTCTTCACCTTCATAGAATTTACAGTGCAGAAGGAGGCCATTCGGCCCATCGGGTCTGCACCGGTTCTTGGAAAGAGCACCCTACCCAAGGTCAACACCTCCACCCTATCCCCATAACCCAGTAACCCCACCCAACACCAAGGGCAATTTTGGACACTAAGGACAATTTATCATGGCCAATCCACCTAACCTGCACATCTTTGGACTGTGGGAGGAAACCGGAGCACCCGGAGGAAACCCACGCACACACGGGGAGGATGTGCAGACTCCGCACAGACAGTGACCCAAGCCAGAATCGAACCTGGGACCCTGGAGCTGTGAAGCAATTGTGCTATCCACAATGCTACCGTACTGAACTGTGAAACCTGTCAGAGGTTCCAACCAGCGCAGAGCATGGAGACGCTCCAACCACATGACCTACAGACCTTTCCGTGGACCAAGGTTGGCATTGAACTATTCCACGCGAATGGTCGCGACTATATCTTAATCATCGATTATTTTTCGAACTATCCTGAGGTGCTGAAGCTGCCAGACCTCACCTCACGGACCGTCATCAAAGCGTGCAAAGAGACATTCTCAGGGCATGGCATCCCGGACACCGTCATGAGCAACAATGGCCCGTGCTTCCACAGTCGAGAATGGTCCACGTTTGCCAAGAGCTACAATTTCAGGCATGTCACCTCCAGTCCGCACTATCCGCAGTCCAATGGCAAAGTCGAAAAAGGGGTGCACATCGTTAAGCAGCTCATCCGCTAGGCTTCGGACTCTGCTTCCGACATACACCTTGCACTACTTGTGCACCAGGTGACTCCCTTGTCCACTGGCATGTCGCCAGCTCAATGACTGATGAACAGGGACCTGCGGATGATGCTTCCAACCATACACCTGTCCAACCTTGGTCGCCTCCCAGTGCTGCAGAAGATGCAGCAGCTTCGCCACAGCCAGAAGCAGGGCTATGATGCACATGCCACCGATCTGGACGTGCTATCCCCAGCTGACACGGTCAGGATCAAGATACTGGATGGTGGGTGGTCTGCTCCGGCTGTCGTTCGACAGGCCGTGCCCACATCCTCTGTCCTACGTATGGCTGATGGCTCCATTGTGCGAAGGAATCGAAGGGCACTGCGAAAAGTTGCTTGCCCACAACCACTTTCCCCTCCATTTCCACATGTCGAATTGCCACCTCCAAACACCTCAAACCATGAGGCCCCCATTCGTGCCTCCCACTCACCTGTCGCGATACCGTCATCCCCTCCACCACCTCTCCGGCGGTTGATGAGGACCAGGCGCAAGTCTCAGAGACTGGACTTATGAGCATTTGTTTTGCTTGTTCTGTTCTGTATTCCTCAGTCAATCACACAGCCAGACATATTCACATGTATATACCTCTACAAAAAAATAGGGGCGATGTCATGATATGCAAACATGCAACCAATGAACACTCAGAATAGTGCCCAAATTCTCCCAGGACCTCCATGATTTCGGTCATTCTCCCAAGCGGGTCTATAACATAAAGCAGCAAGTCATCTGCATAGAGAGAAACCCTGTGCTCCACCACTGCCACTATTCCCCGCCACGCACTTGATGCTCCGAGGGCCATTGCTAAGGGCTCTATGGCCAGGGAAAACAGTAATGGGGAGAGTGGACATCCCTGCCTTGACCCTCTCCCGAGATTAAAATATTCTGACCGGGTTCGGTTGGTTCTCATATTTACCACCGGGGCCTGATATAACAGCAGGATCCAGTCCACAAATCCCTACCCGAACCCAAACCTGCCTAAAATATCCCATAGGTACTTCCACTCCACCCAGTCGAAAGCATTCTCTGCATCTATGGCTACTACCACCTCAGCCTGCCCCTCAGCTGGCATCATTATAACATTGAGAAGCCTTCTAATATTGGACGTCAGGTGCCTGCCCTTCACAAATCACATCTGATCCTCACCTAATACCTCCAGGACACAATCCTCTATTCTGGTGGCCAAGATCTTTGCCAGTAATTTAGAATCTACATTTAAAAGGGAAATTGGTCTGTACGATCCACAGCTCTCCAGGTTCTTGTCTCGCTTCAGGATGAGAGAGATTGATGCCTGTGATAGCATTGGGGGAAGCACTCCCAACTCCTTGGATTCATTGAAAGCCTTGACTAACAGTGGTCCCACTAGCCCTGAAAACCTTTTATAAAATTCCACTGGGAATCCTTCAGGTCCCGGGGCCTTAACTGATTGCATTGCCACCAAACCGTCTATCACTTCACCGAGCCCAATTGGGCCCCCCAGGACTTCCACCAGCTCTTCTACCTTCGGGAGCTCAAGCCTCTCTAAGAATTGGTTCATTCCCTCCTCCCCCGCAGAGGGTTCCGACTCGTACAAATGGCTATAGAATTCACGGAACACGTCATTAACCGCCCCCCCGGATCCCTCACTACTTTCCCCCTCACATCCTTAATTTTCCCTATCTCTCTCGCTGCCTCCTGCTTCCTCAGCTGATGTGCCAACATCCTGCTAACTTTCTCCCCATATTCGTACAATGCCCCGTTTACCTTCCTCAGCTGTCCCTCCACCTTGCCTATGGAAAGGAATCCAAAATCCATTTGAAGTCTCTGACGCTCCTTCAGGAGCTCCTCATTCGGAGACTCTGCATATCTCCCATCCGCACGCAAGATTTCTCCTACTAGTCTGTCGAGCTTCGTCCGTTCAGCCCGCTCCCTATGGGCCCGAATCTAAATATATTCCCCTCTGATGACCGCTTTCAATGCCTCCCACAGCACCCCAGCCGCAGTCTCTCCCGTGTCGTTGGTGTTTATATACCCCTAAATGGCCTCCCTCACTCGCTCACATATCTTATCGTCTGCTAACAGCCCTGCATCTAGCCTCCACTGTGGGCGCTGAAAATTTCCCGTGTTCACCTGTAGGCCTAGCCAATGTGGCTCATGGTCCGATACTACGATTGCTGAACACTCTGTGTCCACCACCCCCGCTAACAATGTTTTGTCCAACATAAAAAAATCAATCGTGGAGTACACCTTGTGCACAAGAGAGTAGAATGAATATTCCTTGCTCCTTGGCTTCTCAAATCTCCACGGATCAATACCTGCCATGCGCTCTATGAACCCCCGCAGCTCTTTCGCCATTGTTGATACTTTCCCCAACCTAGAACTCGACCGGTCCATCTTAGAATCTAAAACCGTGTTAAAATCACCTCCCATAATCAACCGGTGCGAGTCGAGGTCCAAGGGTTTTCCCAGCATCTTCCTAACGAACGCGACGTTGTCCCAGTTTGGGGCATATGTATTTACCAGCACCGCTGCCATTCTTTCCAGTTTCCCGCTCACCATAATAAATCTGCTTCCCGGGTCTGTCTCCAATTTCCCCACCTCAAACGCCACCCTTTTGTTAATCAGGATGGCCACCCCCTCTTGTTTAAAGTCCAATCCTGAATGGAACACCTGTGCAACCCAACCCCTTGTCACTCTAAATTAATCCCCCAGCTTCAAGTGTGTCTCCTGTAACGTGGCCACGTCCGCCTTTAACTGTCTCAAGGGTGCGAACACACGGGCCCTCTTGACCGGCCCATTCTGGCCACGAACATTACACGTAACCAGTCTGGTCGGGGGGCGGGCTCTTGCCCCCTCCCCTGTTGATCAGCCATGACCTTTCCTAGGCCAGCCCTTAGCCCTTGGCCCGCACCTCTCCAGATCCGCCCCTCGGCAGCAACCGCCATCTAGTCTCCATCTCCAGCCTCCTCATCCTAGACGTCCCCTAATCGTCAGCAGTATATCCCCTGCCCACCCCCCCCCCCCCCCCCCCACACCACCTCGTCACTTTTCAGCTCACCCCCCACTTCGCCTCCGAGAGCCAGCCGTATAAACTAGCCTAGCAGCTCTACCCCTGAATTCTAAAAGTCTACCGGCTGCTGGATCTTTACCCACCAACTCTTAACATAAGTTTTCAAAATAATAGCACCAAGCACAAAAAGCAAACACACCATCCACTTAAGGTCTAAACTCAACGGCCCACCCCTCCCCCTTTACAACATCTTATCAATCCCATCACCTTCAAACAGAGCCCCAAACAATAAAAGTGTAAACAAACAGGATAAATGGAGAGACAGAAAAACTTATGCATGCAAAAACTCAAACAGATGTCTCTCCCTCCGAGACCATCTCAATTTGAGAACTTTTCTTCAACCCCCTCCATTTTTCTTTTTTTCCTCTTTTTTTCTTTTTTGTAAACACGCAAAAAAGGAAGAAACTGTACCTTAGTACTGATGCGCGATCAATAACCACTGAAACGAGGATATAGTCCGAATTGAAGGCTTTAATCAACAAGATGTTTCCCCAACAGCTCGAGTACAGAAGGAAGTCCGGCTGCTGGCAAACACGTGTTCTTATACCCCGCCTCACTGGGCGGAGCTACCTTACGTTCCGACCAATTAAATGCAAACACTTGGGCCAATGAGCAGCGGGCCTTCTCCACCAATGGTAGCTCACACTCCCAGGAACTGTAGTACCTCTAGCCATACTACCACATTCACCCCTTGTTGAGAAAGGAACCGGGGGGGTGGGTGGGGGGAGGAAGACTGCCCGGGCGTCCAGCCATGACTGGTAGTCTGGTGCGGATGGGATAATTTACTGGTAGTATGACCAGTGATATGGGACTATACCTCTCTCGAACGGTGGCTGCCCACTGGCCCGTAACTATGTACAGAGTCAGGAATTGTGTTATCAACCTGGCGCACTGGCCCGTAACTATTTACAGAGACAAAAAAAAAACCCATTAAGAGTTCACATTGACTCGATCAGACGATTGGCGGCCTTGGACATCCTCTGTGACCGACAGAGCTTCGGCGGAGATGTTGATGGAGATGCGGGCGTCCATGACTCCGGGAGCGATGATCCGGTCCTTGTGGAGGTTTCAACACCCTTAGACGGCGCTGGTGAGGGCCGGGCCGGGGGGGGGGGGGGGGGGGGGGGGGGGGGGGTGCGTCTAGTCCTCTAGGCGGCGCAGGTGAGGGGGTTGGCGGGCCGGTGGGGGGGGAGTGCCTGCAGAATTGCAGTTGGGGGGGGTCCCGCCGTAGCCTGTGAGGGGGGGTGGGTGGGGCTGGTGACGATGGTGATGGCGGGGATCCGGAGGGCGCCAGGTCCTGTAGAGAGACCGTGTCCTGTCGGCTGCCGCGGTACTCCACATACGCATATTGCAGGTTAGCGTGGAGCAGCTGGATCCTCTCGACCAGCGGATCCGATTTGTGCGCCCGCACGTGTTTCCGGACCAGGATGGGCCCGGGGACTGCCAGCCAGGTCGGGAGCGGGGTCCCTGAGGAAGACTTCCTGGGGAAGACAAGAAGGCGCTCGTGAGGAGTTTGATTAGTAGAAGTGCAGAGTAGAGATCGGATGGAGTGGAGGGCGTCTGGGAGGGCCTCCTGCCAGCGGAAGACTATGAGATTTCTGGACTGTAGGGCCAGCAGGACGGTTTTCCAGACCGTACCGTTCTCCCTCTCGACCTGTCCGTTACTCCGGGAGTTATAACTGGTCATCCTGCTTGAGGCAATGCCCTTGCTGAGCAGGAATTGACGCAGTTCGTCGCTCATAAAGGGGGACCCCCGCTCGCTGTGTATTTAGGCGGGGAATCCGAACAGGGAGAAAATGGTGTGGAGGGCTTTAATGATGGTGGGTGTGGTCATGTCGGGGCAGGGGTTGGTGAACGGGAAGTGGGAGTACTCGGCAATCATGTTGAGGAAGTATGTGTTGCGGTTGGTAGAGGGGAGGGGACCTTTGAAGTCCATGCTGAGGCGTTCAAAGGGACAGGAAGCCTTTATCAGATGTGCTGTTTCGGGGCGGTAGAAGTGTGGCTTGCACTCCGCGCAGATGTGGCAGTTCCTCGTGACTGTCCTGAGCTCCTTGATGGAGTAGGGCAGGTTGCGGGTCTTCAAGAAATGGAAGAAGCGGGTGACCCCCGGGTGGCAGAGGTCCTCGTGGAGGGCTCGGAGGCGGTCTACTTGTGCGTTGGCACAGGTGCCGTGGGACAGGGCATCGGGAGGCTCATTTAGCTTCCCAGAACGATACAAGATGTCGTAGTTGTAGTTGGATAACTTGATCCTCCACCACAAGATCTTGTCGTTTTTTATCTTGCCCCGCTGTGCATTGTCGAACACGAAGTCCACCGACCGTTGGTCTGTGAGGAGGGTAATCCTCCTGCTGGTCAGGTAATGCCTCCAATGTCGCACAACTTCTACTATGGCCTGTGCTTCCTTCTTGACCGAGGAGTGGCGGATTTCGGAAGCATGGAGGGTGCGCGAGAAGAAGGCCACTGGCCTGCCCACTTGGTTGAGGGTGGCTGCCAGAGCTACGTCAGACGCGTCGCTCTCGACCTGGAAGTGGAGGGACTCGTCGATGGCGTGCATCGTGGCCTTTGCGATATCCGCTTTGATGCGGCTGAAGGCCTGGCGGGCCTCCGTCGACAGGGGAAAAGTGGTAGTTTGTATGAGGGCACGGGCCTGTCGGCGTAGTTGGGGACCCACTGAGCGTAATAAGAGAAAAACCCGAGGCAGCGCTTCAGGGCCTTGGAGCAGTGAGGGAGGGGGAGCTCCATCAGGGGGCGCATGCGTTCCGGGTCGGGCCCTATCACTCCGTCACGCACTACGTAGCCGAGGATGGCGAGGCGGTCGGTGCTGAACATGCATTTTCCTTTGTTATAGGTCAAATTCAGGTGTTTTGCGGTTTGGAGGAATTTGCGGAGGTTGGTGTCGTGGTCCTGCTGATCGTGGCCGCAGATGGTGACATTATCGAGATACGGGAAAGTTGCCCGTAAACCGTATCGGTCGACCATTCGGTCCATCTCTCGTTGGAAGACCGAGACCCCGTTTGTGACACCGAAGGGAACACTTAAAAAGTGGTAGAGCCGCCCGTCCGCCTCGAACGCAGTGTACTTGCGATCGCTCGCGCGGGTGGGGAGCTGGTGGTAGGCCGACTTCAGGTCGACCGTGGAGAAGACCTTGTACTGTGCGATCCTGTTGACCAGGTCGGATATACGGGGGAGAGGGTACGCGTCCAGCTGCGTAAACCTGTTGATGGTCTGACTGTAGTCTATGACCATCCTATCCTTCTCCCCGGTCTTTACCACCAGAACTTGTGCTCGCCAAGGGCTGTTACTAGCCTCGATGACCCCTTCCTTTAGAAGCCGTTGGACCTCGGACCTGATGAAGACCCGGTCCTGGGCACTGTACCGTCTGCTCCTGGTGGCGACAGGTTTGCAACCCGGGGTGAGGTTTGCAAACAAGGACGGGGGATCGACTTTGAGGGTCGTGAGGCTGCAGACAGTGAGGGGAGGTATAGGGCCACGAAATTTAAATGTTAGGCTCTGGAGGTTACACTGGAAGTCTAACCCCAGGAGTGTGGCCGTGCAGAGGTGAGGGAGGACGTAGAGCCTGTAATCTTTAAACTCCCTCCCCTGGACCGTGAGGACCGCTATACAATACCCTTTGATCTTGACCAAATGGGAGCCAGAGGCCAGGGAGATTTTTGCCTTACGAGATGGACAGGAAGAGAGCAGCATCTCACCATGGCAGGGTCTATGAAACTCTCCGTGCTCCCGGAGTCCAGCAGGCAGGACGTTTTGTGCCCGTTGAGCAGGACCTTCGTCGTCGCCACAGAGAGGGTGCAGGGTCGAGACCAAGGTGACTGATGCGAGTCGTGGCAGAAGATCGGAGTCGTCATCGGGCGGTGTGTAGTCACCCGCATCGGGTCCAAGATGGCGGCGCCCACTGGTCGCACATGGCGTGGGATGGACAAAATGGTGGCACCCGTCCCCAGCACGTGGCATCGGAAAAACAAGATGGTGGTGCCCGGAGGCCGCACGTGGCGTTGGGGACGGAGAAGTTCGCGGGCCGCACGGGGGCCCTTGGAGAGAGACGGGGCAGCGTCCTGCAGTCGCTGCCCGGGACCGCAGCGACCGCCTTGGCCTGGCAAACCGACAGAAAATGGCCCTTCTTACCGCAGCCCTTGCACGTTGCCGATCGGGCTGGGCAACGCTGTCGGGGGTGCTTTGCCTGTCTACAAAAATAGCAACGGGGCCCAGCGGGGTTTCCAGGGCATATACCTCTCTCGAACGGTGGCTGCCCACTGGCCCGTAACTATTTACAGTGACAGAAAAAAATCCATTAAGAGTTCACATTGACTCGATCAGGCGATTGGCGGACTTGGACATCCTCTGTGACCGACGGAGCTTCGGCGGAGATGTTGATGGAGATGCGGGCGTCCATGACTCCGGGAGCGGTGATCCGGTCCTTGTCGAGGTTTCAACACCCCTAGACGGCGCTGGTGAGGGCCGGGCCGGGGGGGGGGGGGGGGGGGGGGGGGGGGGGTGTGGTGTCTAGTCCTCTAGGCGGCGCAGGTGAGAGGGTTGGCGGGGGGTGGGTGGGGGGAGTGCCTGCAGGGTGCAGTTGTGGTTGGGGGGGTCCCACCATAACCTGTGGGGGTGGGGGGGGGGGGGTGGGTGCTGGTGACGGTGGTGATGGCGGGGATCCGGAGGGCGCCAGGTCCCGTAGAGAGACCATGTCTTGTCAGCCGTCGGGGTACTCCACATACGCATATTGCGGGTTAGTGTGGAGCAGCTGGACCCTCTCGACCAACGGATCCGATTTGTGCGCCCGCACGTACTTCCGGACCAGGATGGGCCCGGGGACTGCCAGCCAGGTCAGGAACGGGGTCCCTGAGGAAAACTTCCTGGGGAAGACAAGAAGGCGTTCGTGAGGAGTTTGATTAGTAGAAGTGCAGAGTAGAGACCGGATGGAGTGGAGGGCGTCTGGGAGGACCTCCTTCCAGCGGGAGACTGGGAGATTTCTGGACCGTAGGGCCAGTAGAATGGTTTTCCAGACTGTACCGTTCTCCCTCTCGGCCTGTCCGTTACCCAGTTGGGCCTTCCCCAGAAGCTATAACTCCAGGGACTGAAGTCCTGTTGTCGAGAACTTCCGCCAATCAGAGACCAGTAGCTCCATTGAAGGGTGGCTTCTTCTGGAAAAAACTCTCACCTGAGGCCTAGGATCATCGCTGAATCCCAGGCCATTGTTGACTGGTGGCAGGGTCAGGGTCAGGGCCACAGGAACCAGGCGGGGTGAAGGGGGTGCATTGTTGACAACCAGGGCTCAATGGTGGCTCTCAGTGGGCTACCCCTCTTCCTGGTGTCACTGCCTCAATCAGCCTTTGAACGAGGAACCCCCATGGGAAGACGGCAAGTAGTTCCGCCCAGTGATTTGGACTTTGATTTATTGTTACATGTACCGAGGTACAGTGAAAAGTAACGTTCTGCGTACAGTCCGGACAGATCGTTCCATACATGAAAAAACATAGGACGTTTTGTAAATAGATAGGAAAGGTTAGAGATAGTGTTAGTGCTAGAATTAAATTTTAAAAGTTTAGTACGGTTATAAGAGATGTAGGAAGAGGATCTGTGTGAGAGAGCTTGCAGAGTCACAACACTTTGGCGCCATCTTGCCAGATTCAATTCCTTTGCCTTATCCAATTGCCTTATTCCTTTGCTTTATTCCTTGCCATATCCAATTCCTTTGCCTTATCCAATTGCCTTATTCCTTTGCTTTATTCCTTGCCATATCCAATTCCTTTGCCTTATCCAATTGCCTTATTCCTTTGCTTTATTCCTTGCCATATCCAATTCCTCCAGCATGAAAAGCCACCTGTCTGCCACTGGGCTAATACCAGCAGCAGTGAGAAGAGGCCCTTGTGAGCATTAAATTCCCACTTCAGGGCCTCAATTGGAGGATAGGCAGGAAGACCATCCTTGGCCCTTCCTGTTTGGACTTAATCAGGGTGGAGGCAGGAAGGATGTGGAGTACTCCCCCCGAACGCCAACCTACCCCCAACACACAATGGGGAGGGCACAAAATTCCGCCCATTGGTTCCGAAGATTCATATTGAATTTACCCCACTTCAAGCTCAGGTTGGTTCCACTGTTCTGGACAAGGTGAAAAAGTTTGCCATGGTTTACATTAATATTCTACCCACTTACATTGAGGATTCAGAGAGGGGTGACAGGGGCCTCCGTTTTGCTTCTCAATCAGGAGGACTCACTCCCTCAGACCTATCGTTTCAGGCCTTTCATCTGAGGTCAACAAGTCACAGGCCAGAAACGTTGGCTGGGATTTTCCAACCCCGCCATGGCGAGTTTCTTTGTGGTGGATGCCACGAGCCATTCAAACCTCCGTTGACTTCAGCAGAATTGTAAAATACCACCTGTTAACTCTTGATAGGATTCCAGGCCACCCGCCCCCATGGCGTGTTTAGGGAGGCGGTCTGCCATTGGCTAGTGGCGGAATCTTTTGGACCTCCCGCCGATGTCAACAGCCTTTTCCACAGCTTGCACTCTCCGCCGCTGGGGAACCTGCTGTACGGCGGCACCAGAGACCCTGCTGGTGGGAAGGGTCGGAAAATCATGTCCTCTGTTTCTCTCTCATACTTGCTGGTATTCCCAGTGTTTTCCAGTTTTATTTCAGATTTTCCGTATCCACGGTATTTGTTTTTTGTATTGTGGTAGCACTCCCTCGGCACTGAAATGGGAATGTCAGGCTGCAATAACCATGACGTGTGAGACCACAAAATTGAAACTGGAAATAATTTTTAACGTAGTAAAGGAATTGGATATACAATTGAAATTGGATCTAGTTTGATAACTCACTCAAACAGAAAAGATGAGGGAATGGCCACTTGCTATGCTCTCTCTGTTATAGCAATTCCCAAAGGCATAACTCCCAAACAATACTTATTTTTGTGGTGTAGCCCGGAGAAAATTAAATGTCACAGTTAATATTTACATTGGCACTTGTGCTGTATTTTATCACAAAGGCTTTGAACATCGGTGCTACATTAAAGGGAATGGACAGTGGAAGTGATGTAAAACAAGGGGCTTTACTGGCCAACATTCAAAAGAATCGATTGCATTTTGCTACGATATTGGTATGATCAAGTGTCACTGACATTAGAAATGAGGATTCATCTTCTTATTTGATTCTCAAGGTTATTTCATAACACATAAAGTCGCCACAGTCCCAGATGACCATAGACTGCTTTCCCCTTTGAGGGGGAGGGCTGACTGGTGGTGATTTAACCTGAGGGTCACCACTTCTCAGGAGAGGTGCAAGGTTGAGAAGGCCGGGCCTTCACGAATAACTTCCGCCAGTACAGGAATTGAACCCATGCTGTTGGCGTTGCTCTGCATCAGAAACCAGCCGTCCAGCCAACTGAGCGAAACCGGAAGAGACAGACAATCAGAAAAGAAAGGCCAACGTGGAGACCCAAAGGAGGCCACGAAATAGGTAACCAGAGGCAAGTGACCATGTTGAATTTTTACCTTGATATTTGACTGGGTACTGCACTGTTTAGCTACAGATTTAACAATCAGACAGTTTTACATGCTCTGTTCTAAACTGAAATAAATCTCGCTTGACAACGCTATTAGTGCTGGCAGTTAATCTGCAGCCTTGGTTTATTTCAGACTCTCGCAAAAGACATGAGGGACGTCAATCCTTCCTGGAGATTTATTTCTGTGGCAGATTATGACTTCTTGCTGCATTACCTTATTTTAGTTTTACAAGGGACAGTGGTTATGGTCTGAAACCATAGTTGATAGTCTTCAGTTCTAAATCAAGGAGTACTTGGTGAGCGCAACTACAATTGACGCAGACCATGTCAATTTAAATACAAGCGTTTTGGGAGACTGAATATGCATTTTGGATATCCTGCTTGCCAAATGTCTTACAACGATAAGGAATGGTGTATGGCAAAGCTAAATTCAAGCCAGAAACTTACTTCAAGGTAAAGCAGGCTGGTATGGCATAAATATAAGTTAGTAGAAAATAAGATAGATCTTTAGCAAGTCATTTTGATATCATGGATAAATGTTAAATATATCAGGCAAGTGGTGGAATTATAGGCCTTGGGGATGAAAAGATGACCGGTCCAGTATATTGAAAAGGAACAGGGTCATCTCGATACACGGTATAGCCTCTCCTGACCATTTTCTTTCGTGTTTCTATGATTTGTCCTGTGATGAATGAAGTTCAGATATATTGCATTATATGTATTTGGTGTAGTAAGGGTTAAAATGCTGAGATAGTCAGTGTAGGGTTTTTCAAAATCCTGGTTTGCAACACAGGGTTTTTTGAGCCAGAGGTGCAATTAAAGCATTGTAAAAGTTTGGGCTAATGGATTTTTATTTATATTAAGAGGGATCCCTGCAGAATCATAGCATCCATACAGTGCAGAAGGAGGCCATTCGTCTCTGCACTGACACCCTGAAAGAACACTCACTAGGCCCACTCCCTCGCCCTATCCCCATAACCCCACCAAATTGTTGGACACTAAGGGCAATTTATCATGGCCAATCTACCTAGCCTGCATATCTTTGGACTGTGGGAGGAAACGGAGCACCCTCAGGAAACCCACACAGACTCAGGGAGAATGTGCAAACTCCATACAGACAGTCACCCAAGGCCAGAATTGAACCCAGCTTTCTGGTGCTGCGAGACAGCAGTGCTAACCACTGTGCCACCAAGTTGCTGAATAATTAGTTGGAAACACTGTGTTTGGTTTAGTGAGATGGCATAATTAATGGGAGGAGTAGGAGTTGAAGCAGTCAGGTGCTGGTGTTTTCAGGGTTGTTTTTTGGCTGGAAGGTGAGATGAGAAGGTTTCTGAAAAAGTACAGCGAGGTATTCTGCATTATTCTCACAGGGGTGACAGGTCACTTTCTTTCAAGCAGTCGCAAAAGGCCTCTCTCTCAAAGTGGGGCATCCAAGACATTTCTTTCCAGTAAGTATTCCTGAGTGTTAACTGTATTTAAAAATGTTTTGGGACCTGAGATGGTTTTGTTATTTGAGTGGAAGTAAAGATAGCAGTTAAAGGTTACCATATCACTGTATTCATCATCATTGTTTAAAGGGTAATTGTAAGTTTTTTTTGGAGTTAAAGGTATTTTAACACTGTGTTAGTAATAAAGTTTGTTTCAATATACCGTATCCTTATTTTGCGTGAAATCACTCCTGGAGCGAGGAATCCGTCACTGACAGTCTTACAAAATTAAAATAAAATATTGAGGTTTCCGTCCAGTATCCTAGCAACTGTTGGTGTTTGGTCTGGGATTGTAATAGTCCGCAGGACATCGAAAGTACTTTTGTTGTGCTCCTGACATGGAGCTTTAACAAATGGCAGTACACGTTGGGAATTTGCAACTGGATTTGGTTGGACTGGATTTAGATTTATTGTCACGTGTACTGAGGTACAGTGAAAAGTATTCTTCTGTGTACAGTCCAGACAGATCATTCCATACATGAAAATACATAGGACATAAGATAAATACAAACTGTAAATACAGAGACATAGACATCAGGTGAAGCTTACAGAATGTAGTACTACTCAGTAGAGAAGATACGTGGAGTGATCAGTTCAGTCCATAAGAGGATCATTCAGGAGTTTGGTAACGGCGGGGAAGAAGCTGTTTTTGAATTTGTTAGTGCATGTTCTCAGACTTATGTATCTCCTGCCTGATGGTAGATGTTGGGAGAGAGAATAACCCAGGTCGGAGGGGTCTTTGATTATGCTGCCCGCTTTCCCAAGGCAATGGGAGGTGCAGACAGAGTGATGGACTGGGCATGTGTTCACGATTTACTGTAGTTTCTTATGGTCTTGGGCCCAGCAGTTGCCATACCAGGCTGTGATGCAGCCAGATATGATGCTTTCTGTGGTGCATCTGTAAAAAATGGTAAGAGTCAATGTGGACATGCCGAATTTCCTTAGTTCCCTGAGGAAGTATAGGCGCTGTTGTGCTTTTTTGGTCGTAGTGCTGTCTGGGTGGACCAGGACAGATTATTGGTGATGTGCACACCTCGGAATTTGAAGCTGTTAACCATCTCTACCTAGGCACCATTGAAGCAGACAGGGATGTGTACGATACTTCACTTCCTGAAGTCAGTGACCAGTTCCTTAGTTTTGCTGACTTTGAGGGAGAGATTGTTGGCATTACACCACTCCACTAAATTCTCTATCTCCCTCCTGTACTCTGACACATAGGGCGCAATTCTCCCAACAGGAGTCTAAGTGCCGACGCTGGAAGGAAAACCGGAGTGTTTCACTCCGGCGTCGGAGCCTGCTCCCAGCCCCCTATTCTCCCGCCCTCGAGGGGCTAGGAGCGGCATCGCGTCATTTATGCGCGCAAGGCCTTGGAGCCGTGTAAAAAGTAGTGCCGCGTAAATGACGCGTCCAGCGCCGCATAAATGACGACACCCGCGCATGCGCGGCCGCCATCCTCCCCGAGTCCACCCCACAAGGAGTTGGCGGATGGATCTTGCGGGGCGGCGGAGAAAAGAGGTCCTCCCTTAGAGAGGCCGGCCCGCCAATCGGTGGGCACCTTTTGCAAACGGCGAGCGGTGATTCTCCAAGCGGCCAGCCGTGATTCTCGCCGCGCTGATTTTGGGGGGGGGGGGGGGGGGGAGAATCGCGTGTGGGTGCTGGGGCGGCATGGCGGGACTCGCGCGGCGCCCCGGCGATTCTCCCACCCGGTGTCCCGGCGATTCTCCAACCCGGCATGGGGGGAGAATTCCGTCCATAATTTTTTGAAATCTGACCCACTGCTGTCATGTCATCAACAAACCTGTAGATGGAGTTGGAGCTATATTTTGCGACACAGTAGTGTGTGTATAGGGAGTATAGTAGGGGGCTATGCATGCAGCCTTTACGGGGCCCAGTATTGAGGACTATTGTGGAGGAGGTGCTGTTGCTGTTTATCTTTGCTGATTATGGTCTATGGGTCAGGAAGTCAAGGATCCAGTTGCAGAGGGAGGAGCCAAGTCCAAGGTTTTGGAGTTTTGATATGAGCTTGACTGGGATTATGGCGTTGAAGGCAGAGCTGTAGTCAATGAATAGGAGTCTGACGTAGGAGTCTTTACATAGATTTACATAGAATTAACAGTGCAGAAGGAGGCCATTCAGCCCATCGAGTCTGCACCGGCTCTTGGAAAGCGCACCCTACCCAAGGTCAACACCTCCACCCTACCCCATAACCCAGTAACCCCACCCAACACTAAAGACAATTTTGGACACTAAGGGCAATTTATCATGGCCAATCCACCTAACCTGCACATCTTTGGACTGTGGGAGGAAACCGGAGCACCCGGAGGAAACCCACGCACACACGGGGAGGATGTGCAGACTCCGCACAGACAGTGACTCAAGCCGGAATGGAACCTGGGACCCTGGAGCTGTGAAGCGATTGTGCTATCCACAATGCTACCATGCTGCTCTTTGTTGTCAAGAAGCTCCATGGATGAGTGTAGGGCCAGGGAGACAGCGTCTGCTGTGGACCAGTTGTGGTGGTATGCGAATTGCAGTGGATCAAGGCATTCTGGGAGTATGGAGTTGATGTGTCTCATGACCAACCTCTCGAAGCACTTCATAATGATCAATGTTAACTGAAATTCATCCGATGATTTCTTTTGTTGAGTTTCAGCATTTACAGGATTTAGGGAATTCAAGATTTCTACAATTTGTCATGTGGAAAAATGACCTCAGACATGGGGCTGGATTCTCCAAAAATGGGGCTATGTCCCCATGCTGGCGTAAAAACACTGACGTTTCACGCCAGACATTCCTTTAAAAAATGAAGACCTATTCACCTACCTGCACGGGGCTGGCAGGGCTCTGGAGTGCTTCTCGCAGCTTTCCCTGCGCGAACAGGCCCCGCACTTCCGGTTCTGAGTCCGTGCATGCGCACGGCGGCGGCTTCCAGCGGCCGCGCCGAACGCGATGGCGGACTCAGCCGGCAGACCTGGGCAAACAAAGAAGGTCCCAACGATCTGCCCCGCGCTGCTCCATCAAACCCGTGCGACCGCCGCCCCGGCAGCCCATAGGCCCCCCACCCCGGTACTTGATCCCCCCCGCTCCCCACAATGGGCGGTCGTGGACTGAATCTGCAGTTGCCGCGCGAGGGTCTGCGCCGTCGGGAATCCGGCTGGTTGGGACTGGAGCATCGCTAGGAGGGCCTCTGGCAATGGCTCCCCAGCCACGCCGCGTAAATCAGGGACCGGAGAATCGCGGGAGCGGCGCTGGGCCTGATTCGGTTGTAAAAGTGGATTCTCTGCCCCCATGCCAAACGCGATTTCAGCGGTGTGCTGCGGAGAATCCAGCCCATGATTCCTGACTGGCCTCGGCTAAACTGCAATAACAGAATTGGTGACTAATGATCAAAATCAATCTCTCATTATTAATCATGCCACCCATTCCCATGTACCAGAGCGGTTTGGGGTTAAAAAATTAAAAACAGAGAATACTTCCCCAATCTGCCATACTTATCTGGGGGTGTGGGGTGGGGGGGGGGGGGGGGGGGGGGGGGGGGGGGGGGGGGGGGGGGGGGATTTAATTGCATAGACCTTTCAAGGAGATGTGATACGCATGAGGGGCTGAACGGCCTCCTTCTCTGCTGGATAGTTGGATTGATTCCAACTCTCAAAAGCAAAACTTAAAGCAATAACCTTCTGACTCCGAGGTGAGTGTTCAGCCAAGGATGACAGAAAATAGTAACAGATAGAAGAAGAAAATAGAGGCATAAGCATATATGTCTCATAAAGCTTCTCTGAAACGGTGCTCCTCTAGGCAGGATTTACAATCCTTGGCTGGTTTGTGAGCAGTGGGACAGAATGTTCTGTTATGCTTTGTCTATTTTTAGTTTCCTTTTTTTTTACATTAAGCTCTGCTCTCATCTGCAGTAAATAATTTAAACCATATTTTCATGTTTCCCACACAGTTTGTTGTTTCCAGTCCTCCGTTACCTTGATGAGCCTTCAAGGTAACAACCACTTGCATTTATGTAGCTCCTTCAACTCAACATAGTATAGCATTCCAAGGCGTTTCACAGGAACGCTATGGAACAAAATGTTACACCTACCCATCAAATTAAAGATGTGGGTCACCAGAAGCTTGGTCAAAGAGATACTCTTGAATTAGTTTCTTAACGGAGGAAAAAGGGTCAGGTAGGAATTCAAAAGTTTGGCATCCAAGCAGCTGAAGGCACATCCATCAGTAGTGGAGCGGTTAAAATCAAGGATGCATGAGTTGTTAGAGTTGGAGGAACACTGACATTTCCGAGGTTTGTAGAGCTGAAGGAGATTTCAGGGATTGGGAAGAGCAAGACCATGGAGGGATTGAAAACAATTTTTAAACCTAGGTGTTGCCAGACTGGGAACCAATGTTGGTCAACGAGCACAGGACGTGGTGGGAGTTATTATGGGCTGGATTCTCCGGTTCCCCCAGCCGTGTGTTTCTTGGCAGTGGGGCATTTGCTGGCGATGGGGTTCTCTCTTCCCGCCGCTTGTCAATGGGATTTCCCAATGAAGCCATTCCATGCAGCTGGGAAACGCAGGCGGATGTGCGCTGCCGGCGGGACAAGTGATCCCAATGGTTGGAGAATTAAGGCCCACACATGCGGCTGAGTTTTGGATGAACCCATGTTTTTGAAGGGTGGAGGCAAACCAGCAAAGCACTGGAATAACAGTTGTTCCATGCCGATAGGATTCTGCTCTTTTCACTGATACAGAAAGAGAAAAATATCTAATTAAATTACAATTACAGCCAAAGTACAGTGAGCTCCACAGCAAAGTTTCTTTCAGAAAGAGTGAAGTGATTGACTTCACTTCCTTTAAGTTGATTAGGTCGAATATTATGGCCCCTTTGCATGGGGGGGGGGGGCTGGAAAATGCAGAGAGCCGTTCAAAAGTCCATTGCCTTTGGCCGGACTGGGAAATCCCGCCCATTGATTCAAGTGAGAATTTCCAATTTAAACCCACTCCTAAGCATCAGTGGCAGCTGAGTTAGTAACACTCTTGCCATCTAGTCAGAAAGTTACGGGTTCAAACCCCACTTGAACACAAAAAGTCAGACTGACCCACTCAGTGCAGTATTGAAGAAGTACCCCATCTTGGGACGAAGCCTAAGGAGGTTCACACCAGCAGTCATTACGTAATAAGGCAGAGCAACAAGGTACTCAATTAATCGATGTTGCTTATATCAATGCCACTTATTAGTCGGCTATGACTGTCAATCAAGCGTAGCACTCGGGCAGCAACATATTCCAACATGAATTGTCATTTATCAACAGTTCCAATTATCCACCAGGGTTGTCACATATAATCATTGCGAGCTGTAATGACATCATTAGGGGTTAGCTGAACTACAATAAAACCAATCAGAGATGACATCTTCTGTATGAGATGTTAAACCGAGGTCTCATCTGTCTGCTCAAATGGATGTTAAAGATCCCACAGCACAATTTGAAGAAGAGCAGGGAGGGTCTCACCCCCCCCCCCCCCCCCCCCCCCCCCCCCCCCGAGTCCTGGCCAATATGTATACCTCAAACAATATCACTGAGAAAAAACATCATCAACCCTATTATTCATCTCTCTATGGGATCTTGTTGTCTTTCTCAACATCTCAGCTGTGGCTTCACTTCACATGCAATTCAATCAAGATAAAGATGATTCAGATACACTGGAGTTTATATTTGAGCTGTTAATCTACCACTAGAGAAGAGGAAACCTGAATAATGAGGGCTCTTCAGAAGATGATGGAGATATCTTTGCTTTCAGCAGATGTATTAAGCAGACATTGTAATCAATCTACAGGTACCATGGCTCATAGGACGAAGGTGAATTTTATGCCAGTATTCACTTGGGTTCGAGAGGGAGGGAGATGAGGGGTGAAATTGGTCTGAGGGGGGTGGAAAGTGGATGATCACAAATTGGGAGGTGGTTTTACAAACTCTCCCCTCTTTCTTTCCCAATGGCTTCAATGAAAAATGCATTCGAGAAATTAAAGCCCAAGGAGTTCCGTAAAGAGTGGGAAAATCGCTTCAACTCATCACCTCCAATGCAGAGGAAGATGAACATTTACACCCACATTTTCATAACTACATAACATTTAATCTTTGAAACATGAACATTTAATCTTAGAAACATGAACAATGTGTTGTTCTGCTTCAAATTGGAATTTGGGGTTGATGTTGAATGTTTAATGTGAAAAGTCAACCTTAAGTGTTGGGTAGAATATTGCTGAGGCATCTGGGGGTCTCACCTGCCAGTCGGAGAGCGAGTGAGAGACCAGTGCTGCCTCTTTTTTGGGAAGATTCGCCAAACTTTAAGCCAATCAGGCAGTGGCTGGGCCAATGGTGACCCTTCCCCTAGAACCAAGACCTCTTGGGCAGAAGTTTCATCCACCAAGAGTAGCTAACCAATCAGAGGCAGGCAGCTCTTGTGCTCAGCAGTGCCAAAGGGAGTGTGGTGGCTGCTGCAAGAAAAACACGTTCTAGAGTCACGATTGTAGAGCGACCCACAATAATATTTGAAGTAATATCCCGGGGGGGCGGGGGGGGGGGGGGGGGGGGAGTGGGGGGGATTGCAGTGCTGTGGGGTTGGGGACGCATGGAGAGGACTGTAAGTGGGTCAGCATGATATGACTTACAGGGCTGTGGCTCTCAACTCCCACCCAAACGTCCTAGTGTTGGGTCCCTCAATCAATACCTTTGATTGAGGGATTCCCCCACTACCACGAGGTGACAGGTTAGCCGCACGACAACAGGCCCACCTACCACGAGGTTAATACCATGATGGTTGACAGAAAGAGAGGATCACCTGACAGATATCTGCTTCGGACCAATAAATCAGCTCCCATAAATAGTGAGAAAGGGGTATATGCGAAAAACCAAACCTCAGTGGGAACAGGAAATAGCAGTCGAACTTCTGAAAGTTGCAGGGATCACGGCCGAGCCATTCTACACAAGGCAGAAAGCAGAGTGCGCACAGATTCTTCATCCAAACAGAAAAGCAGTATCTGGCAGCACCCAGCAGGACAACTTAAAAGTCAAAGAACTCGTCGTTACAGCCACTCAATTATATGGATGCCAACTCTACAGCATTGATTCCTATTCATGAACAGGGAAGTGGTAAAAAACAATAAACTATTGTTGAAATGTTCCAGAAACATGGTACTAACAGACTTGTGCCAAAACTCCGCCACTGTTCTGATTGCCAGTGATTTTATTTGTCTGTTGAATGTGTGGCTTTTATATTTCTGTTGAGTTTATATTTCATCACGGACTGCAATTCTTCTTTGCCAGATTTTCCCACTCTTTAAATGCAGTTATCTCATCATTCAATTCCTCCTTCAATTTAATGGTACAGTCCTTTCTGTTAAGTACATTGTAAGTTGTTCAAGTGAAAGGGCGGCACGGTAGCACAGTGTCTATTGTTGCTTTACAGCGCCAGGGTCCCAAGTTCGATTCCCAGCTTGGGTCACTCTGTGCAGAGTCTGCGTGGGTTTCCTCCGGGTGCTCTGGTTTCCTCCCGCAAGTCCCGAAAGACGTGCTGTTAAGTGAATTGGACATTCTGAATTCTCCCTCTGCGTACCCGATCAGGCGGCAGAATGTGGCGACTAGGAGATTTTCACAGTAACTTCATTGCAGTGTTAATGTAAACCTACTTGTGACAGTGAAGATTATTGTTATTATTATTATGAGGCCCTAGCCCTGAAGTGGTCATTAATTGGTCACTTTAGGCCCTCAACGGATGGCGGGGTGGGAAGGCCGATCATAGGCTTACCTGCCCAGAACATAATTCCGGTGGAGAGAGGAAGGCTTGGGTTCCAGTACCCCACCATCCCGCCTAATTACATGCCCTTCCCACCCACCTCCAAGCTCACTAACAGCAAGAGCTGGAGATTCTATCTGTTAACTCTGTTGCTCTCTCCAGAGATGCTGCCAGAACTCCTGATGTTTTCCAGCACTTTAGATCTGTTTTAGGTCCAGTTTGAAACTTAATGATTTTCAGAGTCTAAACCCCAACTTCAACACACCTCTCCCCCTTACTTCCCTTTCCTCAGAACCTGAGCTGGTTACACAGCCATATCAACTGTGAGTTTCCCTGGCTTCTACTCAAAAATATATTATTCTGGAGTGAAGTCTATGACTCTGATGAGCTGACAGCCAACAAAAATTAAAACATACAACTCACCATTCGATGGACTTAATATCAGCAGCCATTACCATCACAGCAACAAGGTGTTCAATTAATCAATGTCACTTATTAATAGTCTACTAAGGAAATATATGAACTGCTAATAAACTGTGGCATTCAGGCAGAACACCCTCCAACATGAATTAGCATTTACCAACAGTTCAAATTGTCCAGTAGAACTGTCACTTTTAATCATTACAAACTGTAATAACATTATTAGGAGTTAGTTGAATTACAATAAAACTACAATAAAAATACAATTTGTTCAACTCCACCATTAAAATGGATGAAGATTCTCCCAACCATCATTTGTCCCTATTTGATTGTTTTCTAATTTTCTCATAACATTTGCCACTCCCACAGTTGGTCTTCTTCTATCTGCCTTCCTATAGCCACCCTTTAACCTGGAATGCCACTCTATCGCTCTAATCTCAAAGACACGTGTCAGAAGACATTTTCGGTCAGGTAGAGCAAAGGGTCTCACCCACTCCCCCACCCCACTGCATGCTCCACTTCCCCCCTTCCCTAGGTCCCAGGAGGAGTCCCTAGGTTTCTCTTATATCACTTCAGAACACTACACCTGCCATATCCCTGACACTGAAGCTGAGTTGTCCCACTCGCAGTGTAATGAAACCGTCGTTGGGAGGCCCAAAGTCGGCACGTGTGGGGCTGTGATTTTAAACTTACCAGCCGATCCCCAACAAACATAATTTCTCCCAGAATTGCTGAGCTCCAAGTCCCACTAATGGAATATAGCTCAACAGGAGTTGTTTACGTAGCCGTGGAGGGGACTGGGTGATTTGTTAGTTTATGAGCGAATGGTAGGATTTAATGATTTGAATAAGTTTGTGAATGACTATTTGTTTATTTTGACAGATTAATGAGCACTTAAGATGAGAGAGTTTTATTATTCCTCAGGAGAGTTTCAATGGCTATGTGTTTCATTGACAGTTTTATGAACTTCCAATCAAGGCATTTCTTTTCAAGAGGCATTTGAACAACTGATCTTTTTATTTCCTGAGCATTTCATTGACTTCCAAGCCTTATTGTACAGCCTCTGTTCATCGTGGATGCAGGGTGAGTAGGTGTGGAGGATGCATAGGGGATATGAAGGTAATGAAGGGCACATGGAGGCCATGGAACGGAAATAGTAGTGGGTGTATAGAAAGGAATGGAGCATGGATATAACATGGGGTGGGTGGAGAGTGATGGATGAGGACGAGAGGGCCTAACAACCATGGCAAGCCCCACTGAATGGAGGCGGGCCTTTCAACCGGCCAGCCTTGTTATCCACCTGCCTCAGTTCCCATCTCGGGCCTGCAGACTCTGACAGACTGAAACTCCAGGTGGATAGACTGACATTCCGAAATTAGAGAGCAACGTTGGAAATAGTCCAATTCCTGTTTCCTTACTTGAAAGGGAAAATCCAGCCCTGACTGCCAAGGAACATTTCTGAGGCTCCCCAGCTACAGTCTCCAAATTGCCTCTGCTATTCATCGGCCTGGAAAAGCATTCAGATAGGGCTCCAGGACATTTAAGGCCGTCACGTACCAAAACTTTCAGGATGTGCATCTGCTTTGATGTTGATGTGCGCCAATCTCAGTGGCATACAAATTTATTTTATTTCAGGTGTTTATCCAAATCTCCTTTGAAAGCCACAATTGAATGGGCCTCCAACACCTTTTGTGACAGTGTATTCCAGGTCCTAACCACTCGCTGCGTAAAAAAAGCATTTCCACATGCTGGCTGTGGTTCTTTCGTCAATCACCTCAAATCGGTGGCCTCTGGTCTTTGACCTTTCTGCCAATGGGAACAATTTCTCCCTACATACTCTGTCCAGACCCATAATGATTTTGAAAACCTCTGTCAAATTTCCTCTCAACCTTCTCTAAGCAGATAACCCCAGCTTTGTCCATCTAAATCAGGGGTGGGCAAACTACGGCCCGCGGGCCGCATGCGGCCCGACAAAGGTTTTTATGCGGCCCCCCAATGAGGTGCCCGGAATCATAACCGGCATTTTTGAAAAGCCGCCGGGGAAAAGCCGCTGAAGTAAATGCGCTTATTCAATAGGCCATTTATTTCAGCGGCTTTTCCCCGGCGGCTTTTCAAAAATGCCGGTTATGATTCCGGGCACCTCATTGGCGGGCCACATAAAAACGCACGTAATGGGGTGGATGAGTGGGGCTGTCTCATTGGTCGGTTTAGTTGGGTGTGCGACCAATAGGAGTCCAGGTTACAAACAATAAGCCTTGTTATTGTTTGTAACCTGGACTCCTATTGGTCGCACACCCAACTAAACCGACCAATAAGGCAGCCCCACTCATCCACCCCACTACGCGCGTTTTTATCGTTGACTCGGCCAGGCTGTGCTTCTGTCAGTGTTAAGGATCAGCACAAGCAACTTGACACCTGATTTCAACAAACTGGTAAATGACTGCAGTCAGATGCATCATTCTCATTGACATTGTTCTGTTACTTACTGAGTTACTTTGTTTTTCAAATAAATGTGCTTTTTTTTCTTTAAAGACCTTTTATTTTGGCTATTTAAAATATTAATTATTTTACTTAATATACTATGCGGCCCTTTAAAATTGTGAATTTCTGAATGTGGCCCTTGCACGGAAAGTTTGCCCATCCCTGATCTAAATAATCGTATGTCCCTCGGCCTGGAACCATTCTTGTAATGTTTCCTGCATCCTCTCTAAGCCTTCGTATTCCTCCTAAAGTGGGATACCCACAATTGGACACAATACTCCAGATGTGAATGAACCAATGTTTTATATAGGTTCACCCTTACTTCCTTGCTTCAGTACTCTATGGATTTGAATTTTTTTGCCATCCCTCATGTTTGAAGGATTTTAGAAATGGTTCCTGGGACCCGCTTCCAGGATTCCTGCCCCCATTCCTGACTCTAGCAATTTTTGCTGATGTAGGATAAGGGTGGAACTAGTGAGCCCCCATGTGGTTCTCCTGGCTTTGCTGGCTTCATTGCAAGAGTTGACATTTCAGACCTCCTGCAATTTTGATGGCAGCTTTCGTAGCTGACATGGTTCATAATTTCCAGAGGAACCCTAGTCTGCATCAGGAACATTTTGACACATTAATTTAAAATGTTTTAGCTGGTGTATGAAAATATGTTTCTTAAAATTATTTATATATGTGTAAGATTTTTGCATGGTTTTAAATATATTTCCAGTGCTGTGATATATTTTAGGATCCAGTCCTCAAAAAGTAACAGACCATTAAACTGACCAGCACTATGTAAGGATTCAGATGCATTAAAGTCCTTTTATCAGTAGATAAATTCAATTTCTGAATTTTACATACATAGGGAATTAAATATTAATGTGTTTAAAGACCCTTTGAATTGTAGAATCATAGAATTAGATTTGGTTCGGATTTTCATATTGATTTAATATCCTGACATCTGCTGTGTCTTTGAAACACCCCTCCAGTATCCACTAAGCACAGGAACAATGAACCATATAACAATACTGTCAAGTCTTTGAGATGCTCGTGAAATTAAAATCAAACATTCACCATTCCCTTTGGTAAAAAAAAAACACTCTTACATTATCACAAACTGTCAATCGAACACTACCAGTGGGAATTCCATTAAAGGAACACCTCTTAATTTTGTCCAAATAAATATACTGAAAACCCACTTCAAAGACTTTTATGTGCTCATAAAACTGTTGACCAAGCAAAACTAGCAGACCCTTTTGCAACTGTGTAAACAATCTCCGATGGGACTGAGTCTGCTAGTCATTCCTGAAGCCCAATAAAGCATTTGTAATGAGGCCATCTGAGAAAACAGATGCATGGCCATCTGTTCAGCCTGCCTCGGTTGATACAGTTGCCAGATTGCTCTGCTCTTCGTCCAATAATGGAAATTAGATCTTTAAGATCTGAGAGGGCAGATGGGTCCTTTTGCTTAATGTCTCAATTGAAAGTGGGCATCTCCAGCAATGCAGCATGTCCTCAGACTTGCATTGGGAGTGCCAGCCAAGACTTAAGTCCCTGGAATGGGGTTTTTATCCTCAGCCTTCAAAACAGAGGTAGGAGTGTTACCACGTGGAAAATTACAGGTTAGTCACAAACAAAAAATAGCTTGATGAAGATGTTGACACATTAATGGCCAAGGTTTCTAAATCTATTACACTGATATCAGTTATTCCCAAAAGAGATCTCTGATTAATCACAGCAAAGTTGCTCGTCAAAATTCATCACTCACTGAAATTACTTCTCTGCACTGCAGATATAAAAAGTTTATGCAGATTAGCCAATTCAACATAAAGACATGAGTGTAAATGTGTCAGACTGCTGTGCTGTTGATTACTCCCAGGGTGGAAACACTCAAGAACGGGCTTTGCTTGCCAGTATCATAGTGAGGGACTGCAGGATCTGTCAGTCTCTGTTCTCATGGGTTTCTATTTCTTTACTAACCGGGCCCTTGTTTGAGGAATTGTTTACCATTTTGCTAAACCTTTTATTTAATGGTCTGAGTGATTAACAGATTGTATAGTTAGCATTATCAATATTTCCCTTTGTTGCATCGAAGCATTTTACCAGTGCACAATGGGAGGGGATAAATGAATAAAGATATGTGTCTTAGTGTTGAAGGTCAAGCCACTTCACAACATTAATTAAAATCAATTCTTCACCCAGATTCAGCTCTCTGGTCTCCCTTGTGATAGTGTAGTGGTATTGCCACCACACTGGTAATCCAAAAACTGGTAATGCTCTGGGAATCAAGGTTCGAATCCCATCATGGCAGGTGAGTTCAATACAAATCTGGAATTAAAAGTTTAGTGGTGACCATTAAAACGATTGTCGTAAAAATCAATCTTCTGTTTGCATTGTCCTTGAGGGAAGGAAATCTGCCGTCCTTAACTGGTCTGACCAACTCCAGAGCCACAGCAGTGTTGGTGACACTTAAATGGCCTCTGGAATGGCCAAACCAGCCATTCAGGTCAAGGGGATTTAGGGATGTGCCATAAATGATGGCCCAGTCAGCGACATCCACATCCTATGAATGAATAATAAAACAAAATCCATACTTGGTTCTGAATTCCCACAATATTATAAGTTAGAGGAATTGTACAGGGGTACAAATGGGTGATGACATTCTCATGCTTGAATGAATACTCCATTCAATTGGTATTTGATGAACATGGGATAATTGGGATCAGAATCAAGAGCTAGCTCTGATTTCCAAGATGTTATGCTGTGAAAGTGAGAGGTCTAAGGAGGTGAAGGAGCTCCACAGGCTGACAAAACAGGGTCACCAATATCCCGGGTGTAATTTCAACTGTACATGGTTTGGAGCTGTTAAGATGCGGACATTTTGTGCCTGCTCACCAGGAGGCAGAAGGCCCATAGAGCATGTCAAGATACCGCTCACCTGGAAACCATGGGATGGACAAACAAAATGACTTGGAACTCGGGAATAGCAGAATGAATACTTGGTAAAAGAGCAGAACTAAGTTAAAAGTTGAAACAGAAAAGGAAAAAAAGGGCTAAAATCTGAATGAGTGTTGATCACCACTTGGTATCCAGTATGTTTGGACAGAGCAGTACGTGTCAACAGTGCTGAACCTTGGGTCAGCTGCGTCGGTGCTGATGTGCTAAAAATACTGACAGTAGCAGAGATAACAAACAAGAGAAGAAGAACGGAGACCAAATTTGCTAATCAGTCAAAACTAAAAGCTCCAAATATTGTATTATATAGCAGGCCTGAAGAAGGAATACATCTAAAGCATCCCAGCTTGTAAAGATTTTCAGGTGAACCATCATGATGTTTGAACACAACGATATAGAGTCATTAAGTCATTACACCACAAAAGGAGGTCATTCGGCCCATCAAATCCATGCTGGTTCTCCGTCGAGCAATCCGGTCAGTACCATTCCCCCGCCACCCCTCCATCTAGGTGAGGAACATTCTTATCTCCCAAGGCAAATTACCTGATCATCTCTTCATTCCTGAGTTGTGACCATCAGGATAGGGCTGTGTGAGAATCTACGACTTTCTATCTGGTAAAAACGGTTGTGTCTGAACATGGATTAAAGTTCTTTATGTAACAGGTCCTTAAATCTCGGGCTTTTGTACCCTAAAGAGAGAATATGATAAATGAAATAGATTGAGAGGTGCAACTATGCCAACTTCCATGCATGTGGCGTTAACTCTGCAGGCTACATGACATGCTAATCTCTCTTCTGTTGCGGCTCCAGGTTATATCCTAGAATCCAGCCAAAAGAGTAAATGTATTGTACCACTGCCAGGTCACATCAGCAGCAAGTCTGGCCTTCAGACTTCCAGCATCTTATAAACAAACTCTTCCAGACTAACTGCTCTGAGCCTTATATCATCTGAAGTAGGGACTTCGGGGGCAATCAGTTAGTGTGTTGGCAGCTCCTTCCTTGGATGCAGAGACATGGCAACGATTGATCCGACTGGATTGATGACATGACCATGCCAACCTTGACTTTCTTTTAGCCAATTAAAAGGACATTTTCTTCTCTTCAGAGTTGCTCTCGTGTCCAAGATGGATGGCCACGTCAAGTTGCCAAAGGAATGAAATAAAATAAAAGGTTTTAAAGTTCTGGCAAATATGGAAGATTTAAGGGCTGAAATAGAGTGAAAAAATATCTGCGGAGGGGTTAGGACCATGAATTCTCAAACTGGATGCGTGCGGGAAGAGGGACTGAGTAGTGTATGAGGAATTAGCCAGAATAGTGCAGCGCGGCAACACTGAAGGATGTGGAAGCAGCAGGAGGAGGCAATGAAGATTCGGGCACGTTGCTCAAAGAGGTGCTGGAGATGGGCTTGGAAATGTCCTGACTCCCATCTGAGTTAGCTGAAGGCTAGGCAAACTGAACATTTCGTCCTCTGCTGTTGGCTGCCATGCTGTTTCTGGACACAGCCAAAGTCACACCATCTCTCATAGTAACAGGCAAGGTGGGGACCATCTGAGTCAGAGTGTTGGAAATATTTGGTTCTCCGTTTGTGAGACTGCGTTCTCCCACTGGAGCTGAATCGCACCTGCTTGTGCTGACTCTGGGAATGCAAATCAGGAAATGCGTTCCAATCCTCAGCCGTTCCCTAGGGAATCCCGCTTTTGGACTGCCATTTTGAGCGGGTGGCTGGTAGTGAGGTCTAGTGGCTGGGCACCCCCACAATGCAATTCAGCTCCCCCCCTCCTCCCTCGCGACGAAGTTGAACCCCACTCCTGGAATTTTTCTGGGTGACCCCCATTCTCACAGTATGAGGGTGACCTAACCTCTGGCACCGACCCCCACCAGAGAATCTCTAATTAGAGAGACCCCCCCCACCAGAGACTCCTTAATTAGAGGGATCCCTGCCTGTAAGCTAGAGAGCAGTCCAGACAGAGACAGTGAAACAACATCACTGCTTTAAAACTCACCTGTGCAATATACCTGCTGACTCAGACCTGTTCAAAATAATTCCCGGAAAACTGACAATTCCGAACAATAGATGTGCAAACTGCAGAGCTTACGGTGGTGTTACCTATTGCAAACAGACTTGTGCATGATCATACATGCTTGGGCTTGACACCAGATTACATTGCTAGTTTTTAGTATCATTGTAAATTCTCAAAATGTAGGCCGGGGCCTCAATCCAGCCTCTGCCCCAGTGAATGAGATTAAAATGGAACCTTTTAAGATTGGGCAGAGGGAAGACAAATGCGGAGAACAGCAACAACAGAGGCGAGTAGAGGAAATGTCTTTAAAACCTTCTGCAATTAATATCACAGTGCAGGTTGATGAGGCTGATGCGACCATCAATTCACAGGACACATGATTGGAAGTGAACAGTGGTTTTAATAGTCTTACAACTGAGCCTGCCTGCGACGAGATGAACTGGCAGCAGGCTCACAACTACAGATCTTTATACTTCCAGTTAGTGGGAGGAGCCATGGGCGGAACAATGCACGGAGCCAAGGGTGGAGCCCAGTATAAACTCCTGATCTCCCCCTATGGGCAGAGCCACGCAACTGCTCGTATACCGAACTTACAGAGACACAACACATACAATATAACACAATGTGAATTACTAGGATTGTGCTTCACCACAGAGGCTTAGTGAAAAGCTCCGTTATTGCTGTAATACGCAGATGTCTGAATGGCTTTTTCGATCGTTTCTCGTCCAACAGTTCCCACATTCCGTAGGACATGGTTCGTGATGAGGACTTGCAGTTATGGCAAGAAGAAAATGTTTGCATTCATACGGTGCCTTTCACAATCTCATGACAACCCACAGCGCGTTATCGCCCATTTTGAAATGTGGGCGCTGTTGTAATATGGGAAACGCAGCAGCTGATTTCTGCATAGTAAGATCCCACAAACAGCATTGAGACATTAACTGGTCAATACTTTTGCTTGGAATTGGTAGATGGATTAATCTTGCTTTAAAAACTCCGGAGAAAATTTCCCTGCTCTTTTTTGAAACAATGCTGCAGGATCTCTTACCGATGAGAGGGCAGACGAGGCTTTGGTATGGCACCTCAAAGAATCTAGCGCTCTCTCAGTGCTGCACAAATGTGACAGCCTGGCTAATATGTTTTGTTTTCCGGCAGGAAATTAAACCCACCATTTCCTGGTTCAACGGCAAGCATGCTGAGTCAGACTGAGTCACAGACGGTGGAATTCTCCGATATTGAGAATAAGTGTTGACGCTGGGGCAGGATTCACAGACTTCCATGACAGTAAAACTGTTGTTGCATCTGGACCGATTCAATGACCATTGAGGTGAAAGCACCAGCCCCACATGGAACACAATGGATTCCAAAGAGAAACGGTGCCTGAATCGCCAGATTCGCAATTATCACTTGGAAGGCTGACAAGCTGCAGGCGCATATACACACTTCACTCCCCCACACACACCAACAAGATGGCAGCGAGGGGAGCGTACACCGTTTTACAGATGCCAAGATTGAGACCCCCCTCGACACCGTGGAGGAGAGGCGGGCGACCTTGTACCTCGGCCTGGCAAGGTGGCTACCAGCTGTGGCCATTTGCAGTACCTGGGCGCAGGTGGCAGAGGCAGTCAGCCTATCAGCAACGCCATCCGGACCGGCCTGCAGTGCAGGAAGAAACTGCACAACCTCCTCAGGGCGGCCAGGGTGAGTAGGCAGCACTGTGCCCCTGGCACCAACCCCGTCCCACACACCCGTAACCCCATCACCGCCACCCGGAGGGCGTCCGAATCCCCACCCTTCACCACATGACGGCCTTCATGGGCTGGGTACCTTGGCCACTGAACCACCATCTACCCACCCTCTGGGCTGCATGCGTCAGACTGTCTAACACTATGCATTTTCTATGTACTCCGGTACTTTCTGGTGTACTCCGCCCCCAGCCGCAGCCAGATCCAGAGCCCTGGGTGCCAACTAGCGACGAGGATGATACCAACATGGACAATATGCCCGAGACCCAGGCCACCTCGGAGCTCAAATCTGAGGATGACACAGATTTCCAATCGCAGCTGTCTTCAACAGCTTTCACCATCGCAGAGACACTCACCTCGGTTGGGCACTTTTGGGATGAGGCGCCAGGGGCACTATCTGGTGCACACCACACACAGCTACTCCAATACAGCAGGAGCAAGTAGGAATGCCCGAGGGGGCAGACGGCCAGAGGACTGCCGGACCCCAGGGACTAGGGTTTCGGGTTTCTGGAACGGACAGCCCCATTGATCATGGAGTTGCAGTCATAGAGACAAGGACTGCATGAGGAGTTGTCTGCGAGCATCCAACACCTGCAAATGCAGTTGGAGGAGTTCAACCGTGTGCAGGAGAGATGATAATGCTATTGAATGTCAAGGGGCGATGGTTAGATTCCCTCTTGTAGGAGATGGTCATTGCCTGGCATTTGTGTGGCGCGAATGTAACTTGTCATTTATCAGCCCAAGCCTGGATATTGTCCAGCTCTTGCTGTATTTGGATATGGACTGCTTCATTATGTAAGGAGTCGTGAATGGTGTTGAGCATTGTGCAGTCATCCGCAAACATCCCCACCTCTGACCTTACGATGGAAGGGAGGTCATTGATAAAGCAGCTGAAGCTGGTTGGGCCTAGGACACTACCCTGAGGAACTCCTGCAGTGTTGCCCTGGAGTTGAGATGATTGACCTCCAACTACCACAACCATCTTCCTTTGTGCCAGATATGACTCCAACCAGTGGAGAATTTTCCCCGGATTCCCATTGACTTCAGTTTAGCTAGGCCTCCTTGATGCCATATTGGTCAATTGCTGTCTTGCTATCAAGGACAGTCACTCTCACTTCACCTTTGGCATTCTGCTCTTCTGTCCATGTTTGAATCAAGGCTGTAATGAGGTCAGGAACTGAGTGACCCTGACAGAACCTGTGGAAGGGAAATTAATGAGTTGCCCACTGAGAAGTTTGCTGGGAAATGCTTGACTATAGTTTAACACTGCTTTTGAACTAAAATAAGTAGGTCACGTAACGTAAACAAAATATTGCTTAGTATTTTGGTCTCGATCTTATTAATATAACACATTGTCCTCCGAAAGATAACAAAATGCGAACTCGAGTTGTTTTTAGCCAAGGGCAAGAAAATACGTACTGCGTATTTCATCTTATGTACTTTCCAAGGGCTATTTAATATAAACATGGCTGTTTACTTCTAGCTGTTACTTCAGACTATAAAGATATGCTTTCTTCGGTCGAATGTGGAATGGCTAGACAGCCAGACCACTCCTCTCTCCGCAAATATTTGTGTAAATAAATTTCCTTAAAGCGAACCTTGAAGAATTTGTCTTTATTAGAATTTCCACGCCAGAACCCAAACTGAGTAGGTTATTGCTGAGTAAGTGCCGCTTTATAACACTGTTGATGACTCCTTCTATCACTTTGCCGATGATGGAGGGTAGACTGATAGGGTGATAATTGGCTGCATTGGATTTTTTCTGTTTCTTATGTATAGGACACACCTGGCCAATTTTCCACATTGCTGGGTAGATGCCAGTGTTGTAGCTGTACTGGAAGAACTTGACTAGGGGTGTGGTATGTTCTGGAGCACACGTCTTCAGTAATATTGCCAGAATATTGTCAGGTACCATAGACTTACATTTATAGCAAGGTGTAGAGAAAAGATTAACTTAATACGAGGTAGGTCCATTCAAAAGTCTGATGGCAGTTGGGAAGAAGCTGTTCTTGAGTCGGTTGGTAGGTGACCTCAAACTTTGATATCTTTTTCCTGACGGAAGAAGGTGGAAGAGAGTATGTCCGGGGTGCTGGCTGCCTTTCTGAGGCAGCGGGAATTGTAGACAGAGTCAATGGATGGGAGGCTGGTTTGCGTGATGGACTGGGCTACATTCACGACCTTTTGTAGTTTCCTGTGGTCTTGGATAGAGCAGGCTCCATACCAAGCTGTGATAGAATGCTTTCTATGGTGCATCTGTAGAAGTTGGTGAGGGTCTAGCTGACATGTCAAATTTCCTCAGTCTTCTGAGAAAGTAGTCGTTGGTGGGCTTTCTTAACTATAGTATTGGCATGGGGGGACCAAGACAGGCTGTTGGTGATCTGTACACCTAAAAAGTTGAAGCTCTCGACCCTTTCTACTTCGTTCCCATTGATGCAGACAGGGGCATGTTCTCCACTACACTTCCTAAAGTCGATGACAATCTCCTTTGGTTTGTTGACATTGACGGAGAGATTATTGGTGTCGCACCAGTTCACCAGATTCTCTATCTCATTCCTATACTCTGTCTCGTCATTGTTTGATCCCTCCGTGTCAGTGTTGTCATTGCTGCTCGGCACACAGTGGGGTTCGGCCAGTGGCACTGGCTGTGGCTGGGGCAGGGGACCCTCTATGGACCTGCCCCATCACCAGCAGCTCCTGCCAGACACAAGACAAGACGCATGACTGGACCGAGGGCCGGGGATGAAGGTGGGGGTGAGGATGGTGTGGTAATGGTGTGAGGGTGGTGTGGGGGTAAGTGTGGGGGTGGGGGCTGTTGTTGGGGGTGGATGTTGACACATGTGTTACTGGGAGCCACAACTCAGCGGGGTCTCACTTCCTCGCCCGGGGCCGATTTCCACCCCCACGGCTGACTTCCCCTTCTTCAGGATCGCCAACCACATCCAGGGCCCTCTGCTCTGCCACAGTGAGGTGCCACAGGTCCGGTGGTCCCCTTCCAGTCTTCTCCCACTCCTGGAGGTTATTGACGGCCTTCTCCTGGCCGGTGGGGGGGGGGGGGGGGGGGGGGGGGGGGGGGGGGGGGGGGGGGGGGGGGGGGGCTGCGAGTCCAGCAGGAAAGGCTCCTTGCAGATCAAGGTGCCATAATGGAAGGCTGCCCTGATCTTATCCCTCCCCCTCCCTTTCTGCACCCCCCCTGCAATTTATCAAACCTCATCCTCCTCCCCCCCCCCCCCCCCCAAAACCTTCAGGAGGCCCCTGGGAACATCCCCTCTGGCCCCTTCCACCTGGTAAGGCCCCTGTGGGCCTGGTCCCTCACAGTGCCTGCCTGGGAACTGGGCACTGTGGCACTGTTGGCCTGGCACCCTGCCAGTCTGACAGCGCTACCCAGGCACTGCCTGAGAGACCCCCTAAGTGCCGTTATGACTGGTCCATGTTTGTGGAAATCAGTACTAAACGACACTCTGGTGAGATCTCCCAGAAGGTCCCGGGCGCCAGGAGAATCCAGCAAATGCACACGTCTCGCGAGATTTCATTAAATCTGACGAGGCATTTTGAGCGTCGCAAATCTTGCAAGGTTCAACATCTGCGTCCCGACACCAAGTCTGAGGCTCTAATCTAGTCACAGCTAACAAATTGACATATGACCTCAGGAAAGGTAGCCCTGAGATGCCAAAGACCATTTAATATTCCCACAGGAGTCGCTCCTGTTACCTCCCTGAGGTAAAATGACCATATTACATCAATGTCTGTTGAATTGTCCAGTGTTTATGCTGTGACCTGCTGACGTGGGAGTAGAGGTTATCAATTTGGACCCTACTGGCAAGACAGAAAAAAGACATTCAATCAGCAGTGTGTGCAGGTTCTGGAGGTGAACGCAGTTTCCAAAGCCAATCTATTCACAGTGACCAATCTCCTCTCCCGTTTGGTAAAACTGGAGGCGCAGCTCACAAACAGCAGTATGAGGCATCAATTCTAGAAATAAATCTGAGAGGATAGCTTCTGAGTTTTGTGTTCTCACTCCTCTCACCGATCCAATAATTAGCTTGGAAATTCTTGTGGGAAAATAATTATTGTTTTCCACCTCTATCATCTGAGACTTCTTTTTTATATTATTCTGACCGGTTTCACAAAAGCTCTGGGATTTTCTTTTCAATTGCGTTAATAGCACTTTTTTGACACCTTCATTGTAAATTTGAAGTAAATATACAGTCTATTGTAAATTGCAATGACAGCCTCGTGTAATATCAATGTAATGTGTAAAGCTAGACATTAGTTCCTTATTTGTAGCTTTCAAGATACAACTGTTTGTCATTTCAGCGACAGGCCATGTTGGTACAATACACATACAGTGAATGATCCTGTGGCATCGGTCCTAATAACTTGTGAAAATTAGTGACTTGAGCCTTTCTGTTGTCCTCATTGTTCCCAACATAGGGCCACTCATTAATATATTTTTTTAAATTTAGAGTACCCAATTCATTTTTTTCCAATTAAGGGGCAATTTAATGTGGCAAATCCACCTATCCTGCACATTTTTGGGTTGTGGGGACGAAACCCACGCAAACACGGGGAGAATGTGCAAACTCCACATGGACAGTGACCCAGAGCCAGGATTCGAACCTGGGACCTCGGCGCCATGAGGCAGCAGGGCTAACCCACTGCGCCACCGTGCTTCCCTCACTCATTAATATTAAATGCAAATCTTAATTTGAACCATTTAAATAAATAAATCTGGCAAAACACATGCCAGACCTTTTGGCGTCTCCGAGTCCTGTCGACAAAGAACCACCGCCGCGTATTTCCCAGCATCGAGGGGTACAGTCAATGGGAAGCCCCATTGACAATGGTGGGACGAGAAGATCCTGCCACTGGCCAATGGCGAGCCACCTCCGCCATCGTGAAACACGTGGCGGCATGTGTGGAAAATCCCGCCCAGTTCTTTATCAGTGTATTTGGGAGGATGACAGGGTCACATGTACATTGTAGCAAGAGCGATGTGACCAATTTTCCAGCCCTTCCCGCCGATGGGATTTTCCGTTTTCGGCGAAGGTGACCCATTGTGGCGGATTCTTCAGCAGCAGGAGGGGCACGCCATTCAAAACGTACCAGCGGCCTCCTCCGCCATGGGCAAACACACCATGGGAAAGGCCGGAATTCCCGGCCTGTGTGCAAAGTTTTTTTTAAATTACTTTATCAGAGTTACAAAACCAGAGCTCCGAGTGTGGACAGGGGCAAACCCCTAATCCAGCTCCTGGCCTGCTCTAAAAACCAATTCAAATTGAATCCAATTCATGGTCCCCACAGGAGAGACATACCAGATCCAGGCATTATACCTGACCTCACACTCATCTTAGCCAAATGGCCGAGAAACGATTGCCTGTGTGTAAAGTTGAAGCCTAGCGAAATTCACCCTCGTAACACCAGGCCTGGTGAGTAGGATCCTCGAGCTTGTTCTGCCATTTAATTAGATCATGGCTAATCTGTACCTCAACCCATTTCTCCAGCTTTGCAGGTTTTTCAGTTCTGATTGGGTGTTCCTCTGGAAGTTTTATCACCGCGCACTTTCAACTGCCCTTCCCAGTCAAGTATTTTTTTCCCCCATTTCTCACTAACTCATAAACAAAAGTATTAAAAGATGATGATGAAACACCTTTTCATTTTTTCGGCAGGGTCGCTTGAACCAGCGGCTACAGGCGTCGAGAAAAACCCCGCCAAACGTGCCCAAAAGCAAACTTTAACTTTGTTCTGCTGAATGGCGTCTTTTGTATCCAGGTTTGCGTAAGGGCCTTTACGGAGATGAAACACTGGCCATTGCACTTACATCTTGGGAGATGCTAATGTATGTATAACCCCGGAGGGGTAAGCGGGCCTTATCCAGGCAGTTCCCTGACCCTGCACCCTGGCAGTTCCAACTGGCAATGCCAACTTGGCAGTGCCAACCTGGTGTGCTCCATTGGGGGAGGGTGCCACTTATATGTGCAATTAAAGGTCTAAGTCAGTCTCCATTGCCATAAAACGCAGTGGCAGGCAGGCCAGAGTGAAATGCCTTTTTTAAAACTGCTTTTTTGAAAATGTGGGAAGAAATCGGTGTGGAGAGGGAGGGTGCCCTATATGTATTGGGAACACCTCCTCCAAGACAGCACCCCCATTTTGTTCCTCCCCACCTGGCCTCGGATATCTTGCGTCAATCTTCACTGTCGAGGATGCAATTAACATCCCAGAAATGGCTGTAACTTAGGAATTGAAAGGGAGGGAAGAACTCAGGAAAATTACAATCACACGTAAAGAGGGATTGAGCAAATAGTTGGAGCTGTGGGCTGACATGTCCCAGGGTCCAGGCGGCCATCATCCTTAGGTCTGAAAAGAAGTGGCTAATAAGATAGATTGATGAAGAGCCATCCAGACTCCAAACCTTAGCTTTCTTCTCTCTCCACAGATGCAGTCAGACCTGCTGAGATTTTCCAGCATTTTCTGTTTTTGTTTCAGATTCCACCATCCGCAGTAATTTGCTTTTATTTAAGCTCGTTGATACATTGGTTTTAATTTTCCAAAATTCCCTAGATTCATGGAAGGCTCCATGAGATTGGAATATAGAAAATGTAACTTATTTTTTCAAAAATGAACAGAAATGGAGGGAACCCGCAGGTCAGTCAGCGAAACATTTGTCATTGGGAAATGTCCGAAGCTATTATCAAAGATGTTACAGCAGAGCACTTGGAAAAACTCAAGGCAGTCAGGCAGAGTCAACATCATTCTGTGAAAGGGAAATCACATTTAACCAATTTATTGCAGTTATTTGAAGGAGCCACATGTGCTGTGGGTAAAGGGGAATCAATGGATGTACTATTCTTAGATTTCCAGAAGGCATTTGATAATTACCACATCAAAGATTATTGCAAAATAAAAGTGCATGGTGTTAAGGGGTAACATATTGGCATGAATAGAAGATTGGCTAGCTATCAGGGAAGAAAGAGTTGGCATAAATGGGTCTTTTTCTGTTTGTCAAGATGTAATGAATTTAATGAATGCCACAAGAATCTGTGCTGGGCCCTCAACTTCTTACAATTTACGTAAATTATTTGAATGTAGCAGAGGTGTTTAGAAGAGGAAGAGGCAACTTGGTTGAAACATATAGGGCGTGTTTCTCTGTCTCGCCGTACCAGATTTCTAGTGTGGCACACCATTGGGATTCTCTGTTTTGCCAGTTGGTTAATTGGGTTTCCCATTGTGGAGCAGCCCCATGCCATTGGGAAACCCCCGAGCTGCCGGCAAAATGGAGAATCCTGACGGCAGAGAATTCAGCCCATGAACTCCTGAGGGGTCTTGATAGGTTGTGTCCAGGTCGATATTTATCCCTCAACCAATACCACTAAATCAGAAGATCTGTGTCATAATAGCCACTCATGTATATAATGAGATGCAAACAGGCAGTGATTGACACATAGGATGACCAATGAACACACAACACAGAACAACCAATCACCAGACAAGACAACACCACTATAAAGCCCACAGGGCATTAAGACTCCCGCTCTTTTCGGGACCCAGACACTGAGACAGTCAGAGTGCACAAGTCAGTGGACATTACTGCCATGTGGTAGCTAGTAGGTCTCGTCGAGTCCGTAAGAGGTCGTCAGTAGGATTAGTAGAGTGTCAACCCACAGCTGAACATGTGCAGCAGTTCATAGTTTAAATAAAACCGTGTTAGATCATCTCCGGTGTTAGACGTCTGTTTCTAGCTTCCCTGCATCCAGTTGCAGTCAATGTCGAACCAACCCGCCTAACACATCAATCTGTTTGTGGGATCTTGCTGTACTTAATTTGGCTGCAGAGTTTCCTACATTGCAACAGTAACTATACTTCAAAAGTACTGCATTGGCCGTGAGGTGCTTTGGGACATCCTGAGCTTGTGAAAGGTGCTATATAAATGCAAGTTATTTTCTTTTTAAAAACTGTGAGAATGAAGTTGTACATGGGTCAGGCCAGCTCAGGTTTGAAGGTTCTCTCTCTGAAATGCATGAGTAAACCAGTTGGGCTTTTAAAACAATCTGTCAGATTATATTTTATTCTTTTTCTGTCATGCTAGCCCTGGGAATCCAGTCCCACAGCCACCAAGTTAACGGACAGCACTATGTCAAGTAGGACATAATTAACCAGCTTTCTGGCACAGCCAATAGCAGCTTTAGGCTTTCCATGTTAGCGGCAACACAGGGAATGTAATTAATTTCGCTGCCTGTGTTTTTCTTTTTAATTATTTCATTTTGAGGAAATCGGGAAGATTTGATCGATATTTGTCCCATGTCCTTCAATTGGATCTCTGGACAATTAATTACACCCCTTCCCAGGCCAGAAGCTCATTGCTATCAATCACATTATTTCCATGGCCATAATAGTCAGTATTCCATGTTGCTATAGAAGGTTAAATATTTACAACAAAGATTTCATTTCTTTTGTACATCCGGTTGTAAATCACAAGACTGAACGATAGTCTGCCGGGCCGGGATGTGAATGCTCCTCCCATGCTCGCAGCCTTCTTTCTGTCAGATCCATAGTGGAATTGGTCCTATATGATACTTTGTCCGTGGTGGGACCCATTGTGACCGAGAACAGAAAATTTGGCATTCCAGACAAAATTCCATTCACTTTAAGCGACACCAGAAGATCCCAGCTGTGAACCAGGAGGTCGGACTTCAGCCAACGAGTGGAAGCTAAGCCACACCCACTGGATACTAATTCAGGATTCAGAGTTGGGCCTCCAGTCCCCATTCTCGTGGGCTGTCTGGGATGGGGTTTGGGATTTGCATCTTCTCACTCATGCAGGAATACGATATTGAGCTAATGACTGAGCCCAGGGACCCAATATAGGCCTATCAGTGAGCCGCCAACACGGTGTCAAAGGCAATAAACAAGGCTTCCAGACAGTAAGGGGCAATCTATGCAACATTAATGATTGCTGGACGTAAAGTGCAAAAGGAAAAATTGTACGCCAGTATGAACTAGGACAAGGTGGACAATGCTGACTTTTATACATTTCCCAATCGAGGCTATTTCTGAATGATTCAGTCTGGCACGATTCTGATATTTACCCACCTCCCTGTGCTCGTTGTACTACATTTGCTTCCAGTCTGAAAACGTCTCAGGTTTAAAATCCTTATTCTTGTTTTCAATTCACTCCATGGCTTTGCACCCCCACCCCCCCTCATTCCCCCATCCCCATCTTTGTAACATCCCCACAGCCCTATGACTAGCATATCCTCGGTCATGGCTGCTGTTTTACTGTTTTTACAGAACATTGTAGATGTGCCTGGCAAAAAAAACCTAAGTTATATATTTTTACCCATTGCCCAAGATCTCTACATTCCTCTCATTTTGGCCTCTTGCGTAACCCAAATTTTTGTCATGCGGCCTTTGGCAGTTGACCTTTAGCCTCTTATGTCCTAAGTTCGAAACCTCTCTTCCTAAACCTCGCCATCTCTTTTTTAAGACATTCCTTAAAATCTATCTCTTTGACCAAGCTTTTGATCACCTGTCCTACTATCCAATGGAGCTCTGTGTCAAACCTTGTCTGATGACACAGTAAACCCCAGTGAAATGTGCCTGTGTAAGGGGACAGGAGAGTCTCTTCGGAGTCTCACTTAGGCTCAGACCATTCACGGGCGGGATTCTCCGACCCACCGCCGGGTCGGAGAATCGCCGGGGGCCGGCGTCAATCCCGCCCCCGCCGTGTCTCGAATTCTCCGTCACCAGAGATTCGGCGGGTTCGGCGCCCCCCCCCCCGGCGATTCTCCGGCCTGCAATGAGCCGAAGTTCCGCTGCTGTCAAGCCTCTTCCACCAGCGGGAATTAAAACACCGACCTGACTGGCGGGACTGGCGGCGCGGGCGGGCTCCGGGGTCCTGGGGGTGTGGGGGGGGGGGGGGGCGCGGGGCAATCTGGCCCCGGTGGGTGCCCCCACGGTGGCCTGGTCCGCGATCGGGGCCCACTGATCGGCGGGTGGGCCTGTGCCGTGGGGGCACTCTTTTCCTTCCGCACTCACAATGGTCTTCACCATGGCGGTGGCGGAAGTGACCCCCTCCCCTGCGCATGCGCGGGGATGACGTCAGCAGCTGCTGACGCTCCGTCACATGCGCGGACTTACGCCGGCCGGCGAAGTCCTTTCGGCCCCAGCTGTCGTGGGGCCAAAGGCCGTCCACACCGGCCGGCGGAGCGCCAGCCACTCCAACACGCCGGGACCCCCTGCCCCACCAGGTAGGGGAGAATCCCGGCCCACATTATAAAAGCTCAGGAGGCCTGAGAACGTGAATCAAAACAGTAGTTTATGTTAAACCGAAATAAAAGGCCACCACGCGACAGCACACAGTTCCCAATCTGGGACGGCTCTTATGAGGTGAATTCTATGATTCCCAACTGATGGGCCTCTGCCCATTAATGGGGGAGCCCGTATTCCATAAGCCCCAAATGGAGAATAATCGGGCCGTGGGCTGTTGAACGGCTGGTTTAGCACAGGGCTAAAGAGCTGGCTTTGAAAGCAGACCAAGGCAGGCCAGCAGCACGGTTCAATTCCCGTACCAGCCTCCCCGAACAGGCGCCGGAATGTGGCGACTAGGGGCTTTTCGCAGTAACTTTATTGAAGTCTACTTGTGACAAGAAGCGATTTTCATTTCATTTCATCAAGTGGGATGTCCATCAATCAAACTCCATCTCTCGAGGCTGCAATGATTGGCCACTCCCAAGTAAGACACTTCATTGTGTTGGCTTGTAGTGCAAGGGTTATTGGAGTCAATGTAGTTAGAACAGTTCCTCTTTCTAAAACAATGGGAAAAATATATATAACTTTGTTTTACTTAGCAGGCACAGCTACAATGTTCTGTCAAAACAGCAAAACAGTAGCTGTGACCTCGGATGTGCCAGAAAAATCCTTGGGAAAAAGTCCAAGTCTACAGTTACTGTTAATGCTATTGATCAATAATCAGAGCACAATCACATTTAGGTTTAAATCAATGACAACAAAGTAGGATTCAATACAAAATAACTTTCAATATTCAATGTAGGCTTAAAAGCAAAAGCAAAGTCAAAATACAAAAATGCAAAATGTAGTGGCTGTAGGCCCCAGGCCTACAACTGGAATGAGCTTCATTGACAGAGTATTCATCAAGTGTACATAGACCATCAGCAAAAAACATGCCTGATGACAGAACAGTGAAGAGCCTCGGGACATTTCACTCTGCTAAAAGTGCTATATAAATGAAAGGTGTTCAATAAAGGGAAGAGGAGTAGGGCACTTTTTTTGTGCTGCCAGTCAATGTACACTTGATGAATGCTGTCTCTCAATGAATTTGGCAGCTCATTCCAGTCACAGCTCACTGAGCCTTACTGTGAAGCATATTGCAAGCATATCGGCAAATGCCATTCTTTCAGAGGCTGAGCTCCCAGCTGACGACACTCCTTATTTCCCAGCAGCACTTGCTGGGTGAACAGCTCCATCACGGTAACTTGACAGTCACAACAATTGTCACAGCCTATTGCACCCACACACACATAAGCTGAACGTAACAATGGAGGAGACACATGTAACAGGAGCAGTTTAGGAGCGACACACCAATGGTGTTCAAGAAAAGCTAACATCAGCCATTGTCCTTCCTACCTGACGATGAGACATACAACAAAACTTGCATTTGAATAACACTTCTAATGTACTAAGACATCTCAAGCCCAATTATCAAAGAAATAGTGGAACGTAAGATGGAAGGTTGGCCAGTAGAGAATTGGAATCAGCGAGCCTGGATGAACCTCGGTGGCATAGCAGTATTGTCACTGCACTAGCAAGCCAAAGATCCAGGTTAATGTTCTGGGGCCTGTGCTCGAATCCCACAATGGCAGCTTGTGAAATTTGAATTCAATAGAAATCCAGAATTAAAAGTCTGGAAATGTTCTGGTTCACTAATTTCCTTTCGGGAAATCTGCCCTCCTTACCTAGTCTGGCCTACATGTGAATCCAGATCCACAACAATGTGATAGACTCTGGAATGGGCAATTAATGGCTGGCCCAGCCAGTGATGCCCACATCCTATGAATGAATAAAAAGGTAGTCAAGGATTTCAGAAGAGCTATTTATTTGTTTTTGCCAAAATAGCAAAGCTCGGAATTTGCCAGAGGACAGAATATTGCTGTTTTATTAATTCATGCTAGAGTGTATTGCAGAGAACATCTGAACATCCATATATTAGTGGATTATATTTCTTACCATTGGAGAACCACATTCTGGCACTCGATCTATCCCCTGCAGATAGATATTAATAATGTTTCAGATAAACATTTCAGCCTTCACATATGCCAACACAGTGAACTCTGCATGGCCAGATTCCTCTTGGGAAGGCTCGTGCTAACCAGCAACATTTAACCCACTTCTCAACAGGTTTTGCAGAATTGATTTGCGAGGAGATCTCTTTATAATCAGCCAGGTAAGTAAGGTTCCTAAGGCAGCGCATTCCAAACCCACGGCCACTACCACCTAGAAGGGTGGCAGATACCTGGGAACACCACTACCTGGAAGTCCCCCTCCAAATCCCCCTGTAAGGGCTGGTGCAGACTTGATGGGTTGAATGGCCTTCTTCTGCACTGTAAATTCTATGGGCGCGATTCTGCGCTCCCCCACCCCACCCCCCACCCCGGCTCCGAAGAATCGCCACTCTCCGTTTTTCACGGCGACCAGCGATTCTGCGGCCCAGATGGGCCGAGTGGCCTGCCGTTCGTGACCATTTCACGACAGCTGCAACCACACCTGGTCGCTGCCGTTGTGAAACGGGTGTGGAGATGCCCATTTGGGGCTTGTAGGGGGCCTGGTGGGGAATGAGCACCACGACTGTGCTCGGGAGGGGACTGGCCCGCGATCGGTGCCCTCCGATCATCGGGCAGGCGTCTCAATCAGACGCACTATTTCCCCTCCGCCGCCCCACAAGATCAAGCCGCCACATTTTGCGGGACGGCTGAGGGGAAAGACGGCCACCGCGCATGCGCGGGTTCGAGCTGTCAGCGTCGTGACGTCAGCCGCGCATGCGCGGGTTGGAGCCGGCCAACCTGCGCATGCGCGGCTGACGTCATTAGGCGCGCCGGCCGCATCATTCTCGGTGTGACGCCCCCGTGGCCGAGAGTTATGGAGCGCCGCTCCTAGCCCCGCCGGGAGGGGAGAATAGGGGGCGGGGAGCGGCCTCCGAGGCCGTCGTGAAACTCGGCCGAGTTCACGACGGCCCTCCCGATTTTTCCCGGGAGCGGAGAATTCCGCCCTATGATTCTAAGTCACTCACCATTCTGAGCTGGAAATATATCACTGTTCTTGCACTGATGCTGGGTCAAAATACTGGAATTTTCTCCCTAACAGCACTGTGGGTGTACTTATACTTCAGAGACTGCAGCGGTTCATGAAGGCAGCTCACCACCACCTTCTCAAGGGCAACTAGCAATGGGCAATAAATGCTGGGCCTAGCCAGCGATGCCCACATCCTGCAAATGAACAAAAAAAAGTTAGTCCATCAGGCTGTTTATTAGCTGGTTGAGCAACAGAGCGGATGTGGGCTGAAATGGTGGGCAGGATTCTCCATTTGCCGATGTCAAAATCACGAAACGCGATTGGGCGGAGAATAGATTCTGACACCAAAATCGCGGCGGCCGCCGGTTTGACGCCAAATCGCGATTCTCCATCACCTTGACAGCGGCGTCAATGCGTACCGGAACCCACGTACAGTAAACACAGTTTGCATATCATTAGCGGGCCCGAATCCGGTATTCTCTGGCGCCTCCACGATTCTCCTCCTCTGATGGGCCGAATTCCCGCCAATGCAGTTCGCTCGTGCTTTCAAAATCGTGAAACTGGCGTGGTGGCTGATGAAGGAGAGAGAGGAGGTAAGACACAGAGAGGAGAGACTGTGGCTGCCGGGCCGGACACTGGTCGGGCGAGCTGGGGTGGGGGGTCCCTGCCAGGGCTGGGGGAGGGGGCATAATGGGGGAGAACGCTCAGTGGCTGGGGTGAGTCCCCACGGGACTGGGGCAGTGTCCATTCCCGGACTGCCATTACCACAGTCATCTTGCTGCCCACCCACTGACCACCCACTTTGGCACCAGGTTCTGCAGAGTGACACCGACCACATGAACGGCCCCACCCACCCATCCCACCTGCTGCCAACCCCCACAACCCACTGCCACCCGCCGGCAGCCTACCCAGGACAATGCCCAGTAGCCCCGATGTAGGCCACGGTGCATACCCCTGGCGAGGGCAGTGCCTGCTGTCAGTACCCCTGGCATCAGGGACGGGCGCCAGCGCTGGAGGCCCCATGGTGCTGGCCACGGATGGGGATGGGGGGGGGCAGACATGAGGGGGCAGAGCCCACGGTGCCAACAGGTGACACCATGTAACCTATTGGACCTGGTTGGTCATGGGGGTATGCACCATGCTAACATATTGGCCTTTTGTCCCTGCAGACATAGAATCAAAATCATAACATTTACAGTGCAGAAGAGGCCATTCGGCCCACAGAGTCTGCACCAGCCCTTGGAAAGAGCACCCTTCTTAAGTTCACACCTCCACCCTATCCCCGTAACCCAGTAACCCCACCTAACCTTTTTAGACACTAATGCAATTTAGCATGGCCATTCCACCTAACCTGCGCATCTTTGGACTGCAGGAGGAAATTGGAGCACCCGGAGGAAACCCACGCACACACGGGGATAATGTGCAGACTCTGCACAAACAGTGACCCAAGCCGTGAATGGAACCTTGGAGCTGTGAAACCACACTGCTAACCACTGTGCTACCGTGCCGCCCTATGGATATTGGAATTCGACCAGCAATGCTGGCCTTCCTCCTAGTCGCCACAGCCCTGTGGGATGCCCTGTGGCTGCATGAGTTGGAGCTGCTCGGGGAGGAGGTGGAAGCTGCAGCAGCAGAGCCTGGTGCAGAGGGACAGGAGGCAGCTGGTGAGGATGGAGAGCCGGACACCTAACAGGCCAAGTCGGAGGAGGTGCCAAGGAGGCACCACATGGGGCCTCATGTGTATCGGCAGTGCCTATCATTTGAGAACTTCCCAGACTGGGCATGTCGTCAAACACTCCGGCTGAGCAGAGAGACAGTGCAATATATCTGCCAGATCATGGCATACCTGGCATCGCGGGGGTATGGAGGAGGACACCTGCTCACGGTGGTCATCAAGGTGATGGTTGCCTTGAACGTTTACATGACAGGGTCCTTCCAGGTGCCGCGTGGGGACCGGTCTGGGATCTCACAGACCTCGGTGCACAGGAGGCTTTATATGTCCAGGCGGCTCAATACATCCACTTCAAGCCCACCAGGCTGCTTGGCGGCGGGGGTCACCTTCATCGTTGGAATGGCCTGGGTCCAGGGGCATGACCCCTTACGAGCACCTGCAGGTGACAGGCCAATCTACACCAACCGAAAGGTGTGCCACTCTATGAATGTGCAGCTGATATGTGACCATCAGCTGCGCATCATTCACCTCAGCGTCCGATACCCGGGCAGTGTGCACAGTGCCTCCATCCTAGCACACTCGACGATTCCTGACATGTTTGAAATGCCCCCCCCCCCCCTGACTGGAGGGGTTGGCTCCTGGGCGACAAGGGCTACACACTGCAGTCTTGGCTGATAACCCTTATCCAGAGGCCATAGACTGATACGGAGACCCACCACAACGACACCCATACAGCAACCAGGTCCATGATCGAATGGTGCTTCGGCCTCCTGTAGATGCAGTTCAGGTGCCTGGACCACTCTGGAGGGGCCTCTCCAGTATGATGCTGAGAGGGTTGCTCGCATCGTGGCGGCCTGCTGCGTCCTCCACAACATCGCGCAGCAGAGGGGCGACGTGCTGGGGGAGAAGACTGAACACCAGGCCTCATCCTATGAGGAGGATGCGGGCGAGGTCGGGGATGGACAGGACATGGGGCCCAGGCAGGCTCGGGAGGCTGCCCAACGTGTGCGCCAAGGCCAACGCGCATGGGGCATGAGCGCCTCCAGGTTCACCGACTGACAGAGGGGGGCGGTGCAGGGCATTCCGGAGAGGAATCAATGGGGGATTGGAGGGTCCAGTGTTGGGAGTCACTGCTGTTTGTCAGTCTAACACCCTCTCCCAATTCCTTACAGATATTGAACGGTATGACAGGGATATTGGACCTAGAACTTACCCCAGTGGTGCTGCTTGTAGTCCGGCCGGCCAGACGCCAGAGGCGGCGGCAGCAGCAGCATCAGCAGATGCTCAGGACGGCGGCCCATGTACTGGACCCCTCCCCACATCCTGAATGGTATCTTGCAGGCCACAGCCCACAGGTACATCCGATAAGTCACGAATACCCTGTATGTCCGGGCGGAAGACTGCATCATCTTCCAAACCCAGCAAGGTGCCCGGGCAGCAGGTTTCTCCACCATCGCCGGGATGTCCCAGGTGCAAGGGGTAATCGATGTCACACACGTTGCCCTGCGCTCACCGGGCCATCTGGGGGGTGCCCTATGTTAATTGAAAGGGGTTCCACTCCCTCAACATACAGCTCCTGTGTGACCACTAGATGAAGATAATGCACATGTGCCAGGTTCCCGGGAAGTGTCCATGAAAGTCAGTCGGTCACCCCCAGCCACTCGAGGAGCACCCCAGGATGGGTGGCTGGCTCTTGGAGGATAAGGGGTATCCGCTGAGGGCCTGGCTAATGACGGCTGTACGGAGGCCGGAGACTGAAGCGGAGACCCAGTACAACGAGGCCCATGTGACAACTCAGGCTGTGATTGAGTGGTGCGTCGGACTCCTCAAGATGCAGTTCCGATGCCTCGACCGCTCCGGTGGTGCACTTCAGTACCCCGCCCAGAGGGTCGCCCGCTTTATGGTGGTCTGCTGTGCCCTCCATAACCTGGCGCAGCAGCGGGGCGACAAGCTGGAGGTTGGGGCTGAGGAACAAGTGACCACCTCCAAGGAGGAGGACGAGGGCGATGAGGTGGTGCTGGAAGGCGACGCCGGAGACGAACCTGAGGCCCTGTCGGAGGCTGCAGGACAAGCGGCAGCAGCGAGCATCTGGCAAGCCCCGAGGGCCAGGGAGGCCCTCATACTCATCTGCTTCACGTAGGACGTGGCCTGGTCCATCGTTGATATCTTACCCACCCCCCACCCCCATATCCCACCCTCCCAGGCCTCATCAGAGGGGTGGGGCCCTATAGGATGGGTCCGGGTTGGGGTCCAACCCCATTCCTCCTAGTCGGTGCCCATAGGGCTCTGGGGTTCGCCTTGGTATGGGCAGCTGGTTGGAGTCCTGGTTGCCCCTGCATCATCTGACTATGCCAGCCCTGGCAGTTCCCCATGGTCCACACCATGGTGTCGGCGCCCTCAGCGATGCTCCTCAGTGACTGGGTCATGCTCTGCAGCGCCTCAGCAATGCTCATCTGCGACTGGGACAAGCTCCACAGCGCCTCAGCCAATCCCATCTGAAAGCTGGACATGTCCCGCAGAACCTCATCAAGGTCAACCTGGTGCTGGGTGACATCCCCCAGCAAGACGAACATTTTGCCGAGACCCTCAGCCACGGCTGTCACTGACTGCGCGACGCATTGGGCACCTTCATTCATGATGCTGACGTCGTGCACAAGGCTTTCCACTGCGGTCACCACCCTAGCAGTGTTGGCATCAGAGCCACACATCACCGACGACATCTCCAGCGCCTGTAGCTTCTGGAACTTCTCCAATCGGCTATGGATCTGCTGGAGCAACGCTGACACCTCAGCTGAATGCCCAGGTTGGTCCTATCGTCTCCATCAGCTCAGGTGTACCTCTTCCACAGGTTCAACATCAGGCTGGGACCTCCGACTGCTGTCTTGCCTGGGCGTTCCTGCCTCCACCTGATGTACATCAGCAGCAGTGTGGTGCTCATCAGATTGTACCCCAGAAGCTTGACCGCTAACGTTTCCAACTACGTTGTGTGTCTCTGCGCTGGTGGAGGGTGGGGATGACAGCTGTGCTGCGACTATTATGGGGGCATCCTCAGAGCTCTCCTCCGAGGTGGTCTCATGGGAGATTGGAGAGGGGCCATCCAGGATGGGCCGGTGTTGTCGGCTGGAGGACCTGCGGGAGAATGGACATGTGGTCAGTGAGAGGGAGGGTCAGTCAGTCGGGCAATCACTACTCACGTTGACAGGTCCTCCGGGTGCAGCCGCTATCCTCCGCGTTGGTGACCGGCCTGTCCTCGGCCATACCAGCCACCTCCAGGGCACGCTCCTCGAAAGTGGTGATGGTTCTGATGTCTGGAACCCCTCCCCCAGTCTGGGCCCTCTCCTGGGAACTGTTGGAGAGCTTTTCCTGAGGAGACATGGAGAGGACATCATTAGCCACACACGTGGATCACAGATGTGGGAGGGGGGGTGTGAAGGGAAGGTTGTGGGGGGTTGAAGGTGGTGGATGGAAGTTTGGAGGTCGCATGGAGAGGTGGGGTTGGATGCTCCCGTTGCGGTGGAAAGATCTCGGGGTGGGGGGGGGGGGCTGATCTCCTCAGTGCCATTATTGTGAGCTGGCAGGGGTTGGCTGGGCAAGCGCAGCTGAAATGCTGTTCGACCTTGTTAGAGGAGACTGGCGAGCGCGGTGCTGACGCATCAGCTGGAGAGCCTTCATTTGTAGTGAGAAGCCCATGAGGCATCGTTAAGTGAACTAATTAACATTGAATAGCGTTGCCGGCCTCGCTGTGCCGAGCGCTGGGAAGCTCACGGCAATTCCCACTCGCTACCACACTTAGAAATCTTTTCGGAGAATTTCACCCTGTTGACGCCGGTGCAGGATTCATGGTGCGGGATTCTCCCCTACTCAGCGGGCCGGGAGGTCCCGGTGGGACGGAGTGGCGTGAAGCACTCCGGCGTCGGGCCGCCCCAAAGGTGCGGAATCCTCCGCACCTTCAGTGGCTAGGTCCGCCCCGGAGTGGTTGGAGCCCCGCTGGCCGGCGGGAAAGGGGCTTGGCGCCGCGCCAACCGGTGCCGAAGGGCCTCCGCGGGTCGGCGCGAGTCGGCTCATGTGCGGGAGCACCAGCGCGTGCTGGCGTCATCCCCACGCATGCGCAGAGGGATAGAACATAGAACATAGAACAGTACAGCACAGAACAGGCCCTTCGGCCCTCAATGTTGTGCCGAGCCATGATCACCCTACTCAAACCCACGTATCCACCCTATACCCGTAACCCAACAACCCCCCCCCCCTTAACCTTACTTTTATTAGGACACTACGGGCAATTTAGCATGGCCAATCCACCTAACCCGCACATCTTTGGACTGTGGGAGGAAACCGGAGCACCCGGAGGAAACCCACGCACACAGGGGGAGGACGTGCAGACTCCACACAGACAGTGACCCAGCCGGGAATCGAACCTGGGACCCTAGAGCTGTGAAGCATTTATGCTAACCACCATGCTACCCTGCTGACCCTGCTTCTGCAGCGGGAATGGTGGAGGACCACGGCCTCTGGTGCGGAACAATAGAGTGCCCTCACGGGACAAGCCCGCCCGCGGATCGGTGGGCCCCGACCGCGGGCCAGGCCACCGTCGGGGCACCACCCGGGGCCAGATCCCCCCGCAACCCCCCAGGAACCCCGGATCACGCCCAGGCTGCCAGGTCCCACCGGTGAGGGACCTACTCTAATTTACGATGGTGGGACCGGCTACAGACGGGCGGGCCGGAGAATCCGGGCGGCCGCGGCGCCCATTGAGTCACGCCGGACCCCGCCATTCTCCGAGGCAGATGGCGCAACTCACGCCTGGCCGGTTTTTGGGGGAGCGGGAGAATTGGGAGGACGGCGGGGTCGGGATTCACGCCGACCTCCTGGCGATTCTCCCACCCGGTGGGGGGTTGGAGAATCCCGCCCATGGTCTTCCATAACAGCAAAGCTGGTGTAGCACCTGGACTGATTCAATGACCATTCAGGGGCTAGTACCGGTGCGGTGGGTTGGCTGGGGCCAGAGGGCACCTGTTGGGGACACCTATCTGACCCATGGCCTTACGTTCACACAGTGGGCTGTTAGCGGCGTGCGCAGCTGAATGGTCGCCTTGCCGGCTGCGGCAATGGTGTGCTATGGCTGTCCACCCCAGCCCCACCGCCCACCTCCTGGCCACCCCCTGCTCTTCCTCCCGGCCCTGGCAGAAGCCCTCCGGCCAATGACACAACTGTCAGAAAACTATGGTGATGCTGGACACTTTCCAGAGTGCGGAGAATTGGAGCCATTAGCGCCGGCATGGTTGGCGTGGCGTCGGTCGCGGGCTGCTCTACGTGGCGGGCCTACGATTCTCTGGCCTGGATGGGCCGAGCGGCTGTAGGAAAAGAGCTGAGTCCTGCCGGTGCCGTTCTAACCTACTCTGAGTCGGTGGGACCTCGGCGTGTAAGGGTCGGGTGGCGGCCTTTCGGGGGGGGGGGGGTCCGACCCCGGGGAGTGGGGGGGGTCCGACCCCGGGGGGGGGACCTCGATGTTGTCTGGCCCGCGATCGGGACCCACTGATCGGCGGGCCGGCCTCTGTGGCTGGGGGCCTCCTTTCCTACGCGCCGGCCCCTGTAGCCCTGCGCCATGTTGCGTCAGGCAGGCGCGTTGAAGAAGGCCACTGCGCGTGCGCGAGTTGGCACCAGTGCAAATGCGCATGTACTCATTGGCGCCAACACAATTGTGCCTGCAGGGATCCTGCGGCTCCCAGTTCACACCGGGATCTGCAGCTGGAGTGGCGCGAACCGCTCCAGCGCCGTGCTGGCCCCCTTTTGGGGCCAGAATTAGACATGGGAGCGGCCCGTTCACGCCATCGTAAAACGCGACGGCGTGAACATTCAGCCGCGGGATTGGATAATCCTGCCCCCTAATTACCTAACACACGTCTTTCGAGACTTGTGGGAGGAAACCGGAGCACCCGGAGGAAACCCATGCAGACACAGGAAGAACGTGCAGACTCCACATAGACAATGACCTAAGCCGGGAATCACACCTGGGACCCTGGCGCTGTGAAACAACAGTGCTAACCACTGTGTTACCCTCTGCTCCCACCTGGTGTGGATGGGACAACAGAGCTGCTGGCTTTCCATCCGAGATGGATGCCGAAGTCTCCCCATAAAGCAATTAACTCTGTTCCCAATACTAAGGTGCTGCAGGCCAGCCGTCAGCAGAGTGGGCACGCTCGCCGCCAACATCTTAGCTGGGGTGAGCGGTGACCATTGGCAGTCCATAGAATCCCACCCATTAACTCTGCTTCTCTCTCCACAGATGATGTCCGGCCTGCCCAGCATTTTCTGTTTTGATTCCAAATTTCCAGAATCTGCAATAACTTTGCTTTTAACTATGATGCTATTGTTCCAACTCCCCTGCCCCCGAGCTGTAACATTTGAAGAGTTGTTTCAGCAACAAAGCTCATAGTTTGACGGGGAATTGTTGGTCTCTGGAAATCTCTTCATAAATATCCTCATTTTGTCTCTTGTTTGCTGTTCCCTCAAGTTCTTTTCCTAATTCCTTGTTTGGTGCCCCCAGCGCCTCCCATGAAGTGCCTTTCGATAAAAGCCGTTCCTAAAATAGAAGCTGCTAATGTTCTCTGTGTGACGCTGAAACATCTTCATAAACGAGTCTGCTGGTCTGAATTAATGTATATTTAATACAGGATGAATGTTGAAGGCAGAATTTTGAACGTACCTTTCCAGTAAATTGGATTTTATCAAAGGAACAGCTCTGAGACAAGGCTGTCAGCCTTCATGATGGCCCCTCTGTCATGTACAACATAACGAGCTGTTTACTGTCACTAGTGTTCTTCAAAAACAATTCCACCCAGAGTTAAGTAGCTTCTTGGTATGCAAACCTGAGGCATTGCCAATTCCTTAACGGTGTTTATCTTAGCGAGCAAGCTCAGTGACAGATGGCCCAAAGCAATCATACAGGTTGTAGCTTGGCATCAAGGGATTCAATGAAACATTATTTGGAAAGGATATAATCTGTTAGACATAAGGAAAAAAAATGGGAAAACGGGTAATATTACACAGGGAATTACTGGGGCCGGTAACAATGGAATGAGGAGGAGGGCTCCCTTCCTCCCACTTCCACTGAAATATTTTTAAAACGCTACAGTACCTTTAAGGATCTGCTGTTCAGGCACAAACTAGCCATGCTTTGAGTTGCCAAACTGATTTCAGGAAGGGAATCTGAAATGAATGTTGAGGGACTGTAATGCCCCTGTGAGGACCACCAGGATACACTGATCGATTTCCCTATGGGAATGGTAGAATGTGAGCATCCCCACTAGTGGGCGGAGGCCCGTCCAACAAGGGGGCTCGTTACCTTACACTTCAACAAAAGCCGGCCCACTCTCGTTAGTCCCGACCAGGACCTGTTGTGTTGCGTGCCACCATACAGGCCGTTTCCTTTAACCAAAATAAAACTCCAAGTTCACTCGCCATCTTGAGCCTCCTGGATCTTTATACTGGCAATGAGGTAAAAACAACGACCGCGATTCTGTATGTCAGTATGTCAGGTGAACAGTATCAGTGGAGAGGACTGACCGAAGATAATCATCCTGACCGACAGTGCGTCCCCAGCTGTTGGCAAGACCCTTACCTACCCAGCAACACCAGACACGAAATCCTTAGATGAACCCATGCAGTTAGTGGCGAATCATTACAGCCCAAAACTGTCGGTGATAATGCAAAGGCATCGGTTTAACACGGCTGCAGTCACTCCAGAGGAGTCGGTGACAGAATTACTGCCCCTATAATGGACACTTGAGCACACCATTTATACCAGCAAAACAGACACAGCATCAGTCAGTATTTAGATTGTGTTATTGAGGTGAAAGAGACTTCCTCAGCTCTATTTATTAAATCCATCTAAATTTTCCATCAGAATATTGATTCGGACTTTCCAGCTTAGTGTCGTCCTGCAAGATTTGCACTGCTGTCTGTCAATTAATTCTTGACCTGTATATAGAATAACTTCCTCCATCCCTTGCCATGAATATTCACTTGCAGGAGCAGATAATTCCCAAGACTAGTGAGAGACAATTGCTCTCACCTACAGCATGATTCATTTTATTGGGTTTTAGAACCGTGGAATTCCTACAGTGCAGAAGGTGGCCATTCGGCCCATCGAGTCTGTACCGACCATCTGAAAGAACACCCCATCGAGGTCCATTCCCCTGCCCTATCCCCGTGACCCCATAATCCTACATAACCTGCAGATCCTTGTACACTACGAGGCAACTTAATGAGTGGGTTACTTAAAAGCAGAAGCAATTTGCCTTCACACATCCAGGGGCACACTGGCCAAATCTATTGAGCCCCCCCCTGCTGCACTGGCTGAGATCCCCAACCTCCAGACAGGTTAGACATCAAAACAGAAAATTCTGGAAATACTCAGCAACTCAGGTAGCATCTGCGGAGAAAAACACACAGTTTGTGGTATCAAAAATAGGAAGGCAGATTATTGATTTATTGGGCGTAAATGGAGAGAAGTGGATATTCAGAAAGGCTTTGGTGTCCTTGTGCGTCAGTCGCTGAAAGTAAGTATGCAAGTTGGAAGCCTCACGGTAGCATGGTGGTTAGCATCAATTCTTCACAGCTCCAGGGTCCCAGGTTCGATTCCCGGCTGGGTCACTGTCTGTGTGGAGTCTGCACGTCCTCCCCGTGTGTGCGTGGGTTTCCTCCGGGTGCTCCGGTTTCCTCCCACAGTCCAAAGATGTGCAGGTTAGGTGGATTGGCCATGCTAAAATTGCCCGTAGTGTAAGGTTAATGGGGGGATTGTTGGGTTACGGGTTACGTGGGTTTAAGTGGGGTGATCATTGCTCGGCACAACATCGAGGGCCGAAGGGCCTGTTCTGTGCTGTACTGTTCTATGTTCTAAGTACAGCAGGCAGTAAAGAAGGCAAATGGCATGTTGACCATCATAGCGGGAGGATTTGAGTATCGGAATAGGGATGTTTTACTACAATTATAGAGGGCATTGGTGAGGCCACACCTGGAGTATTGTGTGCAGTTTTGGTGTCCTTATCTGAGGAAGAATGTTCTTGCTCTGGAGGGAGTGCAGCAAAGGTTTACCAGGCTGATTCCTGGGATGGCGGGACTGTCATATGGGGAGAGATGAAATCAGTTAGGATTATATTCACTGGAGTTCAGAAGAGTGAGAGGGGATCTCCTGGAAACTTATAAAATTCTAACAGGATTAGACAGGGTAGAATCTTCATGATGGTGGGGAGTCCAGAACCAGGGGTCATAGTTTGAGGATAAGGGGTAAACCTTTTAGGACTGAGATGAGGAGAAATTTCTTCACCCAGCGAGTGGTGAATCTGTGGAATTCACTACCACAGAAAGTAGTTGAGGCCAAAACGTTGTGTAATTTCGAGAAGGAATTCTTGGGGCTAAAGGACCAAGGGATAGAGGGGGGAAGGAGTGATCAGGGTGTTAAACTTTATGATCAGCCGTGATCAAAATGAATGGCGGAGCAGGCTCGAAGGACTGAATAGCCTCCTTCTGCTCCTATTTTCTATGTTCCTATGTTTCTAATTGGCAGTCCGTTGTCAGAGTTGCGAATGCTTCAAGATACAGCAGGTTCTAAGTAAGAGGAGTTGGGAACAGGGAGAGGGGGTAGAAAGACCAAAGGGGAAAGTCTATGGTAGGGTGGAAGGATGGATGGCGGTCAAAGGAAAAAGAAGGGGGCAATCGGGCGAGTAAAGAAACAGAAGAGGAATTCAGAGGAGGTATAAATGGGACGAGTGCCAGCTCAGCTTTGCATCGGGAGATGGTGAATTCAAATCCCACTCAAGAAACAGGAGCCCATGATCAAGGCTGAAATTTCAGTACGGTGCTGAATAGCCAATGGAAATTAAAAATCTGGAGGGATATAAAATGGGCTGTGACTCAACATCACTCTTTTGACACTATCGCACAGATCAATTACTCTTGGCCTGAACCTAATAATAATCGCTTATTGTCACAAATAGGCTTTAATAAAGTTACTGTGAAAAGTCCCCAAGTCGCCACATTCCGGCGCCTGTTCAGGGAGGCTGGTATGGGAATTGAACCCGCGCTGCTGGCATTGTTCTGCATTACAAGCCAGCTATTTAGCCCACTGTGCTAAACCAGCCCCTAACTTTCATCCTGGTGGGAGTCAGGAAAATTCCTGGCCCGGCCCACCCACCACGGCTAAAGTGCATACATATTGACTGGGACTCACTTAGTGCTTGGGGTTTGGACAGGGCAGTTTGTAAGGAGCATCTAGGAGGGCTTCTTAAAACAATATGTAGATAGTCCAACTAGGGAAGGGGCTGTACTGGACCTGGTATTGGGGAATGAGCCCGGCCAGGTGGTAGAAGTTTCAGTAGGGGAGCATTTCGGGAACAGTGACCACAATTCAGTAAGTTTTAAAGTGCTGGCGGACAAGGATAGTGAAATGAAAAAAATGAAAATTGCTTACTGTCACGAGTAGGCTTCAATGAAGTTACTGTGAAAAGCCCCTGTGATAAGAGTGGTCCTAGGGTAAATGTGCTAAATTGGGGGAAGGCTAATTATAACAATATTAGCGGGAATTGAAGAACATAGTTTGGGGGCCGATGTTTGAGGGTAAATCAACATCTGACATGTGGGAGGCTTTCAAATGTCAGTTGAAAGGAATTCAGGACCGGCATGTTCCTGTGAGGAAGAAGGATAAATATGGCAAATTTGGCGATCCTTGATAAAGAGAGATATTGTAGGCCTCGTCAAAAAGAAAAAGGAGGCATTTGGCAGGGCTAAAAGGCTGGGAACAGACAAAGCCTATGTGGAATATAAGGAAAGTAGGAAGGAGTCAGGAGGGCTAAAAGGGGTCACAAAAAGTCATTGGCAAATTAAGGAAAATCCCAAGGCTTTTTACACGTATATAAAAAGCAAGAGAGTAGCCAGGGAAAAGGTTGGCCCACCGAAGGACAGGGGAGGGAATCTATGTGTGGAGTCAGAGGAAATGGGTGAGGTACTAAATGAATACTTTGCATCAGTATTCACCAAAGAGAAGGAATTGGTGGATGTGTTGAGTCTGGAGAAGGGTGTATAGATAGCCTGGGTCACATTGAGATCCAAAAAGAAGAGGTGTTGGGCGTATTGAAAAATATTAAGGTAGATAAGTCCCCAGAGCCTGATGGGATCTACCCCAGAATACTGAAGGAGGCAAGAGAGGTAATTGCTGAGGCCTTGACAGAAATATTTGGATCCTCACTGTCTTCAGGTGATGTCCCAGAGGACTGGAAAAGAGCCAATGTTGTTCCTTTGTTTAAGAAGGATAGCAAGGATAATCCAGGGAACTACAGGCTGGTGGGCCTTACGTCAGTGGTAGCGAAATTACTGAAGAGAATTCTTCGAGACAGGATCTACTCCCATTTGGAAGCAAGTGGTCGTATTAGCGAGAGGCAGCACAGTTTTGTGAAGGGGAGGTTGTGTCTCACTAACTTTTTTTTTCATAAATTTAGAGTATCCAATTCATTTTTTCCAATTAAGGGCAATTTAGCATGGCCAATCCACCTAATCTGCACATCTTTGGGTTGTGGGAGGAAACCCATGCAGACACAGGGAGAATGTGCAAACTCCACACAGACAGTGACCCAGAGCCGGGATCGAACCTGGGACCTCAGCACTGTGAGGCAGCAATGCTAACCACTGTGTCAAAGTGCTGCCCTGTGTCTCACTAACTTGATAGAGTTTTTCGAGGAGGTCACAAAGATGATTGATGCAGGTAGGGCAGTGGATGTTGTCTATATGGGCTTCAGTAAGGCCTTTGACAAGGTCCCTCATGGCAGACTGGTACAAAAGGTGCAGTCACATGGGTGAGCTGGCAAGATGGATACAGAACTGGCTCGGTCATAGAAGGCAGAGAGTAGCAATGGAAGGGTGCTTTTCTGATTGGAGGGCTGTGACTAGTGGTGTTCCGCAGGGATCAGTGCTGGGGCCTTTGCTGTTCGTACTATATATAAATGATTTGGAGGAAAATGTAACTGGCCTGATTAGTAAGTTTGCGGACGACACAAAGGTTGATGGAATTGCGGACAGTGATGAGGACTGTCAGAGGATACAGCAGGACTTAGATTATTTGGAGACTTGGGCGGCGAGATTGCAGATGGGGTCTAATCCGAACAAATGTGAGGTAATGCATTTTGGAAGGTCTAATACAGGTAGGGAATATACAGTGAATGGTAGAACCCTCAAGAGTATTGACAATCAAAGAGATCTTGGTGTACAGGTCCACAGGTCACTGAAAGGGGCAACACAGGTCGAGAAGGTAGTCAAGAAGGCATACGGCATGCTTGCCTTCATTGGCCAGGGCATTGAGTATAAAAATTGACAAGTCATGTTGCAGTTGTATGGAACCGTAGTTCGGCCACACTTGGAGTATAGTGTTCAATTCTGGTTGCACACTACCGGAAGGATGTGGAGGCTTCATAGAGGGTGCAGAAGAGATTTACCAGGATGTTGCCTGGTATGTTGCGCATTAGCTATGAGGAGAGGTTGAATAAACTTGGTGTGTTCTCACTGGAACAAAGGTGGTTGAGAGGGCAACTTGATAGAGGTCTACAAAATTATGAGGGGCATAGACAGAGTGGATAGTCAGAGACTTTTTCCCAGGGTAGAGGGATCAATTACTATGTGGCATAGGTTTAAGGTGCGAGGGGCAAGGTTTAGAGGAGATGTACAAGCTAAGTTAGTAACACAGAGAGTAGTGGGTGCCTGGAACTCGCTGCCGGAGGACGTGGTGGAACCAGGGACGATAGTGACGTTTAACGGGCATCTTGACAAATACATGAATAAGATGGGAATAGAGGGATATGGACCCTGGAAGTGTAGAAGATTTTAGTTTAGACGGGCAGCATGGTCGGCGCAGGCTTGGAGGGCCAAACGGCCTGTTCCTGTGCTGTACGTTTCTTTGTTCTGCGTTCTATAGGCGGATCTTTATATCCGGGGAGGCGGGTGTAGGCTGAAGTCGGGCCGGTCATCCAGGGAAAGAGGTGAGAGGCAGCGATGGGGCCTGTTTAAATGGTCCACCTTGGTGCTGGGGGCTTTGTCCCGATTAAAACAATTGTACAAAGGCCCCAGATCCCATGCCCCTCACCAGCTCGCTCCACTCACACGTTCTCCCCATGCTCCATCCATGCCTCCTCACACTCCCCATCCACCTTCCCATGGGCTCTTATACCCCCATGGTACTGTCCCCCCTCCCCTACCCCCCATGGGGACTTCCCACCATGGGGATAAATCACCACGGTAATTTCCCTCAAGGCCAAACCTCTGCTCTGACCTCCACCACTCTGCCAGACCCCCTTATGACTCTCACTCCCCATGCCACGCCAAGGCCTCACCAAACCTCCTCCACCCCCTAGAAAGACCTGACCCGTCACCCCCACCAAGACCGACTCCATTCTGCTAAGGCTTGACCCCCCTACCAAGCGTGAACATGCTGAAACCCTTCGCAAAACCTAACCCAACGCTGCTCCCTCCACCATGGCATGACTCCCCCTAGTCCAGGCCTAACCCGACCCCCCCCCCCCGCCCCCCCAAATGCCCTGCCAAGGCCGGACCTCCATGCTAAGGCCTGGCTCTCCCATCAACAATGTCTGACCCCCCCAACTCCTCCGCGGCCCGACTCAAACTCCCCACTAAGGGTTAACCTTAATCAACCATCCTTACACATTTACCTTCTCCCTGCCCTGTTGAAAGACTTTTAAACACGGCTGGACTTTTAAGCTTAACTTCTTAATGGCAGCTAGTGTTGTGAACAAGAGCGCATGGCCTCCAGGTGTCTGATTCTGGAGCCCTATACAGAAGGCCAAGGAGCTTTCTGCCTTGCACAGTTCTTGCCCAGCCTGTGTTGGAAGGTCGGCGGGAGAAAATCGTCAAAATTTAAAGGTAAGAATGTAGGAGTGGAGTGGTCAACCTGACTCTGACTGCCACTCTACGGAAATTCAAGCCCATTCCTCTCCTCATTTTCCTTCCAAAATGCATCAGCTCACACTTAAATTTAATATGCCATGTGTCTGTCCATTTAATCAGTTTATTTCTGCCCTCCTGCATGCTCTTACTATCCTCCCCATTTATACCACATTCTACATTGGGGATCACGGCTTTTAGAGGGTAAACAGATGCTGGGGGACTCTCCTTTACTGAGACTAAGTGTTGACACCGGGGCAGGACTTGTGGACTTCCACGACAGCAAAACTAGCGTCGTCCCTGGACCGATTCAGCAGGTGTGGAGAGGCTAGCACGGCGCAATGTGGAACACAATTGATTCCAGTGAGAAACAGGTGCGGAATTCGCCAAATACGCGATTGAAGGCTGCCTAGCTGCAAACGCAGATACACACTTCACCCCCCCGCGCACACCATCCCAGCCAACAAGGTGGCAGCAAGGAGAGTAGGCCAAGATTCACTGACCCTCCTGGACGTTGTGGAGGAGAGGCAGGCCACCCTGTACCTGGGAAGGAGGCTGCCAGCTGCCGCCATTCGCAGTTGGCAGGAGCCATCAGCACCATGGGTAATAATATCCGGACCGGCCTGTAGTGCCGTAAAAAACTGCACAACCTCCTCAAGGTGGCCAAGGTGAGGAGGCAGCACTGTGCCCCTGGCACCAACCCCCATCCCACAAACCCATTACCATCAGCAGGCCCCAGGAAAGGACAGTCGCGGGGGTAGAGATCGGCCTCAGGCGAGGAAGTCAGACCCCACTTAGTTGTGGTTCCCCAGTACACGTGTGTCAACCACCCCCCCCAACACCAACTCCACACTACCCTCAGCCCCACACCACCCTCACCCCCCATGCCACCCTCACACCACACCACCCTCACATCTCCCCCACAACCCCAGACCCCCACAACCCCCACTATCCCCTGGCCGCGGTCTAATCATGAGTTCTTGCTTCGTGTCTTGCAGGACCTGCTGGTGATGGGGCAGAACGTTCTGGTATCCCCACCCCCAGCCACAGGCACAGCCGCAGCCAGAGCCCCAGGTGCCGAGCAGTGACGAGAATGCTGACACGGAGGGACCCATATACCCGAGACGCAGGACACCTCGGACCTTGAGTCCGGGGTTGACACGGTTTTCCTCTCACAGCTGCGTCCACCATCCCAGAGACACTCACCTCAACTGAGCATTTTAGTGCAGAGGCTCCTGGGACACTATCTGGTGCGCACCACACAAATGCTCCAGTACATCAGGGGGGGGTAGGAACACCCGAGGGAGCGGACAGTTGCAGGGCGGGCCGATGCCAGGGACAGGTTGCTGTCCAGAAGTGTCTTGAGCTTCTGGAACGGATAGTCCCATCTATCGTGGAGATGCAGTCACAGAGCCAGGGTCTACAGAAGGGGTTGTCAGTGAGCATCCAGCACCTGCAGGCGCAGGTGGAGGAGCCCAACCACGTGCAGGAGCAAGAGGCGGTGCCGGCCATACAGGCCAACATGGTACAGATTTTGGCCATGACTCAGCATGTCCAAGGCCTGGGGCATTCTGTGCAGGCGGAGGCCAAGGCCCAGGACAGGGTTGCCGCCTCACAGGCAACCATATGCGAGGGTCATCTGGACATTGCAGCAGCGCTCCTGAGCGTGGCTGAACCACAGCGGGCGATGGCTGAGGGCATCGGTGGCATTGCCCAGGCACTGGCCGACGTGGCACAGGAGTAGAGGAAGGTGGCCCGGTCCCAGAAGGAGATGGCACACTCACTGGCCGATGTGGCACACACAAGAAGGTGGTGGCACAAGCACAGCGTGATGTGGCGCAGTCCCAGGTGGAAATGGTCCACTCACAGTGTTCAATGGCCACGAGAATGCAGTCCCTGGTCGAAACAGCAGTGGGACTCCAGGAGTTTCAGCACCAGGTGACGGGGCAGCCTCAGAAGGTTGCTCTGCTCGCACCCCAGTCCCATGGAGTAGCCCATGGGCCACCACAGGGGAGGTGTCGGAACACCGGAGAACCTTGGACTCACCCCTCCTGTCCCTGGTGCATATGGTGCGCAGCGGGCAGAACAGGGCAATACCATGCCACCTGGGAAACCCAAGCAACAGCCGGGCCCATCCAGGTCCAGTCGTGCAAAATGTTGGCCACCAATGGGAACTTAGGGTCGCAGGGTGGGAATCACAGCAGGCCGCCTCCACTCCTGATGTACCGTTTGGGGATCCATCTAGATCTAGTGTTAGGGCCCGTAAGACCAGAAAAGTAGACACCAGTTAAGTTATCATGGGTGCAGGGCACAGTTTAGTGATAGGGGCTAGGGCATGAATCTGTTTTCATGTTTTCACATTAACCACATGTTCGCAATGTTACAGCCTGCCTCGGTGCTCTGTCAAAAGGGTGTGAGGGGTGGGCTGGTCTAGGCTGGCCAGTGAGGGGGTGCGGGTGGGGGGGGGGGGGGGGGGGGGGAGGGGAAATTGGCAGATGTTGTGAGTGTTTAGACCTTGGAAGTGAAAGGATCTCTCTCTCTCTCTCCCTCTCCCTCTCTCCCTCACTCTCTCTCACAGCTTTGCCAGGAAAAAAAAATCATCTCAAGCCTCGAAGGAAGAAGTACCAAAACAAAAGCCTGAATTTCATAAAGAAATTGATTGAAAGTCATCTCAGTGTATCAAAGATCCATATCCTTTTATTTTTATGAATATTTTCTTTCTCTATCCATCACCCCTTCCCCTTTGTGTTGTTAGTCTGTGTGTATGTGTGTATATATAGATAGATAGACAGATAGATAGATAGCCAGATAGAGATAGAGATATAGATAGACAGACAGACGGATGGTTACATTGTCTATCCTTTTAATTATAATATTGTACATAATAAAAGGTTATTGTGTTAAAGTTACAAACCTGGTGACTGTAGTTTATTGGGCTCAGCCAAGGGCCTCAGGTATTTTTACTAAAATCTAATTTCACCTGTGTTGTGACTCCGGGTCAAGTGGGGCGGAATTGACCGCGAACTAGCCCAGGGTCATGACAACTTGGACTCCTTGAGGGGCCAGTTGGTTGGGTGGCCAGTGTGGATCAGATTGATGCGAACAGCATGAAATTTGATCACTGTTCTGGTGGGGGTGGATTCAAGACCCTTCCTCCTTGCCCTACTCATGGCAAAGGTTGCAGTGCTATGGATCAGGCAGGGAGCTGAAGATTCTGGTGATCAGCATTGTTTCCCATCCAAGACCAGCATAATGATTTCTGGGAGTTTGCTGCCTGATACAGTACCATAGCTAGGGTCTGCCCAAAGATCTGCACAACTGAAGCATTACTTCCTCACTTGTGAATTCAACCCCCATTGACCTGCCTGTCCTTTATTCCACGCTGCAATGCAGTCATTCATCACTACTGAGGTGATGGTAGAATTATTACACTCAATGATTCACTAAAACTGTGATGTACGGTTTGAGTGAGGAACCTTCAGCGCAGTAACATGTTGCTTAACTATTTGACTAATGCACGACCACTTGTCATTTTAGAGATTCTGACCTATTTAGCATGACACAGTAGGCAGCACGCACAACAAAGTCAGATCCGTAATTGTCTCTTAAAAATGTTTGCGCCAAGTTCTCTCAGCCCACCAAGATTATGCCACAGGCAACTTTTGGTAAGTTCATGATCTACGGGTGCTAAAACCAACACGCAGCAGATCATTATAGGTATATTGAGGTATGTTGTCAGAAGCCAACTGGGATTTTCCAGACAGCCTCCTGGTCCCCGATGCAGTGGCAAACAGTTTAGCCTGCGTAGAGATGGTCTGCCAACATGGCACCCATCCGCATGGCTTTATATGCCCCCTGGAAGGGATCCAGTTCCTAACACTGGCATACCAGCTGCTAGATCTATTTTTGTATTTTATATTTGAAAAATGTGGAATTTGGGCTGTCCATTTTCAGGGGCCCGAGGCCTCATTTACCTACCCTGTCATCCTACTGCCACTTTAAAGGTGGAGAGCTTCCTATTGGTCCTTTATATATAATTGGATGGCAAGCCCACCCTTGGGGCAGAATTGACCAATTCGGGGGAATGAGTAACTGCGTCCCAGGACGGAGAGCGTGGTTTAACCGCCTCGTCACACCTGACTTGATGTCGGGACGAGGCCGTTGAATCTCACAAGAAGCCTCTGACAAGATTTGTGATGCTCAAAACACCTCATCAAATTCAACAGTGTCTCACAAGACGTCACGATCTGCGTCTCGCCCTCACTGGTCGTGATCCAGCTCAGCATATTTAAATGCGCCTGGGCCACCTCACCGGGGCGCGGTTTAGTACTGGTTTCCACCAACGTGGACCAGGGTGGGTGGGAATAGGACAGGGTGGCTCCCTGGCTGTCCCTCTGGCATTATGCACCTTGGCACTGCCAGGGTGACCAGGTACCACTGCCAGGCTGGCAACGGTCGAGAAACACCTCTAAACGTGCCTAAAACTGGACAAGCTTTTTTCCGGTTTAATTGCACCCGGAATCTTATTAAGGAGTCAGGGGTCTCGCCTGCTGCAGCTTGGCAGTTAACTGTCAGCCATCAGTTAACTGGTACATTCTGCATTGCAATGCATCCACCAGTCAGAGTCCACTTGCCAACCAATCAGCGCTCTCTTCTTATGAAGGATAAATTGTTGTTCTATTTACATTCGGTATTCTTGCAAATTGTCCCAATGAGTGCAGGATGAAGATTTTGACAGTGTGTCTTTTCTCGGCAATATTTACTTTATGATAGAGATTTGTCCTTGGTTTAAACTAGGTGAGTTGGCATGAAGGGGGTTTGGACAAAGGGTGGTGGGCGTGACACATGGGTTGGCATAGGATAATAGGGTGGCATTTGGGATACAAGGGGCCATGGGGTTGATAGAGGACAGAGGATAGCTTGGAGGTTTGCGGGACCATGAGAGGTGGGTGGGGTGCATGAGATGGCTTGAGTTGGCATGGATCAGGCATAGGGAGTGTGTGGGGTGTGAGGGGTGAGAGTTGGATGGCTGTTTTTTGCTTTGTTAGTTTTTAAACAAGCGGCCTTCAGCCCAGCACACGTCTGCACCCGCCACCTTGTTCCTCGGGCAGCGGACCCAACTCCTAATCCAGCTGCCCCAGCCCCCGGAATGAAAATTCAAACTTCCAGACCTCTTTTTCCAGGTCGGATTGGCGGAACCGGGATCTGGCCTTCCTCTGCACTCCCAATGCAAAAGCGAAAATCCTGGTCACTGTTTCCTCTTGTCGGGGAAAACACAACTGGAGACCGTCCATATAAAGTAGTCACCCAGAAATCCATAAGGAATTCACCCATAGTGGGTGTAAATCTGGAACTCTTTACCACAGGCAGTGGGTGAAGTAAATAATATCAATGTTGTTCTGGGGAAACTAGACAAGCACCATGAAGGGGAAGGGAATAGATGGTTGCAATGGTGGATTTAGATGTGAAAAGATGGGGAAGGCTCGATTGAAGCAAACATTGGCATGGACAAGTTGGCTGAATCACCAAATTCAGGGCTGGATTCTCTGCTTTGCGACACCAGAAACGTGAATCACGATCGGGCGTCATGTGAAAATTGCGATTTGCGTCCCGCACAAACGGGGCCATGCAGAACCATCATTTGCATGCATTTAATTCTACTCAGCGGGTTGGGCACAGTATGCTCTGCCCTTCCGTGATGCTCTGCCCCTCTGAAGCAGAACTCTTGCGGGGGCGGATTAGTGCAAGTATTGACAAGAGATGACTGGGTGCCATGGCTGCGGAGGGGGAGCAGGAGGTGAGAAAACCACTGAAAATCCCCGTAGATTGACAGGCTTGGTGGAGGGGGGGGGGGGGCTGCCCGGGCCAGGGAATGACTCGGTGCCATCTCCGTGGACTCGGGGTGTCCTCCTCGGGATCAGGGCCATGTGTTCTGACCGCAATTGCTGCAGTCTGTCTTTTGAATGCATCCATTTGGTGCTCCATACAGGCTCCTGGCTGCTTACACTGCTCAGTGCTGCCTATGACTTTCGAATACTCAGAGAGCCTCTGGTTATCTGGGAGCCCACCCAGGCCACCCCTCCTACCCCAGCTACTTCAGCAAGCGGATGGGCATGGCCAAGCTAAATCAGGGGCCCACCAGCTGTTGACACTCCTTAGAAGTGCTGCCCCATTACAGAGGAAGCAGGGAATAAGCTTCAACCAGAGGACAGCTGCACCATGGCCTTTGGAGCACTCCCTGGTTCTCGGCCCCTCTAAGGGAAGAGGCCTCACTAGTGACCCCCCCACCCCTGCAGATTACCAAACTCTCTCCTCCTGGAGAGGCTGGCAGCGCTGACTGCTTCTGCCACCACTTCCCAGGCGGTGTTCAGGAAGTCAGGCTTGAGTCAGCAGCCCATCCTGGGAAGTGGGTGTCCCTCTGTGAGGCACTCTCAATTACGACGCGAGAGCGAGGTCGGTAATCAAAGGCTTTAATATACAGAGAACAGGACAGCATTCGAGAGAAGTGTGCTCGCCACATGGAGCCTTATCCTATATACTGTTTCCTGGGGGCGTAGCCAGAGGTGGAGTCCCCCAGGGTTCCAAGCCTCTTAAAGGGGCAAGGTATTAAAGGTAAATACCGCTCATCACATTCATCCCCTGTTTAAAAAAAACACATAGTCCGTCGGGGGTGAAGTGTTTTAAATTATAAGTTCAGTCTTTGTGGTGGTCTGATAGTCCGTGCTGACTTTCGCCGCTCTGGTGGTGGCGCCGTGGATGCGGTCGGTTCCGATGGTGGTCTATCCGGGAGCACGGTTGACTGAGCCTTTGCCCGCCTTGGAGGGGGTGTATCAGGGGTGATTAGGGTGGTCGGTGCCGGCGCCGGCTGGGGGGCAGGGGGCGCTATGGGGGAGGCGCTATCGGAGTCGGCGGTCGGTGCAGGGCGGGGAGCGTCGGTAGAAGGGGGGGTCGGTGGGAGAGTCGGTGGGGTCGGTGGGAGAGTCGGTGGGGTCGGTGGGAGAGCCAGCGGGTGCCATGTCTCGCAGGGAGACAGTATCCTGCCTGCCATCGGGGTGCTCGACGCATATTGAGGGTTTGCGTGCAGCAGGTGGACCCTCTCGACTATTGGATCCGTTTTATGGCTCCTCACGTGCCTCCGGAGTAGGACTGGACCCGGAGTCGTCAGCCAGAGTGGAAGCGAGACCCCAGAGGTGAACTTCGTGGTGAAGATAAACAAACGATTGTGAGGGGTCACGTTCGTGGCCGTACAGAGGGGCGACCTAATGGAGTGCAGGGCACCGGGTAGGACCTCCTGCCAGCGGGCGATAGGGAGACACCTTGACCGTAGGGCTTGGAGGACAGCCTTCCAAACTGTCGCGTTCTCCCTCTCCACTTGCCTGTTTCCCCGCGGGTTATAGCTCGTCGTCCTGCTCGAGGCGATGCCCTTGCTGAGCAAGTACCGACGCAGCTCATCGCTCATGAACGATGTACCCTGGTCGCTGTGGATATAAGCGGGGAAACCAAACAGTGTGAAGATGCTGTGCAGTGCCTTGATCACGGAGGCCGAGCTCATATCGGGGCAGAGGACAGCAAAAGGGAAGCGGGAGAATTCGTCGATGACGGTGAGGAAATAGATGTTGCGGTTGGTGGACGGGAGGGGCCCTTTGAAGTCCACGCTTAGTCGCTCAAAGGGCCCAGAGGCCTTTATCAGGCGGGCCTTGTCTGGTCGATAAAATTGCGGTTTGCATTCCGCACAGATCAGGCATGCCTTAGTCACGGCCTTGACCTCTCCTGTGGAGTAGGGCAGGTTGCGGGACTTGATGAAGTGGGCAAGCCGGGTGACCCCCAGGTGGCAGAGGTCATCGTGGATGGATCTCAGGCGGTCCAATTGTGCGTTGGCGCACGTGCCGCGAGACAGGGCATCTGGGGATTTGTTGAGCTTCCCCGGGCGATATTTGATATCGTACGTATATTTTGCCCCGTTGTGTGTTATCAAACATAAAGGCGACCGACTGCTGGTCGGTGACGAGGGTGAACCTCCTACCGGCTAGGTAGTGCCTTCAGTGTCGCACGGCCTCCACATTGGCTTGTGCCTCCTTCTCGACTGCAGAGTGCCGAATTTCCGAGGTGTTGAGGGTTCGGGAGAAGAACGTTACTGATCTGCCCGCTTGGTTGAGGGTAGCAGCCAAGGCGACGTCTGATGCGTCGCTTTCTACTTGGAAGGGAATGGCTTCGTCCACTGCGTGTATGGCAGCCTTGATGATGCCGGCCTTGATACGGTCAAAAACCGACTGGGCCTCATCCATCAGGGGAAAAACCGTGGTCTTAATGAGTGGCCGGGCTTTGTCCGCATATCTGGGGACCCACTGGGCATAATAGGAGAAAAGCCCCAAGCACCGTTTGAGTGCCTTGAGGCTACTGGGGAGGGGGAGTTCCTTAAGGGGACGCATGCGGTCGGGGTCGGGGCCTAGGACCCCGTTTTCCACGACGTAGCTGAGGATGGCTAGCCTGGTTGTGTGGAACACGCATTTCTCTTTGTTGTATGTCAGATTGAGGGCCCGGGCGGTCTGGAGGAACTTCCTCAGGTTCGCGTCGTGGTCCTGCTGGTCATGGCCGCAGATGGTGACGTTGTCCAAGTATGGGTATGTAGCCAGTAAGCCGCACTGGTCCACCATTTGATCCATCGCCCTCTGGAAAACGGAGACTCTGTTTGTAACACCAAAGGGGACCCTGAGGACGTGAAACAGCCGACCGGCTGCTTCAAAAGCCGTGTAGTGGCGGTCCTCTGGACGGATAGGGAGTTGATGATAGGCCGATTTGAGGTCAACCGTGGAGAATACCCGATACTGGGCGATGTGAGTGACCATTTCAGCTATGCGGGGAAGTGGGTAAGCATCGAGTTGTGTAAAGCGGTTTATGGTCTAGCTATAATCCACTACCATTCGTTGCTTTTCCCCGGAGCGGACTACCAATACTTGTGCCCTCCAAGGGCTGTTGCTGGCCTCTATGACCCCCTCTTTTAGTAGCCGCTGAACCTCTGACTTGATAAAAGTCATGTCTTGGGTACTGTACCGACTCTTGGTGGCGATGGGCTTACAGTCAGGAGTGAGGTTCGCGAAGAGGCGGGGTGGCGCAACTTTGAGTGTTGCCAGGCTGCATTCCGTGAGTGGGGGCAGGGGTCCGCCGAACTTCAGTGTCAGGCTCCAGTGGCTGCACTGAAAGTCCAGACCGAGCAGCAGGGGGGCGCAGAGTTGAGGAAAGATGTAAAGTTTAAAACGGGAGTATTTAGCGCCTTGAATTGCGAGGTCAGCGACACAATACTCCGTGATTTGAACCAAATGGGACCCTGAGGCGAGGGCGATAGTTTGGGAGGTGGGGTGGGTGCGCAGGGAGCAGCGCCTTACCGTGTCTGGATGGATAAAGCTCTCCGTGCTCCCGGAGTCGAATAGGCAGGGAGTGTCGTGGCCGTTGATTCGCACCCGCATCATTGAGTTTCGCAGGTGTTTCGGCCGCGATTGATCGAGTGTGATCGCTCCTAGTTGCAGGCCGTCAGAGTCGAACTCACAAAATGGCTGCCCGGAGTCACAAGATGGCTGCCGGCGCCGGTCGAACGTGTCGGGTTTCGAAGATGGTCGCCGCCAAGATGGCCGCTCCCAAGACTCGCACGAGGTCGATGACGCGTTCGGAAGTGAGGCGTGCCCGGCCAGCAGCTGCAGGCCGCATTGCGGGGTCTGTGAGACCGGGAGCTTGATTTCTGGGCCTGGTGAGGGTTTTGTTTGTGGCCTTTGGGCCCAGCCAGGCAGACTTTCGCGAAGTGCCCTTTCTTCCCGCAGTCGTTGCAGATCGCGGAACGGGCCGGGCAACGCGGGTCGGACGTGGGTGCTGGCCTTGCCCACAGAAATAGCATGGGGAACCCCCGGAGTGAGTGGATCGTCACATGGCACAGGCCTGTAGCGTGGCCGAGTCTGGAGGGGATCGAGAGGGGTTCACAAGGTCCACGGAGTACGTACGGAGGGTACAGTGGGCCGTTTCGAGAGAAGAGGCGAGCGTTACCGTGCCCTGGAGATCCTTTTCCCCGTCTTCTAGGAGCCGCTGCCGGATGTACGAGGACCTGATACCAGACACAAGGGCGTCGCGAATATGTAAGTTCCTGTGTTCTTCTGCCGTCACTGCTTTTTGGTCGCAGTTCCTCGCGAGCGCATTGAGTCTTTCCACGAACTCGTCCAGCGTTTCCCCGGAACGTTGGCTGCAGGTTGAGAGCAAATGTCTGGCGTGTACCTCGTTAGTAGGTTTTATGAATCATTTCTTCAATATTTCGACCACCGCCTCATAGGTCGTAGCGGGTTCGATCACGGTGGAGAGTCGGTGGCCCACCCGGCCATGTAGTAAACGCAGCTTGCGAGTGCTGTCGACATCAGTAATTGAGGAGTCCAGATAGTCCTCGAAACACCGGAGCCAATATTTAAACAATTCCGGGGATTCCGGCGACCTGGCGTCCAGGTTGAGTTTCTCCGGTTTTAGAGCGCTGTCCATCTTGATGTGTCTGTATATTAAATTGAGGCACCCTCAATTACGACGCGAGAGCGAGGTCAGTAATCAAAGGCTTTAATCTACAGAGAACAGGACAGCATTCAAGTGACGTGTGCTCGCCACATGGAGCCTTATCCTATATACTGTTTCCTGGGGGCGTAGCCAGAGGCGGAGTCCCCCAGGGTTCCAAGCATCTTAAAGGGGCAAGGTATTAAAGGTAAATACCGTTCATCACACTCTGCTCCTCACTGGCATGGAGCTGTGGATCCACCTCAGACTCCCGAACTCAGGGGGCAGGTTTCCTGTGAGCCATCTTGGTACCTGTGTGGTAAGTGGAACGCTTAAAAACAGCGCCAGCCGCCAGGCTTTTCAGCGATACCTCCAACCCCAGCGGTTAGACCCCCCGCTTGGCCGGGAATTGCTTGGAATTCGAGTCAGCAGAGTGCTAGTCCATTTGCATATTCTGACTTGGTTTCCGAATAGCGCCCCCAACAATAAAGCGAATCGCATGCAATTCAGTCCCTGTGGCAACACTAGGGCCCAATTTAACAAAACAACTTCACAGTGTCATTTTGGGCGCGATTGGCGGGGTGTTCCTCGACGGCCGCATTGTTGATATCATGGCCCATATTTAATGGTACTTAGTGCCAAAAATGGCCCCCCACGACCTTCTCGCCATTCCTGGTTGTCTCACTGTCTGATTTGCCGGACCCGTGCCTCAGCGTCTCGCTGCTAACAAGGGGAGCTGCTTTTAAACACTCCACCATCACTCACTCTCCGTCAACACACAAGCATGGCAGCTCGCAGACCTGCTCCTCGCTTTGGGGATGCCGACCTGGCCAGGTTTCTCGGTGATATTGATGCGAGGTGGGGCACGCTATTCCCTAAGGAGGTCAGAGAGCCAACAGCAAGACCAACAATACCACCTGGGAGGCAGTGACAGTGGCTGTCAGTGCGGGCAGCATGACCAGCACGTCCAATGTCAGAAGAAGGCCAACGACCTCCACCGAGCTGCAAGGGTAAGTTACCACCTCTCTCCTGGCATCAGTTCTGCCTGCCACCCCTCAAATTCCTAGAACGCACCTCCACCCAAAGATCACCGGCTGATACTTGGCACCCTCCCCAAATCCGATCTTCAAGAAACTGGTTACTCAGAGACCCCTGACACCCTCCAGCACAGCCCCTTCATTTAAAAAAAAAATGTAAAATAAATTTAGAGTAACCATTTTTTTTTTCCAATTAAGGGGCAATTTTGTGCGGCCAATCCACCTAACCTCCACATCTTTGGGTTGTGGGGGTGAGACCCACGCAGACACGGGGAGAATGTGCAAACACCACAAGGACAGTGACCCAGAACCGGGAGCGAACCTGGGTCCTCAGCGCCGTAGTCCCAGTGCTAACCACTGTGCCATTGTGCTGCGCTCAGCACAACCCCTTCATGTCCAGCTGCAGTGCCCACACATGCCACCTGATATAGTCCCCACTGACCTATCCAGCATGCGGCTAACAATGCTCTCCCTTTGTCCCGGCAGAGGAATATAGCCCCTAGTGAGTGGGAAAGGACCAAGATGGGGGTGAAGTCCCAGAGATCTGAGTCCTCACACTCTATGAGGAACAGGCCCCCCACAAATAGTGGGGTTGGCCGAGGGGAGAGCAGTCACCAACAGCGAGATTGGCCTGAGCCAACTTCACCCAGATGACCTCTCTCAAGTGAATTGTTCATGTCAGACAAAATGATCCATCCCCCCTCACTGCCCACATGTTCATTGTCTCGCAGGATCACCATCTGATGGGCCTGAGCCTTCCAGAGTCACCCCCCAGCCCCAGCCACCCTCGGGGAGCTCCGAGGAGACCACCATCGAGGCATCACAGTTGTCACCCCCACATTCCACCTGCACAGTGACACACACCTCGGTGGGCGAATTTAATGGACAGCCTTCTGGGACACAATCTGGTGAGCAATCTGGTGAGTTACCGATGCACGTCAGGTGGCTGCAGGAACATCCAGGGGAGACAGCTGTCGGAGATCTGCTGAATCTCAGGATTCAGCTGGGTCCCAGTCAGATATCGAGCCTCTGGATAAGGTTCTCCCAGAGCTGATGCAGATGATAGGACACAGCATTGACATTCAGGAGGGGATGTCAGCAACATTCCAGTGAGTGCATAGCGATTGGAGGAGTCCCAAAAGCTATGGGCGGAGGAGATGATGCCGACAATGTGTGGCACTATGGCCAATGCTGGTAGGGTAAAGACCTCAGTGACTGGAGCATCCGTGTCTTGAGTGGTGGTGCCCAAGGAATGACTCAGTCTGTGACAACAATGGCTGAGGGCCTCAACGCTATGTTCCGGTCACTGAGGGACATGTCCCAGATGCAGCTGGACATTGCCGAGGCATTGCAGAGCATAGCCCAGTCACTGAGGATCATCGCTGAGGGTGTCTAAACCATGATACAGACAATCGGGATCCGCCAGGACTGGCAGCACCAGATGACTCAGAGGCTTCTGGAACTCACTTCAGCTGCCCCTCCATCCCATGGAGCCCCTGGGGAATCGGTTAATTCCCGGGAGGCTGCTGCATTCGACTTCAATCTTGCTAATGAGATTGAAATGAATGCAAATAAGAGTTAATGCTCTGCTCTCCATTTTTGGGTAAGATCTGGAACTTGCCAATGGGAGTGGGTCGGGTAATATGCAAACTGGTTTGAGCAGGGTGAAAATCTTGATTTTGGCCTTTACAACTATTTAGCCAGTGTGCCCAGATCTGCACCAGATGCAATGCATTGTTGAATCGTGCCTAAGTCTCTCAAACGGAGAAGTCTGCCCCTTACATCATCTGATGTACAGTAATTGAAAATTTTTAAAAACTAAGATTGAGAAAGCATTGCTAGTGTTACGATCTAATTAGGGACTGTTACAAGTTTAAAAATAAATCCAAATACCTTGGCCGGGATTCACCGATATCGCGGCCAAGTGTTGACGCCAGCGTCAAAACCAGCTCAAACAACGCCAGCATCAGCGGGTCTCCTCTTCGAGGGCTAGAACAGCGCCAGAGTGCTGTGCGTTGCTCCGATGCCGAAAGCTGGCCTCACATGGCTGCTGTGGGTCCATGCAAGCGCGCCACGGCCGGCGCGGGTCACGCATGTGCGCCACGGCCATTTCCGTACTGGCGCATGCGCGTGGTTGCCATCTCCGCGCTGGCCCCCAGGCAACATGGCGGAGCACTACAGGGGCCCGACATGGAAGAACATTGCCCCCCCTCTCCCCCCGGAATGAGCACACCTGCTGATAGGTAGCCGATCGCGGGCCTGGCCATGGTGGAGTCGGATCCCTCTGCCCACCCCCCACTAGGACGGCCCCTGCAGCCAGAACAGTGAGGTCCCGCCGATTGGGACCATATGTAAACCATGCCAGCAGGACTCAGCGGAACTCAGCCCGTCATGCACGGAGAATCGCTACAGGGGCTGTAGGTGAGTGATTGGCCGGAAAATCGGCGGCCCGGCATTGGAGCAGTGTGGCGGGATTCTCGCCCTTGTTTCAACCAACAGAACGACACCGCAAGATTTTACTTTTTTTTACAACAAAGCTATGTCGACAAATTAAACAAAACCAGCACAATATGGTTTATGAATGAAAACGTTATGTACTCAGGTTTACTTCTTACTTCCCCCAGGAATTCCCTTTTAGAACACATCGATCTTAAACTTCTTGGTCTGGATTCTCTGTCGGTGGTGTCAAAATATCCACTCATGTATATCATGGGATGCAGACAGGAAGTGATTGACACACAGGATAACCAATGAACACACGCGACACAGAACAACCAATCACCAGACAGGACACCACCACTATAAAGCCCACAGGGCATTAAGGCTCTCCCTCTCTCACAGGACACGGCTTGGGAGATAGTCGCGGTGCACAGGCCAATGAACATCATCACCATGTGATAGAGAGCTAGTCTGGTCAAGCCAGTAGGAGGTTATCAGTTAGGTTAATAGAGTGTCAACCCGCAGCAGATTATGTACAACAATCAACAGGTTCAATAAAACAGTGTTGGACCATCTCCTGTGTCGGAAGCCTGTTTCCCGTTTTACTGCATCCAGTTGCAGTCGATGTTAGACCAGCACAGATAACACATCAGGTGGGATCTTCCGTTTCTCTGGCTGCGCACTCACATCCATTTCCCGATGGCATGGGTTTTTCCCGTCTCTTCAAACAAGGCAATCTTCCAGCTTCTGTTTTCTCACAAGATTCAAGCAGAGGTTAAGCCTCACCTACATTCCATACATTCAATGGTGGCATGAGCACTTTACCCTGCTTACTGTGCAGGTCTACCTAACTTTCGTTTACTTTAGTTAACTTCCCTCAGTGAGCCTCAAACTGCACAAGGTCCAAACTTCAACTCAAAACTCTCTCAGCTCACCCCCAGATATATTGAAACTCGAGAACGTTCCTGAGCTCCACTGATCTCCATGACAACCTAGCCTTCTCTGGACTGTCCTCAAATGACCTTTAAGTTAATTGTCCATCACTTACAATTTATCTTTTGATCTGATGAAGTAAATGAGTTTTACAACCTTTCAAGGTTAACTGAATGATTTTAAATTAATTTAGTTCTGAAGGGAGGTAGTGGTCTAATAATCCAGAAACCCGGGTAATGCATTTTCGACAGTTAACCTTTAATCACTGAAATTAAAAATGATGTCCTGAAACATATGGACTATGAACTAGATATTCACAAGAATATTAACGGAAATGGAACTAAGATAGGTAGATGGAATTAAGATACAGACCAGCCATGATATAAGTGAATGTTTATTTATGTTTATGAATGCTTTGCTATTGTCCCATTGGGAAAACAGCTTCCTGACCTGGATTCCCTTCATTTAGTCCACATTTCTCCACTAAAAAATTCCAGATCAGTTATAAACATATCAGTTTCTTGTTTTGTTACTGAGATTGATGTTTGTTTAACGGCTTTTGTCAAGCAAGTATAGGTCTCTCAGCAAGTCTGTAGCACTGGGTTCTTTGTCAAAAAGCCTTGACTTGGTCAATAAGGTAAAACAAATTGCTCAAGCAACCCAATTTCACAATTCAGTTTTTCTGTTGGAGAGCTTTGAATGAACTGATGGTGGGATTCTCTCAGCCCATGCCGGGTCGGAGAATCGCCGGGCCGGGCGCGAATCGCACGACGCCGCCAGTCTGCCATTCTCCAGTGAGCCAAGAATCGGGGCCATTGGCATCAGAGTGGCCGGCACGACGCCAGTCGCGGGCCGCTCCCCGGCGGGACCTCGCTGTTCTTCGGGCGGGAGGGCGGCCTGGGGGGAGGGGGTCCGACCCCGGGGTGGGGGGGCCTCCACCATGGCCTGGCCCGTGATCGGGGCCTACCAATTGGCAGGCTGGCCTCTCGTGGTGGGAGCCTCTTTTACTCCGTGCCGGCCCCTGTAGCCCTACGCCATGTTCCGTCGGGGCTGGCGCGGAGGAGGAGGCTACCCCGCATACACGCATTCGCGGCAGCCGTAGCGCACATGCGCAGACCCGTAGCGCCCATTTGACGCCGGTATCGGCAGCTGGAGTGGCGTGGGTCACTCCAGTGCCGTGCTGGCCTCCCGTAGGGCAGAGGATCGCTATGCATAGCGGTCCGATGGCGCCGCCATTAAACTCGCCAGTTTTTACTACAGCGTCAACAGTCTGCCCTTCGGATGGGAGAATTCTGCCCACTTTGTTACTTCCCAGAATTCTCCAATATCAGATGGAGTCAAAAAGACTTACGCATAGATACCTATCTTAGACGCAACTGATTTCCAGGATTGCTCAATCTCAATCAGTGGTTAGGTCTCTTCCTTTCTCCGCCTTCGCAAAGATTAATCTTTATTCTCTCACGGGACGTGAGCATCGTAGGGAAGTCCAACATTTGTTGTCCTTTCCTAATTGCCCATTTAACAGAGTGTCTCACTTTCAGAGCGCCTTTAAGGTCAACAACATTGCTGTGGGTCTGGAGTCACATGTAGGCCAGACCAGTAAAGGACAGCAGAATTCCTTTCCTAAAGGACATTGGTGAGCCAGATGATTTTTATGACAATTGACAATGGGCGAGATCTACCGGTAACATAGGGCCCGATAAACAGTGCGGCCGGTAGATGCCGGGAGATCCCACTTCCGGGATCTAGCCAGCTTGCCACACCTCGCAAGATCTAACGCGATCTCGCAAAGTGTCGCAATGTGGGTGGGATCACTTTGTGGCAAATTTACATATTGGAGTGAGACAGCTGATCTCACTCTAATATGCATCCCAAAGATCTAACCAAGGCGTAGAACCTAACCCCCTCGCTTTAGAGACCTTGCGTGAGCAACATTCAGCGCTGGTCTCCACAAACCGGACCAGACACAAAGGCACTCGTGGGGGTGTCCCAGGGGATTGGAGGCCCCCAGGTGCTTGCTTTTGGACAGGCTGACACCTTGGCACTGCTGGTGCCACCCAGGCACCCTGGCAGTGCCAGCCTGGAACCCTGAGGCAATACCACCTGGGTGCCTGCCTTGCACTATCAAGGTGCCAAAGTGCCACTTCCAGCTGGCAGGGGCATTTCCAGAATGGCACTGCCAATATGCCAAGCTGATACATGATGTGGATCAGGCCCGGGTATGCCCGGTGTGGGGGAGGTGGGGAGAGCACCCCCTTATGGGTGAGTTGGGGCTTGTGGTGGGTTTGGAGGTTCCGCTGGAGATTGAGAGTTCGGGGCGCCAATTAAAAATGGCGTCCCGTTCTCTCCCTGCATTGAGGAGTTCCAGTGAGTGGAACTCCTCAGTGTGAAAAATGGGACTAAGTGCGGCCTCAGCCCCGCTGAGGACCCCGAACAACCCGAATGACATTTCAATAGCGTGACAGGAAGCACCTGGCTAATCGTGCGCTATGGGACTGTGTTCCCATTCCAGTAGATCACGCCCAATGATTTTCATGGCCATCATTGTACTTTTAATTCCAGATTTCTATTTAACTCAAATTCCACCATCTGCCATGGTGGGATTTGAACCCTGGGAGCCCACGACAAACCTCCCTCTGGCCCTAAAGAAGTCCATTAAACACTGCTCTCTGTTTCCTGTAACTGTGCGCTGGACATGGGATAGGTCTCCCTCTATGGTGTTTTCATCCTCAGAGCAGCTCCCAGTCTGTTGTTGTCATATGGTATTGTCTTCTCCAGAATCAGCTTTATTTATGGCATTGGGCAAGTTAAGGTTGTCCAATTAATGCTGAACAGTAGGCTCTTGTGGAAGCTTTTGCCCTTGGGTACTCTACAGTGTGCTTTCCTGTCATCTGAACACTGTTCAATGTTATTCAGATCTGTTACATTGTCGTGTCATTCTTGTTTTGCTCAGGATTATATGCATTTGGTGTTACTGAAGACTGGCACTTTGTGAATAGATTTTGTCATTTCTAATATTTACAGGTGTAGACCGGTCAACAATACAACATGTCAGTGAAGCATCCACAAGTGAGAAGAATTCAGCATTGTTCCCTACTGAGATATCCTTGCAAAATGTAGCTTATGCAATGGTCAGGGTTTTACAGTCATTCCCTACAGCAGGATCTTCCAGTCCCAACAATGGTGAGCGATCGCTGAAGGTTCTCCAGTGGCAGCGGGTGCGAGCAACGGGAAAGACTGAAAGATCCTGCCGCCGGCCATCGCAAAACATGCCGTGAGAGAGGCGCCCAACTCCAGCCATTTTCTCTCTGAGCATTTACAATTTACCTTTATTTTAAATAAAACGCTTCCTAATTGTTTTCCCATCGGCTCCCACAGTGACATTTTTAATCAAAAATTTGAATTTAATTCATTAATTAGATTTTTTTCTTGACACTATGGACATTTAGAACAAAAAGACATAATTAAGAATGTAGGAACATAGGGTGAGGAGCTGGAGTCGGCCATTTGACCTTTGAGCCTGATCAGCCATTAGATAAGATTATAGAAATCTGATTGTGGTCTCAATTCCACTTGTCCTGCTTCCTCCCCCAATAACTTTGACTCCCTTATACAGAAAATATCTGTCCAACTGGATCTTGAATAAATTCAATGGAGGTAATTTTCCGGTCGCATTGCTGCCAACACAAATCCCGCTTTATTCGGAAAATTCCGGGAGCGGCCTGAAACAGGGGGCGCGATTCTCCCAGAGAGGGAGAAATCGTAAGGCTGGCGTCAAATCCGGGCGGGTTTGACGCCAGCCCCCCCTCCCCGACCGAGAACCGATTCTGGTCCCCGGTCGGGGCTAGCATGCCGCGGCCGTGAACTCCGGCATCGCGGGCTTAACGAATTTCATTAAGCCCGCTTGCCAGAGTTTGCGCCAGCTGACGCGTCATATGACGTCAGCCGCGCATGCGCGGATTGGAAGACTCCAACCCGTGCATGCGCGGATGACGTCATCGCGCATTTGCGTGAAACCCACGCATGCGCGGGCCGGGATGCCCCTCAGCCGCCCCGCGAAGTGATACAGCGGGGCGGCGGAGGGACAAAGAGTGCGCGGGTATCGGACCCGCTGCCCACGATCGGTGCCCACCGATCGCGGGCCCATGGCACCCTTGGCACGGCCGTGGTACTGCCGTGCCAATCGGTGCCATGGTTTTAAAAATCGGCACTTTACGGCCGTTTTTACGAACGGCCAGACCAGGTGTGTTTGCCGTTCGTAAAAACAGCCGTAAAGGGCTTGGAACTCGGCCCATCGGCCAGCTGTGAATCGCTGCTGGCCGTAAAAAAACGGCGGCAGCGATTCGTATCGGGATTCGGGCGTGGGGGGGGGGGGGGGGAGAATAGCGGGAGGGCGTCAGACTAGCGTGGCCGTAAAATTTTACGAGCCCCGCTATTCTCCGCACCGTCGTGAGTGCGGAGAATTGCGCCCAGGGTTTATGCCGGGCACAAAACAGTTCACGATGTTCCCGGGCCTTCCCAGCAGACATAATCAGGTTCACTTCCAGCAAGGGTGTGAACCTAATTACCATTCAATTAAATATATTTTAATATTCAAAATCCACTTAACGCTGAATCTTCTGGGAACATGCTATCTTCCCACTCACCTGTGCGATGCAGCGCCAGCGGGAATCACTGCTGGTCTCCACAAACGGGGTGGGGGGGGGGGGGGGGCTTGGAGGCCATTGTAGCCACTGGGTGGTTAGGGACATGGCAGGGTAGACCCTGGCAGTGCCAACTCAAGCCTCTGACTTCGACACCTTGGACCGGACGCTGAACGAGGATTTGTCAAAACCTGAACAGTACTGCAACACATGGCGGTTCAAGCCAAGCCCTCCAGTATCCAGCGCATTCCACCTTTACAACGCAAACGCCAAGAAAGAGTTTAACATCCAAATGAAAGACTACAAGTTAAAGCACCACTCAACTCCAATATACCTCGGAGTGACCTAAGAGAGGACACTGAGCTTCTGGGAACACCTGGAAACAACTGCAGCCAAGGTTAACTCCAGAAACATCTTGATTGCCAAACTAGCCACAATGTGCACACATTGTGCAGCCTCCTGTGCCTGCTCTGGCTCCATGTCTTACCCATGCTCGCCCTCCTCCACATCTTCCTTGTCATATGAAGCCTGCCGTTCATCCTCCTCCTCCAGAATGCTACCCCTCTGCTGCGCAATGTTGTGGAGGATGCAGCAGGCCACCACGATGTGGGACACCCTCGGTGAGGGTAAGGGGAAAAATTTGAATGTTAGGTATGCATCCTGATTGATAAAGGTTAGTGTGAGGTGCGTGATGGGTGTGTGGCGTGTTGAGCCGTAGCTGAAGCAAAGGATGCCACTGATAGTGTTGTGGTATTTGAATGTGTATTCACCATCTTTGACCACTCAGATGAAGCCATTAAACTTTCTGCAGCACTGCTGCCAGGTCCTAGTTGCTAACCTCCATGGCTATCAGTTGTGGGTCTACAGGGGCTCCAGACCAATGGTCATTTACAGAACAGTCCTCCTTTCCACTTCCTCCACCAAGCCTGAAATGAAGCATTTGGTGCACGTTTGTCCATGCTCAGCATTTCTGGCCGTCACATATCCTATCCCCCAGTGATTTGATTTTTGATTTGATTTATTATTGTCACATGTATTAGTATACAGTGAAAAGTATTGTTTCTTGAATTATGTACAAAAAATGCATACCGTACAGTATACCGTACATACCGTACATACCGTCTCATAGAGAGACCGCAGAATATAATGTTCCAGATATAGCAAGGTGTAGAGAAAAAAAAACTTAAGATGGCTTGGGTCACTGTCTGTGCAGAGTCTGCACGTTCTCCCCGTGTGTGCGTGGGTTTCCTCCGGCTGCTCCGGTTTCCTCCCACAGTCCAAAGATGTGCAGGTTAGGTGGATTGGCCATGATAAATTGCCCTTAGTGTCCAAAATTGCCCTTAGTGTTGGGTGGGGTAACTGGGTTATGGGGATAGGGTGGAGATGTGTGGTTGGGAAGGGTGCTCTTTCCAAGAGCTGGTGCAGACTCAATGGGCTGAATGGCCTCCTTCTGCACTGTAAATTCTATGAAATAGTCTGATGGCTCAGCTCTGGACTCAGCTCCTCCTGCAACCACGAAAGCCCTTCCCTTTAGGAGGTGCAGGCCAGCTTGAAGCAAAGCAGTTTTGCTTTGTTTCGTGTTAGCCTTTTTGTAGAAAAATATGGAGAACCCAATTTTTTGTTCCAATTAAGGGGCAATTTAGCATGGCCAATCCACCTCACCTGCACATCTTTGGGTTGTGGGGGTGAGACCCATTCAGACACGGGGAGAATGTGCAAACTCCACAGAGACAGGGACCCAGGGTCGGGATCAAACCCGGGTCCTCAGTGCTGTAGGCAGCAGTGCTAACCACTGCACCACTCTGATGCCCTCGTTTAGTGTTAGCCTTGATGCTTTGGTTCCTTGGCTGATGTCCCTGGCAACTAATGAATGAGGCAGTCAGAGCCTGTTGCGTGCAGTGGTCATTATAATGAGTAAGCAGTATTAAGCTCATGGGCAGAATTTGACACTCCCATCAATGCGGGTTCTGAGGTGGCGAGGGAGTTTAATGGCCCCTTAATGGTCTTATCCCACCCAGTCTCAATTTGTGAGGCTGACAGGAATGGGTGCAGTAGGATGGGAAATGACATTTCAAGTTTTCCCTATCTCATGCCGTTGGGTCACTGTCTGTGCAGACTCCCGAGGAGTTGGGGCACCGTGCAGACCCCGAGGAGTTGGGGCACCCTCCCTCCCTCCCGGATGTTGGAGCTCTAGAACCCTCTCTGCCCCTAACAGGTGTGCCCTACCCTCCGGTACCCGGGATCCCCTGGAGTTACATTTCCAAAGGTCCTGGGACTTAGTCCCACGCAGAGCACTGCATTACCGCTTCAGGCCACTGTGGCACTTTGCCTGGTCAGATTAAAGAGCTGTGGCCAATCTGATTGGCCGACAGCTGTCCAGGATGGGACTTCCTGCCAAGGGAAGATGGTCAAGTGAGCGTTAGTTGGCAGTGGGGGTTCAAGAGTCAGCTGCTGCCTGTTAGGCACTGATTTTCGGATGACTTGCCATCCTTAAAATTCTACTCCATGTATTTCCTGCACAACACTGACTGGGCTTGGGGTAAGTGCTCATTGCAATCTCTGCACCCATTTTTTTGGGGGGGCGCTATCTAATTTGACCCTATCCTGTACATGTCTGCAGTACTGTAAAGACATTTATGTTGGCACACATTTTGGTTCAAAGTGACTCTTTGATGGCCCTAAGGAGTCAGGATCAAGTTACAAACAGTAACGTGATCTTGTGATGCATTATGGAGACTAAAACATCTAAGTGATTGAAATATCTATATTCCATTTACCTGCCACCCCCACTGCCCCCCGCCCCTCTCCCTCCCACAATGTCCACCAACATTTTTCTTTCTCCTTTCTATTTTACAATCTAGTTATTTTTCTAGATGCAGTGCTTGCTGTGGTTTCTATTCCTGTTTGTTATTTGCGTTCCTCCTTGATGCTCATTCTTAACTACCACTAGATTAAGAATTGCTTATTAGAAAGGTTTTATAAATTAAAGACAGGCTGTGTATTTTATGTTGCGTTCCACATGCACTGAATTTACAGCAGTTACAAGTCCTTCGTCCCAACAGTTCTGTAGCAACGTTTATGCTCCACATGACTCTTCTCCCACCTTATTGCATCCTGCCCGATAAGTGTCTATACATTTCTCCATCATGTGCTTGGCTCAGTGGTTGGCTGGGTGGCTGGCTTGTGATGTGGAGTGATGCCAACAGTGCGGTTCAATTCCCATATCAGCTGAGGTTATTCATGAAGGCCCTGCCTTTGCAACCTTGCCCCTTGATGTATGATCAATAACTCTCAAAGCGAGATTGTAGGACAATTGAAGGCTTTCCCCCAGCAGCACAGGTACAGAATGCAGCAGCTAGGGAAACACAGACTCTTATACTCTGCCTTACTGGGCGGAACCAGCAGGCAGGCTTCACCAATGATCTTACAGTATCAGATACCTCCGACACCAATGATCTTACAGCATCAGGTACCTCCAACCTAGGTACCGTAATACCCCTAATACTGACTACCACACCCCTCACCCCTGAGGTGTGGTGACCTTCAGGTTAAATCACCACCAGTCAGCCCTCAAAGGGAAAAGCAGCCTCTGAGACTTTGGTCATGTTTTTAATTACTTAGTTTCTTCTTAAATGCGTCTCTGCTGTTTGCTTCAACCATTCCACACATTCTTACCAATTTAATCTGAATAAAATGAATTCTGCCGAGTTCCATATTAGATTTGATTCGGACTATCTTCCATTTATGACACCTCGTCTTGGAATCGTCCATAAATTGAAGTATCTTCTTTGCACCAGCTGTATCAAAATTCATCACAAATAGAAGGCTTTAATTCACCACTCAGCCTTCCATTTTCTAGAGAAAAGCGATCAAGTCCATTAAGTCCTTCCTTCTTCAGCTTTGTTAAATGTAGCGTGGGGTAAATTTGGATTCCAGCAAGCGTGCAAAGTAGATGCATTTTACACGCCCTGTGGAGAACATCTTGCAAAAAGCAATATTTTGCCATTTCCTGCAGCTTTCCACATTTCACTGCAGTTGAATTTTAAGTTAATCCCTCTGGTGATTGTCTCCCAGTGAAAAGTGAGGCATAATAACCAGGTAGTCTCCACAGAATCCACATGTGCCCTGATATTCATACTCCCTGCCACCACTAAAATGGAAACTTTGCACTTATCATAAGATACTAAGTTGTCCTCCGCTACTGAATTGGCTGTGAGAGATTGATGCCTGAAAGCTCAAGGAGTGTTTCTGAAATTGATTGCTCGCAGCTAAATCATAGAATTGTGTCATTTCTAGCACATTCCAAGAATTCATCTTGTTGCCAGCTCTGTTCCATAAACAATTTGTACCATTGCTTTGTGACAGCACTGAGTTCCTCACAAGCCTGGATAGGGGCTTGCGATGTCAGGAACAGAGAGCGTGATGGAGAGATTTAATAAAAGTGTTTAAATTACGAGGGTTTTAGATAGGGATGGATAGGGAGAAAGCGTTTCCACCACCTAGAGGGTTAGTAACCAGAGGACATAGATTTAAATAAGTTACAAAAGAAGAGGATGGAGATGGGGACATTTTTTGATGTAGTGAGTTATTATGATCTGGAATGCATTGACAGAAAGGGTGATGGAAGTAAATTCAACTACAGCATTCCAACAGCGCATAAGGAGGCTATTCGATCCATCGAGCCTGCACCAACCCTCCAAAAGAGCACCCTACCTCGGCCCACTACCCGGCCCACCCCTCACCTATCTCTGTAACCTATCTTGCATGTCACTGGGCACTAAGGGGTAATTCAGGGTGGCCAGTCCACCTAACCTGCACATCTTTGGACTGTGGGAAGAAACCGGACCATCCGGAGGAAACCCACGCAGACATGGGGAGAACGTGCAAATTCCTCATATTGGACTACCCCAACTGTTCCCCAAGCCCTGGCTGAGATCAGCTAACTCAACACAGCCAATCAGAATGATGCTATGAGTTAAAGAGCTAATCTATGAGGAAAGTTGCAGGGAATTGTAAATTAGAGCTAGGCCAATTGGGAGTGAAATTAGGAAGCACGTTTTCACACAAAGGGTAATGGAAATTTGGTGCTCTGTCCCTAAAATAATGGATTTTGAGAGACATTTGGCGCTTTCAAGACTGAGATCAATAGATTTTTGTTGGCTAACCTTATCGAGAGATCATGAGCTAAGGGATATTGGGATTGAGATGCGAACCAGCCATGAATCTAATTGAATACAGGAAAGGGGTTGAGAGATTGAATGGTTAACTCCGATTCCTTTGTTCCAAATGTTGGGGCCCTCCTGATCTGGACAACATGACGTGATCCTGCCATCTGATACATGGGGATGCACCAGGAAGTGTAATTTTTTTCAAGGTTGCATTGTTTCCAAGCCTAAACGATTTCACAGTAAGATCAGGTGAATGGTGGAGGGGGAGGAGTAGCTTTAATGATTATCGATGAAATCACTTCCATGAAAAGTGAGGATATAAGAAGAGGCAAGGAGAATTTTGGTATGTTTAGTAACTGAGGAAGCCAGTGGTAGTGGAACAAGGATTTATTGAACTACGTACAATACTCTGCCCACGGCAGTAACTCTCTCCCAACACAATCCCTGTTGGAACAACCAACAGCTCTGGGCCCTGCTCGGGCCGGCTTTATATGTAAGTCTAACGAGCTCCAGCCAGGTGGCCTCCACCCACTACCCGGGAAGCACGTACTGTACGAGTCCCACGGGGAGATCAACAATGATTTCCCTGTGGTCCTCGTAGGCATTATGACAGTATAGAATCACAAAATAGTATAGGATTCATGATTGTGCCAGGAGTTATGTACCCCAACTTGCTGTGAAGTTGGTAGGTTATATAAATGCAGGGATGAAACAAGCATGCAGCAAAGGTGGTGTGCTTTTATTGGGGAATTTTAACCTTCAAATACTTTGGGATAAGCAGACTAGCACGTGTCAGAAAGTTGGTGAATTTTTAGAGTGTATCCAAGATTGGTTTCTGAAACAACGGGCGGGATTCTCCCATTCGGCGGCAGAGTGTTAGAAACGCCGTTGTGTTTCACGGCGGCGTGAATGGGCCGCTAGGTGTACCGATTCTGGCCCCGACAGGGAGCCAGCATGGCACTGGAGAGGTTCAAGCCGTTCCAGTCTCCCATCCCAGCGTGAACTGTGCGCCGCGGGATCCGTACATGCACAGTGGTGCCGGCGCCAACCCGCGCAAGCACAGTGGCCTCCCTCAACGCGCCGGCCCCGAAGCAACATGGCGCGGCAGTTCAGGGGCCGGCGCGGACGAAAAAAGGCCTGGGGAGTGAGAGGCCGTCCCACTGATCGGTGGGCCCCAATCGTGGGCCAGGCCCCATCGGTGGACCCCCCAGGGTTGGAGCTCACCTCCCCACAGGCTGCCCCCCCCAACCCTGTGCACAGAGTTCCCGCTGGCTGCGAGCAGGTGTGGACGGCGCAGGTGAGACTCTGCCTTTTTAGAGTGGCCATTCGGCCCATCGGGCCGGAGAATCAGCGGCCCGGCCGCCTACAACGGCCCGCGACCACGCCGCGCCAAACCCGGCGGCACCAATGGCGCTGATTCTCCACTCCACGGAGAATCGCGTTCCGGCGTCGGGCTGCCATGGCCCGGTTGCGGGGATTCCCCGGCCTGGCCACAGGCTGGGAGAATCCCGCCCATATGTCCTGGAACCAACAAGAGGGTAAACCATATTAGATTTAGCACTGACCCAGACCAGGTCCACAGCTGAACAGTGGGTTAACATATATATTTTAAAGAATATTTGTAGTGAACATTTTTTAATGAATACAGAAAAATAAAATAAAACAAAATACACCCTCAAACAAAACCACAACCCCCACACCCGCCTAACAGCTGATGGTGACTAGCTCTTTACAAAACAGAATGAAAGGACGCCACCTTTTATAAAACCTCTCATTGCTCCCCTTAACGTGTACTTAATTTTCTCAAGATGCAAAAACTGCATAAGATCCCCCAGCCATAACGAGGCATTGGGTGGAGAAGCTGACCTACATTCCACCAGCACCCGCCTGTGAGCGATCAGCGAGGCGAAGGCTAAGATATCTCCCCCCAGCACCCATTTACAGCTCCTGCAAGTCTGACACGCCAAATATGACCACCTGGAGACTGGGCGGCAATTCCATCTGTAGAATCGCAGACATGGGGCAGAATTCTCTGCTCCCCACGCCGGGTGCGAGAATCGCGGGAGGGCCGGGCGACTCACGACATGCCGCCCTGGCACCCCCGCGATTCTCTCACCCCCGCTCTCGCAGAATCGCCGCTCGCCGTTTTTCACGGCGACTGCCGATTCTCCGGCCCGGATGGGCCGAGCGGCCTGACGTTCCCGACCTGTTCACGCCGGCGGCAACCACACCTGGTCACTGCCGTCGTGAACATGGCGCCAAATCTTTGTTTGTGGCTTGTGGGGAGCAGAGAGGAGAGTGAGCACCACGGCCATGCTTGGGAGGGGACTGGCCCGCGATCGGTGCCCACCGATCGTCGGGCCGGCGTCTCCAAGCGACACACTCTTTCCCCTCCGCCACCCCGCAAGATCAAGCTGCCACGTCTTGCAGGGCAGCGGAGGGGAAGATGGCAATTGCTCATGCGTGGGTTGGAGCTGGCAGCCGTCGTGACGTCAGCCATGCACGCGCGGGTTGGAGCCGGCCAACCTGCGCATGCGCGGCTGACGTCACTTAGGCGCCGCCGTCGCGTCAATCTCGCGCACTACAGTCAGTCACTCCATTCCTGGCTCTTCCTTCTGTCTTCAATGGTAACTCTTCCACTACAGCTGCAGCAGGGAGTCCTTGAAGCAGCATCCCTACAAACAAGATTTCTGGCTCTATTCCAGCCTTTTGAGGTACAGTCCTTTGTCAAAACAAGCCTCATTTCTTTTCAATTCTTCTCACAGGCCTTGCAGACTTTGCAATATCCACATTGTTTACAAATCTTTTGATGGCATCTTCAGGTCTGTCATATGTGTTTTATCCATCAATCGAACTTCACCTTCTGATGCCCATACTAGGTGACCACCCCATGCAAGCCTATTTATCGTCCTGGCCTGTAGGCCAAGAGTTAATGAATGCAGTAAGTCGAAAGGAATTCAGAAAAGACAAAGTAGATAAACAAAATAAATTATTTTAGCATTCTAGCTTGAAAATGGACTAAATATGTTGTGCGGGATTTCCATGTCGCACCTGACCCGAGACCGGAAGTTCCCGCCCGAGGTCAATGGACCTTTAAATGGTCCGCCAAATTTTCCATCCCACCAGTGACAGTTCCCGAAGCGGGAGCAACTGGAAAATTTACCCCGTTATCTAAATACCAGCTGTGCATGGCCAGTATGAGAAAAAAAACAGTGCCTGGGAAAACACCTCGCTACTGATTATTATTGATTAATTAATCAAAGTACAATCATAGCTGAGTTAAGATCAATGTCTACCAAGTAGGATTTAATACAAAATGATTTTAAATCGCTATAGGCTTCAAATTGAAGGCAAAGCAGAAATAAAAAGGCAAAAATACAAAATTACAAAAATTAATAGCTGCAGGCCTCAGGCCTCTGGCCTACAGCCTCGTGATAGTCAATTTGTGTAAGACGCGATAAACCGCCACACATCGTGAGACACTCTCTGGTGGGTACTGGGAAGTACCCCTCCCCCACTCCAATTGGCCCGCTTAGCACGACTGTTGCTTCAGAACACCAATGCCCTGGATGGTTCCTATTTGCATCCTGATTTTCACTGCCCATATGTGGTCAGGTGGCAGAGGGAAATTATTAGGCAGGTGTACAACGTGTAACCCTCATTGCCGGGCAGCTTCTCCTGTTTTGACGTGCTGTCTCATAAATGTCTGGGTGGGGCAGCACGGTGGCGCAGTGGGTTAGCACTGCAGCCTCACGGCGCCGAGGTCCCAGGTTTGATCCCGGCTGTGGGTCACTGTCCGAGTAGAGTTTGCACATTCTCCCTGTGTTTGCGTGGGTTTCGCCCCCACAACCCAAAAATGTGCAGGCTAGGTGGATTGACCACACTAAATTGCCCCTTAATTGGGGGGGAAAAAAATGAATTGGGTACACTAAATTTATTTTTTAAAAATGGCCGGGTGGGTGGACTGGCACAGGATGAAAACATCATGATCGCTGCTAGGATATTGGACTATCACCAACATGCTGGTCTGTACGTGATTACACGCCAACTGTACATTCAGTGAGCAGAACCCTTTGCGGCTGGAGTACAGCTCCACATTGAAATGTCGCACCTACAGAGCCGTGTTTATGCAATTGATGGATCTCTGGACAATTAGGAAGCCAGTTACTCCGGCCGAACCACATGCTTCCTCCTCCTGATTCCCTCTGCAGAAGCCAATAAAATTCCCCCTCCTTCCATACAGGGTCCTTGTAACATCCATGACGCAGCAAGAAATTAAGGTGGCCTTGGCGTTCACTGGCGTTGGTGTCCTTGATCTGTTCCATGGCAAGGAAGTGCTACAGTTCAGTGAGCACCCCACTTGGTGAAGGATAGCTTCTGTATCAATGCTCCTGGTTGAGGTGCAGGTAGGTAATGCTGTCTGAAGGCTCCAGGTAGGTAAAACAACCCACTGACTGCACCCCTCCTCCAGCTGTGACCAGCAGCTCCTCACTCCCTCCTCTTCTTTATCTTCCTGTGATGGTGCAGCTCAAGAGGAATTTTACATTCTCCGTGACTGGGAATGTTTGGTGTCCTGGGAGACCTTTCAGGTCCATGTTACTCCTTTCGGAGGTCCAGCACTGATTGAAAGGACAACTATCAACTCCTCCAAAAATGCCGCATCCCCACCGAATTTGTGACAAGCAGCTAGTCAAGCGCACCTCGCTGGAGAATTGGATGCCGGTACTTTGAGATAGTTTTTTTTAAATTTGTTTTGGGATGTTGGCGTCAATGCCTGGGCCAGCATTTGTTGCTCATCCCTGATTGCCCTCGAACTGAGTGGCTTGCACGGCCATTTCTGTGGGGGGCAGTTAAGAGTCAACCGCATCACTGTGTGGGTCTGGAGTCACTTGTATGCTTTTACAACAATAGGCAATGGTTTCATGGTCATCATTCGACTTTTAATTTCAGATTTTTATGCAATTCACCACTTGCCATGGTGGGATTCGAACCCGGGAGTCCAGAGCATCACTCTGGATCTCTGGTTCAGTAACAATACCACTATGCCACCGCCTCACCTAGTACCGGTGGAGGGGTTCTCAATTGTGTTTATGAGAGGGCACTGACAATCCAGAAGGGAAACAAAACTGTAAAACGGGCAAATAAGAATACTGGTCCGAAACAATTTTTTTACCTTCTGGGAGAAGTGTAGCAAAATGGCAGGTCAGGCATCAAGTCAGGGTTCAGTGCTCTGCACACTTGCAGCGCATGCATGTGACTCCTACTAGCACCCATCACAGCATTGCAAATCGAGCTAGAACCCCCCCCCCCCCCCCCCCCCCCCGCCCCAGCACAACTTTCCTGACCGTAAACACACACTGTAAATACTGGTGCCATGGAGTCCAATTTCGTAACCAGCAAGCGGAAGGAGAAAAACACAATCTCCACGGTCTTCACTCCCCTTGTGATGGGAGCAGCAATGCAGTCGCAGGCATTCTGAGCGCCGATCCTCATTCCCTTGCACACAATCAATAACTGTGAACAAGGCAGGTTTCCACCTTACACCCGCATCTCCCGCCAAGACAGGGGTTTCTGATAACTAATTGGATCACCGCCATGTGAGAGGAATGAGATTTCCAATTTTCAGGATTCAGCAGTGACGAGCTGTTCGTTCTTTGTTAAGTATTTATTAGACCTTCGACAGACATCTCTCTGTGTCACAGAAAGTGCACCGCCTCCTGAATCTTCCTGCTGTCGTGCTGCAGTGTGACACAGATGTCGCATGCCATTACTGAAGGGTTTTTTTTCATCAGCCTTTTTACGGTACACTGCATGAATCATAAAGTTATTAAATTTTAATGATGTCCTCATGGACCCAATCTAGGAATTTTAAGAATGACCGAGTAGGCCCCTTCAGTCTTTTCTGCCATTCAATTGGATTATGGCTAATCTGTATCCCTACTCCACCCTGCCTAACAAAAACCTACCCAGCAGTTTTGAAACCTGTTCCAATTATTGTCACAGAGCAGCAAGACGTCAGTCAAACCAACCACACAGAAAAGGACACAGAAGCCTGTGAATAAATCATTTTTAAAAAGTCACAGAATACGCAGGCTACTAGTTTACTGAGCACCAGGAGTCCAAATGAAAATGTAATCTCGTTGATCAGTGGAAACATGTTATTTGTTGAATATTTACACTTATCCCTGTCTTCTCGCCTTATTCAATGCTTTGGATTCATCAGTGCGACCACACATGACCTCAACAGGATTAATTTTCTCCCGCAGTGTTCACATGAATACAATTTCGCGACTGACTTTCCATCTTCTGATATTGCTTTTGTCGGAGCTTTATTCTCCACAAAGGAGCAGCATTTTGTTGCATTTATGGGACGATACTTTCCTGCTTCACAGATGCTGACTCAGTCCAAAAACTTGCATTTCACCATGATCCCAGCCAATAGCATTCTGCAGTTTCTGAGAAATAGGAGAGTGAGATGGACCACCCTCTATATGGTGCGACCCAACACTGGTAAACCACTGCTTTGTGCATTGAATAAAGTGAAGTGGGGCAGGAGTGACTGCACAGCAGAAGCTAATGAACATTACAAGTTACAGAGTTACAGAGGGACATAGATAAGCTGCGGAGCTGGGCTGAGACGTGGCAAATGGAGTTCAATGCAGAAAAGCGTGAGGTGATTCATTTTGGAAGGAATAACAGGAAGACAGAGTACTGGGCTAATGGTAAGATTCTTGGTAGTGTGGATGAGCAGAGAGATCTCGGTGTCCATGTACATAGATCCCTGAAAGTTGCCACCCAGCTTGAGAGGGTTGTTAAGAAGGCGTACGTGGTGTTAGCTTTTATTGGTACAGTAGTCCCCCGTTATACCGCGCTCTGCAATACCGCGGTTCGCGATATACCGCGGGGGTGCTTATGGACCCCAACTGTCAGTGTGTCAATTTCAGCGGCCGGCTGATTATTTCAGTGAGAGCAGCTTCCCTCTCTGGATCAAAGTGAGCCGGCTGCTGAAATTGACACTGCCGGCTGCTCTCTCCCTCCAATCAGAAACATTAAAACTTAAAAGTTGGATTGGAGGGAGAGAGCAGCCGGCAGTGTCAATTTCAGCGGCCGGCTCACTTTGATCCGGAGAGGGAAGCTGCTCTCTCACTGAAACAATCAGCCGGCCGCTGAAATTGATACTGCCGAGGGGGGGGCGGGTGTTGGGGGGGAGAAGAGGGGGGGCGGGTGTTGGGGGGGGGGGAGAAGAGGGGGGGGCGGGTGTTGGGGGGGGGGAGAAGAGGGGGGGGCGGGTGTTGGGGGGGGAGAGGAGGGGGGCGGGTGTTGGGGGGGGAGAGGAGGGGGGCGGGTGTGGGGGAGACCCCCTGTGGGTGTGGGGGAGACCCCCCTGGGGGTGTGGGGGAGAGAGGGTGGACCTGCGGGTGTTGGGGGAGAGAGGGGGGCCCTGCGGGTGTTGGGGGGGGGAGAGGAGGGGGGCGGGTGTTGGGGGGGGGAGAGGAGGGGGGCGGGTGTGGGGGAGACCCCCCTGTGGGTGTGGGGGAGAGAGGGGAGCCCTGCGGGTGTTGCGGGAGAAAGGGGGGCCCTGCGGGTGTTGGGGGGGGAGAGGTGGGGGGGCGGGTGTTGGGGGGGAGCGGGTGTGGGCGGGTCTGGGGGAGACCCCCCTGGGGGTGTGGGGGAGACCCCCCTGGGGGTGTGGGGGAGAGAGGGTGGACCTGCGGGTGTTGGGGGAGAGAGGAGGGCCCGGCGGGTGTTGGGGGAGAGAGGGGGGCCCTGCGGGTGTTGGGGGACGGGGGAGGAGAGGGGGGAGGAGAGGGGGAGGAGAGGGGGGGAGGGGGAGGAGAGGGGGGGAGGGGGCGAGCCGGAGGGGGGAGGGGGCGAGCCGGAGGGTGTGGGGGGACAGGGGGCGAGCTGGACGCTGTGGGGGAGAGCAGGAGGGTGTGGGGGAGAGGGGGAGAGGGAGCGAGCCGGAGGGTGTGGGGGGAGAGGGGGCGAGCCGGAGGGTGTTGGGGGGGGAGAGGGGGCGAGTCGGAGGGTGTGGGGGGAGAGGGGTCTAGTTGGAGGATGTGGGGGGAGAGGGGGCAAGCCGGAGGAAAAAAAAAGAAATTGACACTGCCGGCTGCTCTCTCCCTCCAATCAGAAACATTAAAACTTAAAAGTTGGATTGGAGGGAGAGAGCAGCGGGCAGTGTCAATTTCAGCGGCCGGCTGATTTCAGTGAGAGCAGCTTCCTTCTCCGGATCAAAGTGAGCCGGCCGCTGAAATTTTAATTGGATCCACGATGGGGGTTTTAAATTTATTTAAAAATCTATGCTAGCGCTTCCCATTGTGAGTCTACGGGGGTCTGACCTCTCCCCCCGCCCCCCCGTAGACTCACAATGGGAAGCGCATGCATAGATTTTTAAATAAATTTAAAACCCCCATCATGGATATCCGCGGCTCGGATACAACGCGGGTGGCTGTCTTGGACCCCAACACCCGCGTTATAAAGGGGGACTACTGTAGAGGGATTGAGTTTCGGAGCCATGAGGTCATGTTGCAGCTGTACAAAATTCTGGTGCGGCCGCATTTGGGGTATTGCGTGCAATTCTGGTCGCCGCATTACAGGAAGGATGTGGAAGCTTTGGAAAGGGTGCAGAGGAGATTTATCAGGATGTTGCCTGGTATGGAGGGAAGATCTTATGAGGGAAGGCTGAGGGACTTGAGGTTGTTTTCGTTAGAGAGAAGAAGGTTAAGAGGTGACTTAATTGAGGCATACAAGATGATCAGAGGATTAGATAGGGTGGACAGTGAGAGCCTTTTTCCTCGGATGGTGATGTCTAGCACGAGGGGACATAGCTTTAAATTGAGGGGAGATAGATACAGGACAGATGTCAGAGGTGGGTTCTTTACTCAGAGAGTAGTAAGGGCGTGGAATGCCCTGCCTGCAACAGCAGTGGACTCGCCAACACTAAGGGCATTCAAATGGTCATTGGATAGGCATTTGGATGATAAGGGAATAGTGTTGATGGGCTTGAAAGTGGTTTCACAGGTCGGCGCAACATCGAGGGCTGAAGGGCCTGTACTGCGCTGTAATGTTCTGTTCTATGTTCTATGTTCTTACATTGAATTACATAGAACCTACATCATAGAAATAGGTCATTTGTCCCAATAGGTCTACATAGCAGCTTATGCTTGACACAAACCTTCTCCCACTCTCCTTCATTAAACCCTGTGAGCATATCATAGAATCCCTATAGTGCAGAAGGAGGCAATTCGGCCCATTACGTCTGCACCGAACCTCTGCAAGAGCACCCCACCCAGGCCCAATCCCCTGCAAACGCCACACAGTCACAGAATTGAACCCAGATCCCTGGTGCTGTGAGGGAGCAGTGCTAACCAATGTGCCACCATACTGCCCTGTTCCTTCTGTTCCTTTGTCCCTCAATTACTAGGGGGCATAGGTTTAAGGTGTGAAGGGCAAGATTTAGAGGAGATATACGAGGTAAGTTTTTTACACAGAAGGTAGTGGGTGCCTGGAATTCGCTGCCGGAGGAGGTGGTAGAAGCAGGGATGATAGTAACGTTTAAGGGGCATCTTGACAAATATATAAATAGGATGGGAATAGAGGGATACGGACCCCGGAAGTGTAGATTTTAGTTTAGACGGGCAGCATGGTCGGCGCAAGCTTGCAGACCCAAACGGCCTGTTCCTGTGCTGTACTTTTCTTTGTTCTTTGTTCTCAAGGTTTCCTTTGAATGCATCTGTGTTATTGCAGATAAACAAAACTTGGAGATATTCTGAAGAGTGAGGAGGATAGTGATAATCAGGAGGGTGTAGGCAATTGCAATGGGTGGATAAGTAGCCGATGTATTTCAATGCAGAGAAGTTTAAAGTACTATGTTTTGGTAAGAAGAACACATGGAGTGGTAATTTAAACAATAGATACAATTTGAAAAAGAATGCTGGAGGAGAGGAACCTGAGGCTCTATGTGCACACAACAGGGCAGGTGGGGAAAATAGTTAATAAGGTCTTAAACTATCCTGGCCTTTATAAGTAAAGGCATTGAGTACAAAAAACAAGGAAGTTATGACAAACCTTGCAAAACACTAGTTCAGCCACAACTGGAGCATTGTCTGTCACTTTCAGAAGAATGTGAAGGCCTTAGAATAGAAGCTGACTTGCTATTAAACAGAGCTGCAGCATGGGCCCCCGAAAATGGGGGGCCCCCATACTGGGAGGTGGCTGTGTGTGCCCCCAAATGTGTAAGTCCACCTCTGCTGTGAAGCCTTCAGCGAGACGTAGAGGAGGCACTGGACAAAGACCATCGAGGGGGGAAGTGGGATGACTCTTGACCTCCAGGCAGGGGTGAGGAGGGTGGGTGGCCAACCAACCAACTAGAACCAGGCCAGCTAATCAGCAGCAGCAGACAGGGAGCCAGCCAAGTGCACACGTGGTCATCGAGGGTCGATGTTTGAGGCCCAGCCAGAATCAAGGAGCAACAGCCAGCGGAATCTGGTCAGCAAAACCAGATCCAGAGGCCAGCCAGGCAGAGCTGAGAGTGATAGGGCTGGGTGGGGCAGCAACCAGACTGGGCAGCTCCAGTCAGACCCCCCTGAGGAAGCAGCAGGCCGCCACAATGAGGGGGACCCTTCATGCGTTATACTGGAGGACCCCAGCAGGGAAGTCCAGGCACCGGAACTGCATCTTCAGGAGACTCAAGTACAGCTCGATCACGCTCCTGGTCGCAGCATTGGCGTCATAGTAATGGGTCACCATGTCGGCCTGTGGCCTCCGGATAGGCGTCATCAGCCATGACCGCAGTGGACAACCCTTGCTGTCCAGGAGCCAACCCCTCAGCCGGGGGCGGCCGCCCCGAAGACCGTGAATCGTCAAGTGTACCAGGATGAAGGCTTCACGCACACTGTCTGGGCATCGGGCGCAGACGTGCATGATGTGCAGTGATGGTCACACACCAGCTGCAAGTTCATCGAGTGGAACCCCTTTCATTTTGTGTAGATTGGCCTGTCATGGCCCGGTGCTGATAGAGCGACATGCATCCCATTGCTCACCCCCTGGATCTGGGGCATCTCGCGATGGTGGTGAAACCCACTGCCAGCATCCTGCTGGGCTCGGTCCACATTGAATTTGATGTATTGTGCCGACTGGGCATATACGGTCTCTGTGATGGCGCGGATGTACCTGTGCACCGAAGTCTGTTAGATCCTGGACACATCCCCACACAGTTCCTGGAATGACACCATTGCGTAAAGTTTCAGGACGAGCGTTCCCTTGCCAGCCACCGGGAGCGGGTGTCCTCCTCCATGCCCCCGTGGTGCCAGATGGGCCATGATCTGACAGATCTGTCGCTCTGTCTCCCTGCTCAGCCGGTCTTCAACGGTAAGCCCGGTCCAGCAGGTCCTCGATGACAGGCGCTACCGGTACACACGAGGCTTCATGCGGCACCTCCTTCCCACTTCCTCCTCCGCGGCCTGCCTGGCAGCCATCTCCCCATCCTCACCGGCTGCTTCTTGTTCCTCTGGGGCAGGGTGCCACTCAAGCAGTTCCTGCTCGTACAGCCTCAGTTCATCTTTCAGGCCTATGGCGACTAGGATGAAGGCCACCATTCCCGGTTACATTCTAAAGTCCATTGACTGCACTGGTTGTCAGTTAGACATGGTAGCATGGTGCCTACCCCCATGTCCAAACAGGTCCACTAGGCGAAACAGCGGCCCCGGTCTGCACTGCAAACCCTGCCCCTGCATGTCCCCCTCCCCCTCCATTTCCCCCAGCCCCGCAGCCACCCCCAGCCTCTGGTTCTGGCACCCGTCCCTGCTGCCAAGGGTACCGGTGGCCGGCACTAACCATGCCAGTGGTACGCTCCACGGCCACCGTCCAGCGCCCTCCTGCAGGAGCTCCTGTGGGTGTTACTCTTGTGTGAGCTGCCATGCTGCCCCACCGGGGGTGGCAGCCGGTTGAGGGGGGGGGAAAGAGTTTGTGGGGTGGAGGGTGAGGGATAGGATGGTGGGGTGGAGGATGGGAGGTGGAGTGCGGGGGGTGGTTCGGTGGAGGGTGGGGGGTGGGGGTGGTGGGGTTGAGGTGGGGGCTGGGGGTACCCATACAGCCGGTGTCACTTTGCACAACCAGGGGCCACGGTGGGCGGTCAGTGAGGTGTGCAGCAAGATGGCTGCCTTGTAGACTGCGGCAATGGCGGTATGTCCCTGGGCGTCCTGGTCCTGCGGCCTGGTCCTGCGGCAGGACTGGCAGCCCACAGTCGCGCCTTTGCATACCGTAATTCCTCTCTCTTCCTCATCAGCCACGGTGCCTGTGACCTGATTTTCAAAACACAAGTGACACTCGCCGTTGGAGGTGGAGCATCACGGAGAACCCGGAGAATACTGGATCAGGCCTGCAAATTATATGTGAATGGCAAATATTGTACATGTGGAGTTGACCACATTAATGCCATTGTCTTGGCACCAGAGGATAACACTCTGTTGTGCGCCCGATGCCCATCACGATTTTGGCATTTCGCGGTTTCACCGTTGGCTGACGGAGAATCCTGTCAAATATTTTTGGAATAGACCTTCTCACATATCATAGAATCCCAACAGAGCAGAAGGAAGCCATTCGACCTTCCAAAAGAATATCCTAACCAAGCCCACTCCGCTGCCCTATCCCCTTAGCCCTGTAACCCCACCTAATCTTTGAACACTGAGGGGCAATTTAGCATGGCCAATCGACCTAACCTGCACATCTTTGGCCTGTGGGAGGAAACCGGAGCACCCGGAGGAAACCCACACAGACATATATCGCTGACATTCCAGCTCCGTTTATACAAAGCAACCCTGGATGTTATGGAATGTGTTGCGTGCCACATTGAGAGATGTAAGAATATGCAAACGAAGAGTTAAAACAAATATATGACAGCCAGTGATTTTCTTTTCTGACACTGAGGCTTTGATCTCTGCAAGCTTGCAGCCGTATATTTCTTATTCCTTTTGAATGTGTCTTGTAGTAACTCCATTGGGACTTGTCCTTCCACAGAGGGTATCGCAGTCACAGAGTTATCCTGCAAAATTCAAGTGTACAACCAGGACTCTGTCCTTCTGTTTCTACAAAGAATACAAGGTAGATCAGTGACAAATGGAGGCAGGAACAGAAGAGTTTGTAGGAGAATGAAACTAATTAAACAATGTCCCAGAGCATGATGACTGTGACAAGGACACCTCAATGTGAAGTTTAGAAGATTCAGCTGCTGTGCCAACAGCATGTTGCTTTGTATGTTTTACTCAGGCCCCATAGTCACCAGTTGCCTCAGTGGTGATTGTCCATGTCTACAGGAGGAAGGGGTGCGGAGCTGAGTTGCAATGTGGGTTTTTTGTGGCTTCTGAGGCTGAGACGCATCACACTCAAATCACATGGTGTTTGAAAGCAAATCTCCTGAATCCCTGTGACCATAAAGAACGATCCCTTCCTCATACTACTCAACCTGTCTTGGACATGGTGGAGCATACCATCCTTCCCCAGTGCCTCTCCTCCATTGCCCAACTAAGTGGGGCTGCCTTTGCCACTCTAAAGCAATCCAGTTGTAGTCAGTGAATCACCTGCAAAGTCTTTTTTGTCAGATGGCCCTTGGCCACCTTCTATTTATCAGGTACTTATTACCCCTTGGTAATATTGTCCAAAAACGCAGCAGGTTCCACAGGTATGGTGAACGTACCCCCCCCCCACGCACTCCTGCTGCACCTCGCTCCAACCACCCCCCTACCTTTCATCTGTTCGGCTGCTTGCCCAACAGACAGTCCTGAATAACCCAATCAAATATTGGTAAACCACCATTAAGCATTGAAATGGTCTGTGCAAACTGACAGCATATCTGACACAGTATGGTCCATCTGTTTTCTGATTGCTTTCAGACGATCACACTACTCACTTATACTAAACCAAGTCAATAGCTTCAGCACATGATTAGTAAGGAGAGGATTGTGCACAATCTGGCCAGGGGGGCAGCACCACAGAGCTCCAGACATTGAGTCGGTCTTCAAACTCTTGATATCCTCAAACATAAAGATGAATTGCAAAGACTGTAACGAGACAACGCCAAGCTATCCAATGGTACTGTGGGAAGGATTTTCTGGATGATGGGTTCTGCAGCCCTACCATCAGTAAAGGTCGGTGGGGGTGTTTCTCGCTCATATCCCAAACTACGCATCCATTGAATGCTTCAAGTTGAGTGGAGACAGGACATGTATTACTCACTCAGAACGGTGGCCACTGCTGAGGAAGGAATGGGCCCTGCAGCCGACAGATGGTCACTTATAATAATAATCTTTATTATTGTCACAAGTAGGCTGACATTAACACTGCAATGAAGTTGCTGTGAAAATCCCCTAGTCGCCACACTCTGCACAGACAGTGACCGAAGTGGGAACCGAACTCAGGTCCATGGTGCTGTGAAGCAGCAGTGCTAATCACTGTGCTACCGTGCCACCTTATTAAAAAAAATATCTGGGGTCATGTGATGTAAGCATTGGTGTGGCTGCATATTCACGCGAGCTCTGGCTCTCTTTATCTTGGAATTCCCCTTTTTGTCATGAGGTGGTATAATCCTTGTCATTATGGGAGCGGCACTTTTTTGACACACCATGGGTGGATTCTCCGCCGGCGTGATTCTCCATTTTGCCGGCGCCCAGGACTTTCCCGACGGCGTGGGGCTGCCCCACAATGGGAAACCCCTTTGACCGGCTGGCATAGCGGAGAATCCCGCCGGCTGGTCGGGGCAGAAATGTGGCGCGGCAGGGCAGAGAATCCCGCCCCTTACCTCATTTATAATGAAGATGAGTGGAGCCAGGTTGGGGTGATGGGTGCGTGGTGTGGGTGGACTTGGATGATAGGGTTAGTTAAGTCCTCACTGTGATTGAGGATAGCCCCTCAGTATCGGGATTTTGTTTATTTTGTTGTTATTTTGGATTTAAGAATACGTGCCTGTCTCCTTCAATGGCCTGGACAGATTCTGTATCCTGGGCAGGGCTGGGTTACTTATGACTCTTCCTTGAAGTTGGAACTTTTTATCTGGGTTTTTTGTTTCGAGCTATTAGAATGAGAGGATCTGAGTGGTGGCGCACACTAAGGTTTGGTTAATCCTTGGCTGGTCTGTTGAAGAGAGACATTGTTCTTAGTTTCTTTCCTGTGATGGTGGAGTATGTTGGGTGATGCTTGCTACCTTGAGATCAGTTTCGGCATTTTTTTCCTTCTGATTTTATTTTCTTCCTCTATTTATCCAGGTGAGCAGGCTGTTTCTAATCCTGGTTCAATCTAATGGTTCACGGAAGGTTCCCCTGGTCGTATGGAGGAGGGAGCCAATCGCTAACCCCCCCACCCCACCCCAACCCCTGCCAGGCCTCCCAGGTGCCCAATTGTTGGGTGCCTTGACCATTCTTCTTCTCTTCAGTGATGGGGTCTCCCCGGCTGTGGTTGATGTGATCATCCTTTATCTTTAAGTACCAGTGAGAGCAATGCACTGCCCTGGATGTGGTTGGAGAGGTGCAAGTCTGCCTGGGGTGTGGATGTCGGGTGTACTGAAGCCCCCGGTGATATTAATTCCTGTGTATCGGGAGATGCCAGTTCCAGGCTGTGGATCCTCTTGCCCCCTGGAGCTTGGGATGTCCCTTCTCGAAGGCACTTATAAGGGTTATCTTGAGAGGCTGGGTTTGCTACTTCAGTGCACGGGGGCCTGGGGCTGAGTCGAGTCCTGTATTTTGGTTGATGTTGCCCCCCTGGGGTGGGGGCTGACTGCATTCTTTGTTGAATGAGCAGTTTGTTCTCTTTGTTAATGGGTGATCGACATGCGTTGGGGAAATATTGACCAGGATTGGGTCCTGATCCCTTGTTAACCAGAGGTCTACCTCTGGTAGCTCCAGCTCTTCTTCCCTTCAGTTTTTCTTGGAAGGTGTTGGATCATAATCTGAACATGTTACCGGTCCTCTCTGTATAAATGTGAGAAAAGATGTTGGTTCTGTACCAGACCTGAGACAGGGGTTATGTTGCGTTGTGAGGTATATATGTAACCCCCTTTAGAACTGAGGTTTTTGCATATTTTCTTTGTTTGTCTTGTGAAGGTGGGTGTTGATGTCAGATTTAGACAGCCCGGGCTGCCACTAGGGGTGGGGCACCTCCACTTAACTGGTAGGCACACCGCCCAGCAGCGATGTGTGAGGTTGGGAGGGTGGCAGTGTTGTGGGGGGGGGGGGGGGGGGGGGAGTTTCTCTTGACAAACTCCTGGCAGCCTGGTAAAATGACCCTGAATAAGGCCTCTATGTATTCAAATTGGCTTCCTGCTTCCTTGTGCCTCCAGCCCTCTGTCTCTTTTTCAAAGCTTTGGAAATCGAGTCAAATCAAGTTCAGCTACACTTTGCAGTACTTTTGAAGTTCAAACCTAGGCACAAAGCCAATCCAACATGTATGTCTCAGGAGTGCTCAGGCTGAATAACATCATGAATATGGCAAATGTGAAAGGGTGTATGAACTAAAAAGAGAAAACACGAGCAAACAGCCCGGTTTGGAAGACAAAGTGTCGGGGGGGTTCTGCCGGTGGGTCAGGGGTGGAATTGCCGCCTGTTCTTCGAGAACCTGCCAGATCGAGCCTGTCACCGAAGACTTTGGCTAAGCAGAGGGACTGTGTGACATGTGTGCCAGGTGATGGCGTACCTGGGACTGTGGGGGAGGACACCCGCTCCCGGTGGCCAGCAAGATGACAGTCGCCCTGAACTTCTTCGCCACAGAGTCCTTCTAGGCGCCCAGTGGCGACCTGTCTGAGATATCACAGACGTCCATGCACAGGTGCATCCCCGCCATCATGGATGCCCCATGTTACTGGGCAGCAGATTATATACACTTCAATATGGACTAAGCCCACCAGGTTGCCCGAGCAGCGGGATTAGCCGCAATCGGTGGCACGCCCCTGCTCCGGGGGCGATCGATGAGACACATGTCACCCGATGGGCACCAGCTCATAAGGGGGTGCCCTTCATCAATCGGAAGGGTTTCCACTCCATGAATGTGCAGCTGGTGTGTGACCACCAGATGCAGACCATGCACGTCTTTGCCCAATATCCGGGCAGAGTGCACTCAACGCATTTGTGCTGGCACACTCAATAGTGCCCAACACCTTCGAGGCACTCCCTCGGTGGGTGGGTGGGTCCTGGGTGACAAGGGGGTATCCTCTGCAGTCGTGGCTAATGACACCTGTCCAGAGGTCCTTGACTAACATGGAGAACCTCTGTAACGGCACCTGCGCACCAACCAGGAATGTCATTGAGCGGTGCATCGGCATTCTAACAAAGCGGTTCCGATGCCTGGAACGCTCTGGTGGGGGTCTCCACTGTAGCCCGAGGAGGGTCTCTCACATCGTGCTGGCCTACTGTGTCCTGCACAACCTTGTGCTGCAGAGAGGGGACATGCTGGAGGAGGAGGATGAGGTACACCAGGCCTCCACTGGTAAGGAGGATGCAGAGGATGGCCAGGATGGGCAGGGCATGGGGCCCGGGCAGGCACAGGAGGCCACACAATGTGTGCGCCAGGGCTGCCACATATGTGAGAATCTCATAACCTCCTGTTTCGCCAACGAAGAGGCCTGGGCACTGGTAGACCACCTTCTCTATCCCGCCTCCTCATACCCATCCTCCACCCTCTACACTGTCCCCCCTTCCTGCACTACATTCCCCCCACTCCAGCATTTGCAACCCCCCCCCCCCCCCCACCCCCCACACAGCTTCCCACCAGCTTCACTCCAGGGTGTTGGCCCTGGCCCTGGGCTGGAAGTACCAGCGAGTCTAGTCCATGGGACGAAGGATGATGATGACCCGCTTTGTGATGAGCTCACGTGCTCTGCATCACCTGATAATGTCTGACTCCTGCCTTTGGTATTACATTCCACTCTCTGCCAGGTTGATCCCTGCATGCGTACTGGTCATGCCATCTCACGGGCCCACAGACCTTCTGGAGTGGCGGGGTGGGGATGGAGTCTGGGGTTGGGCAGGGGGTGGGGGGGTTTTGTCATGGGAGTGGTGATGGGTCACTCACTGGGTAAGCCCTACCACATGGCGCCCCACATCTCTGGCCCCATCCCCTTCCGCCTCCGAGGTGACCCCCTGGGGTAACGTCGGACTGTCCCGGGGACCCTGCCTCATGCCTTCCTCCAACAGCCCCATCTCCCACCGCCAGATGCCCACAGCTCCCCCACACTCCAACTGACATACCCTCTGCACCCAGCCCATTCCTCGCATCCTTTAGATAGAGAATCAAGGCAGTTCGGAACATCAGTGAACATGTGCTCATTTGTGACAGTATAATGTATAATAACTGGGTCCGGTCTAATTACATCCAGCAGCGGCTGCTAGAAAACGAGGCCATGGACCTACAGGACACGGTAAAGCTAGCCTCCTCGTTAGAGGTGGCCTGCCAGAGCCTCAGCGCGTTCCCGGCAGACCCAGCGAACCACTCGTGGGCACCACAGATGCGGCCTTCACCGGACGCGCCTACGTCTCAGGCCTGTGCCACACGACTGCCCGTTCAGCCCGGGGGACCGCCTTGCTACTTCTGCAGTCAGGGCCAACACCCCCGGCAGCGTTGCCCAGCCTGCACCGCGACATGCAGTGACTGCGACAAAAAGGGACATTTCGCCAGAGCCTGTCTGGTCCGATCCAAAGCCCCGAAGTCAAAAGCGTACCAGGCCCGACCCCTGGATTCACAGGCCCGCAGACCCCACAAATGTGGCTGCGTGCCTGCCGGTACCACCCCCTTCAGACGCTCATCCGCATCGTGCAGCTTGGGGGGGGAGGGGGGGGGGGGCACCATCTTTAACCCAGTCCGACACATGCGACCCGTGGGGGCGGCCATATTAGCCGTCATCTTCAGCACCAACCGACACGTGCGACCGATGGGGGCGGCCATCTTGGTCACCATCTCCGACCCAGCCCGACACGTGCGACCCATGGGGGCCACCATCTTGCAACGCCTATACCTCCGACCACGCAGACTACCCACAGCTCGGTGCAGTCACCCTCGACCAGTCGTGGCCAAAACAGCTGAAGAACTCGATGATGGCCGTCCGGGTCAATGGGCACGAGACCCCCTGTCTTTTTGACTCCTGGAGCACAGAGAGCTTCGTCCACCCCGACACGGTAAGGTGCTGCTCCCTCCACATCTACCCCACGTCCCAGACAATCTTCCTTGCTTCCGGATCACATTCAGTGCAGATCCGGGGGTACTGCATTGTGAACCTCGCGATACAGGGCGCTGAGTGCGCCCGTTTTAAACTCTATGTGCTCCCTCACCTTTGCGCACCGCTACTGCTTGGACTCGACTTCCAATGCAGTCACCGAAACCTGACGCTAAAATTCGGCGGACACCTACCACCCCTCACTGTATGTAGCCTCGCGACCCTTAAGGTCACCCCCCCCCCCCCCCCCTTCGCTCTTCGCGAACCTCACCCCGACTGTAAACCCGTCGCCACCAGGAGCAGGCGGTACAATGCACAAGACATGATTTTTATCAAGTCGGAGGTCCAGCGAATCTTGAGGGAGGGGGGGTCATCGAGGCCAGCAACAGCCACTGGAGAGCACAGGTGGTGGTTGTCAGGACCGGGGAGAAGAATCGGATGGTAGGTGACTATAGCCAGACCATTAATCGGTTCACGCAACTTGATGCGTACTCCTCCCCCGCATAGCGGAGATGGTCAACCAGATCGCACAGTACCGGGTGTTCTCCACGGTAGATCTGAAGTCTGCCTACCACCAGCTCCCGATCCGCCCGGAAGAGCGCCAGTACACAGCGTTTGAAGCAGCCGGCCGACTCTTCCACTTCCTCAGGGTCCTGTTCGGCGTCACTAATGGGGTCTCGGTTTTCCAGAGAACGATGGACTGAATGGTGGACCAGTACGGGTTGCGGGCTACATATCTGTACTTGGACAATGTTACCATCTGCGGCCATGATAAGCAGGACCACGCCACCAACCTCCAGAGGTTCCTCCAGGCCGCCCAATCCCTCAACCTCACATATAGCAAAAGAGAAGTGCGTTTTCCGCACAACCCGGCTCGCCATCCTCGGCTACGTTGTGGAAAACGGGGTCCTGGGGCCCGACCCCGACCGCATGCACCCCCTCATAGAACTTCCTTTTCCCCACAGCCTCAAGGCCCTCAAACGCTGCCTGGGGCTCTTTTCCTACTACGTCCAGTGGGTCCCCAACTATGCGGACAAAGCCCGCCCACTTATCAAGGCCACTATATTCCCCCTGATGGCTAAGGCCCGCGCAGCCTTCAGCCGCATCAAGGTAGATATTGCCAAAGCCACGATGCATGCGGTGGACGAGTCCATCCCTTTCCAGGTAGAGAGCGATGCGTCAAACGTCACCCTGGCCGCCACCCTCAACCAGGCGGACAGGCCAGTAACCTTCTTTTCTAGAACCCTCCATGCCTCCGAGAATCGACACACCTCTGTCGAGAAGGAAGCGCAAGCCATTGTGGAAGCTGTGCGGCATTGGAGGCACTACCTAGCTGGTAGGAGGTTCACCCTCATCACCAACCAACGGTCGGTTTCCTTTATGTTCGACAACGCACAATGGGGCAAAATAAAAAACGACAAAATCTTGAGGTGGAGAATCGAACTATCTACCTATACTTACGATATTAAGTATCATCCTGGGGAGCTCAACGAGCCCCATAGATTCCCTGTCCCACGGCACATGCGCCAGCGCGCAAGACGACCGACTTCGGGCTATCCACAATGACCTCTGTCACCCGGCTTATCCATTATATTAAAGCCCGCAACCTGCCCTACTTCACCGAGGAGGTCAGGGCCATGACCAGGGATTGCCAAGTCTGCGCGGAGTGCAAGCCGCACTTCTATCGGCCAGACAAGGCCCACCTGGTAAAGGCCTCCCGGCCATTTGAGCACCTCAGCATCGACTTCAAAGGGCCCCTCCCCTCCACCAACCGTAATATATACTTCCTGACTGTCATTAACGAATACTCCCGCTTCTCCTTCGCTATCCCATGTCCCGACATGACCTCGGCCACTATTATAAAGGCACTGCACAGCATCTTCACCCTGTACATTTTCCCTGCATACGTCTACAGTGACCAGGGCACCCCGTTCAAGAGTGATGAGCTGCGTCAGTACCTGCTCAGTGAGAGCATCGCCTCGAGCAGGACTACGAGCTATAACCCACAGGGAAACGGACAGGTGGAGAGGGAGAACGCGACGGTATGGAAGGCCGTCCTTCTGGCCCTCCGGTGTAGAGGTCGCCCGATCCCCCTGCTGGCAGGAGGTCCACCCCGACGCCCTCCAATCCATTAGATCACTCCTCTGCACAGCCACAAATGAGACCCCTCAAGACCGTTTGTTTGTCTTCCCTCGGAAGTCCATCTCTGGCTAACAACTCCGGGACCTGTCCTTCTCTGGAAGCGTACGAGGAGCCATAAGACCAAAGCCCTGGTCAAGAGGGTCCAGCTGCTGCACGCCAACCCCCAATACACCTACGTCGCGCACCAAGACAGACGGCAAGATGCGGTCTCCCTCCAGGACCTGGCCCCTGCTGGATCCCATGCCAACGCCCCCCCCCCCGCCCCCCCCCCCTCACCTACCACCACCCCCTCAACCCTTTCCGCCTCCCCAGGACTCCTGTGCTGTCCCGAGCCTATGCAGCGGCCATCCACCTCCCCGTTACCGCTGTCCACCACCTCCCTGCCGCCATCCACCTCCCCTCTGCCTACCCCCACTCCTCAATCGTCGCCGGCATGCCAGACCGAAGCTCCAGACGACATGCTCACAGAGTCAATGACTACATCAGCAGCACCCGCCGCACGGCCAGGGCTGAGGAGGTCCAATAGAACAGTCCGGCCTCCAGAAAGTCCACTTCACCCCCGCTGGACTTCATTTTTTTAACAGGGGGTGAATGTGGTGAATGTATTCACCAGAATAAGCAGTCTGTAGAGTACTGTAATATGATCCCTTTTCCATGTAGTGTACTGGAACCCTGGTGGGCTCCGCCTCTGGCTCCGCCCCCCCCCCCCCCCCGGACGGTATATAGACTGGCCGCCTGGTGGCGGCGCTCAGTTGTTACAGCGATCTCAGGCAGGCAAGTTCTTGTGTAATAAAGCCTATGTTCTCTCGCTCTCATCGACTAGCAGTGGATTAATGGTACATCAAGCTCGTAATAAGAGTCTTGTTTTTCAAACTCCAAGAATTTCTTTCTGGTCACTTGTGAATGAGAAAGTGAAGTGCCCGAGAGCTGAAAATCTCTCCCCCAACAGAAGATTCAGGTTGTTGATCGCGTACCTTTTCCTACTCCCCCCACAATTAAGTCTAGGGCAGGTAGGGTCAAGAACAACCTTCCTGCTCAAAGGCCAATTGACGCCCTTAAGTGGCCACTTTGAGGCCTCAACCAGCTGCCTCTGGTATTTAAGCTGCAGTGGGTGGTGGCCTTGTGTACTGATTTAGCTCACTTGGCAGGCCAGCTGGCTTCTGATGCAAGACCAGCATTGCGGGTTCAATTCCCATACTGGCTGAGGTTATTCATGACGGCTCCACCTTCTCAACCTTGCCTGCGTGTGGGAGTCCTGTCCTTCTGGGGCACTCTGTGCCCAATGAGGGACCTGCTTGTGGCAGGGGAGAGACCTGTGGGACTACAAAGCGTTACCCTTTACATTGACCCCCTCCCCCACCCTAATCTGGGCCTCGCTGACTGGCCCCCGTGATCCTCCCCACTTGCCTGCATACTGGGGCTCCAGCAAAGACCTTCATTCTTGGGCCGACTGCAGTATTGCCACTGCCACTGTTCCTGGTTGCACTGACAACACCGGAGAGCTGCCGGCCTCTGATTGGTAACTCTCCACCTGCACCTGCAGGAGAATTTCATAGAATCCCTACAGTGCAGAACAAAGCCATTCGGCCTATCGAGTCTGCGCCGGCCCTCCACACCCTCCCCAGGCTCACTCCTCCATCTCCTCCCCATAACCCCACCTAAATATTTGGACACAAAGGGGCAATTTAGCATAGCCAATCCACCTAACCCGCACATCATTTGAATGTGAGAGGAAACCGGAGCACCCGGAGCAAACCCACACAGATACAGGGAGAACGTGCAGACTCCACACAGACAGTGACCCAAGACTGGAATTGAACTCGGGTCCCCGGCACTGTGAGGCAGCAGTGCTAACCATTATGCCGGAAATACCTAGAGCAGGAGCCCGCGAACCCCATTAGCAGACAGAAGACTCCCTGACTGGGATTTAATCCGAAAGTGACGACTTATACTCTCCCACTGGTCGACCAGCCGTAAATTCTGTCCATTAACTAAAGAGACTGCTGCTCACTTCATGCATGCTGCATGACCTGCTGACGATCTTCTAGTATTTGCTGTTTCTGCACAATTCTCTCATCTCTAAATCTCAACTAGGTTGAAATCAAGATTTCACACTTAATCGTCTATTCAATTCATTTTTTGACAGGATCTTAAAGTCATGAAACTCCTCACCTCTATCAACTTTATAGCCACCAATAAGCACCTGCCATCACCTAAGCATTACTTAATGATTTCCCTAATCTTCTCCATTAATCTTGATAGTATATCAGCACAAAACAGGCATTGCCACTTAACCTTGATTACTTAGTTAAGGGACGCAATCAGACACCCCACACAGATGGCTGACAGGGGAAATGGAAATATTTACAATAGTTTACAGGAATTAAGGCACATTGATGTGACAGACATGGGGGAAGAATTACCCGGTTATCAGACATATGTGACCTGAGAATGTGTGATTGGCAACCTTGAGATATCTTTACTTTGAACTAAATTATGCTGTACCTGATCAAGAAAAGAATGAAAGCTCATAGCAAATGCACAAAATGGAAATGGTTATTGTTTATCTAGAGGTTAGCAGTGATCCACCGAATCTGTGTGCTGATAATACTTTCACCATGCTATTAGGTAGGGAAGCCCAGGATATTGACCCAATGGCAATGAAGAAACAAGAAAAGCATGCATCTAAACAGCACCTTTCACAAAATTAAATGTTCCAAGGGGATTCAGGAGTGCATTATGAAACATCATTTAATACTGAGACACCGAGGAGATATTAGTGACAAAAAGGTTGGTCAATGAGATCGGTCTATAGGAGCGCCCAAAGGAGGAGAGATGGAGAGGTTTAGAGAGGGAATTCCAGAGTTTAAAGTCTAAACAGTTGGGAGCATGGCCAACAATGGTAAGGTGAAGGAAGTTGGGGAGCTGAATATGGGAGGATTTGGAAGGCCGGATGAGGGTACAGTCATAGGGATGGGTGGGATTTGAACATGGAAAAGAGAATGTTAACTTTGATTCGTTGACGTTTGGACAAGATGTCAAACTGATATCCTGTCTCCCTTGGGTTGCATGGAGTGGGGAGAGGAGTGGGGGGACGCTATAATCCTGCGGCAATATTTCAAAGAAGAACAGGAAAGTTCTCCATCATAACCAGGCCATATTTATTCTTCAATGAATGCCACTAAAATCAGATTAACTGGCTATTCATTCCGTTCACAACCATGTGAATTTTCTGTGTGCAAAATGGCTCTCCCGCGCATGCACCAAATCGCGCCGGCCGCTGGAGGCCCTTCGGCGCCGGTTGGCGTGGCGCCAAGCCCTTTCCGTGCCGGCCAGCCGTAGGATTCCACACCTTCGGGGCAGGCCGACGCCGGAGTGGTTCACGCCACTCCTTCGCGCCAGAATTGCCCGCCCCGCCGGTTCGCGCAGAATCCCGCCCATCATATAAATACAAAGATGGAATTTCATGGCCCCATCCAGTAGGGTAATTCAAAAGTCCGTTGACTTCGGTGGGACTGAATCTATTGAGCTTAGGGCAGCACGGTGGCGCAGTGGTTAGCACAATGCCTCACGGCACCGTGAAACTGGGTTCAATCCCGGCCCCGGGTCACTGTCCATGTGAAGTTTGTACATTTTCCCCATGTCTGCATGAGTCTCACTCCCACAACCTAAAGATATGCAGGTAGGTAGAATGGCCACGCTAAGTCGCCCCTTAATTGGAAAAGAAAATTGAGCACTATAAATTACAAAAAGACGTTGGCGGGACTGGAAAATTTCGCTGGCGGGAAGGACCGTAAAATTGCGCCCCAGGTCTTTCCTCCCTGCAAGGTAGTACCTGGTCTTTATTTTACAATTATTCTTCGCCAATCTTGATGGAATTGGGAAATTGTCCTGTTGTGAAGAATTTATACAAATTCTCTTCCATCTACTGCATGGTTCAGTATTTTGTAATCTGTTCTACTGTCAATCCCCAGAAATGCCTTTCTGACAGGCCTGGCTTTTGCCTGTGCAGCATCAGACCATGACATTCAGGAGAAAATTGATGTAACTTTATTTACTTTTAGAGATTAAGAATTTTGGTAATTTTAATTGGAGAATTGTTTGAACAAAATTCCCATCTAAGGGAACCGATTATTATGCGCCTATACAAATGTGCCTTTCGTGTTGCCATGGAGATTGGTATAGGCCTCGGAACATCTGAACAAAAAGACTTCTGGGTTGCCACCCCATATCCCCTCTCTGATTGGAGGATTCCGAAAATTATAAGCACACAAATCAACCTCCAGAGAGACAGTCATTTAAGAGCCGATCTCTTTGCAAGTTCTCTACCACCTCCATCTAAATGTCAGACAGATGTATATTTTGGTCACTGTATAGTCAGCAGAATTCTTGTTTCATTGACTCCGGAAAGGTTTAGGATTTCAGGACCTTGGACAGTTCCCATGAAGTGCCATTTCCAGCATGGAGAAACTAGGCCATTAGGCCCAACTCATCTATGCTAGTGTTTATGCTCCACACGCACGTCCTCCCAACCACCTGATGTAAACCCATTTTGTGGTAACTTGACCACAAAAATGCAGTCAAATGCGTTGTAAAAGTTCAATCTTCGTATGAAAATATCAAGATAACGGTACAGCTTGACTTCAGACACGAAGTCACAAGCTACACAAGCTACTTGTGGCAATACTGAAAGCCTGCGCAAGCCCATGCTATTGATGATTTCACACGCACATGCTCATACTTGTTAAAGACATACAAACATTTAATCAATTCGGAAGATGCTTATTATAACACTCTATAACGTATTTACATAACCTTCTAGAACCGTAGAACCATAGCAAAGTTAGGTCACAGAAAGAGGCCATTCATCCCATCAGGTCTGCACCGGCCAAAGAGAAAAAAGAAAATAGCCGCTCATTTTACTCCCATTTCCCAGCACTGGCAAATTAAACCACTTCTGTGGGATTCATGAGTGAACAAGAGAAGGAAAGTTTGAAAGAAATTATGCAATAATTTTCAGCCTCAAAAACCAACCTAGATAATGAATTCCAGATGTCTACCATCTACGAGGTGAAAAGGATTTTCCTCATGTTCCCTCTAATCCTTCTACCACCTACTTTAAATCTGTGCTCCTGATGGATGGGTTGTGTTTTTATTGCATAATTTCAAACTTTCCTTCTCTTGTTCACTCATGAATCCCACAGAGATTTGGTAGTTGATGGAAACCCCACTCCTTGGAAAACTAAACGTCTAGCACAAAAAAAACCAAACAGGCTGGAACGTTAGGCTACTGTGACACCAGTCTAATCGAACCCAGGCGATGGGAAATATTATTCCAAATTTATGCCTGGGAGGGTCAATGCGACGTCTGAGCTGAGTGTTTTTAGAACCCATAGAATTACTACAGTGGCCATTCGGCCTATCGAGCCTGTACCCATCTCCGAAAGAGTGCCTAACCTTAGCCATACGCCGGCTCAGTCCCCATAACTCTACCTAAACTGCACATCTTTGGACTGTGGGAGGAAACCAATGCACCTGGAGGAAACCCACACAAACATGGTAAGAACGTGCAAACTCCACAGTCACCCAAGGCCGGAATTTAACTCAGATCCCTGCCACTGTGAGGCAAAAGTGCTAACCACTGTGCCATCATGCCACTGAACTGGTCCAGGTATCCAGGTGAACGAGTAGGATTCTCTTGGCTTTATATCAGTTTACTTGTTTTATCACGCACCCTAAAGTGATCGTTCTCGACTACAGAAGGTGGCAGCGTGGTGTTATGCTAGATTGTTACTTGAGCTTTCTCTGCCAGGCCAATGTATGAACAGTAAAGGGAACGTGAATTGAGGCAATGAAACAGTGTAGCTTTTACTTCCGTTTTAATTATTTTGAGTAAGCAAAAGGTACAAGTCATGACTACTGCTCTACATGATAATGTACATTGCAGTGAATCTTTTGACTTCATCTGAGGAGCATCTCTCAATTAGAGATGCCACCTTTCAGATGAGACCTTAAACCAGTGTTCTTCAAAGTCGGGGGCGCGACCCGTGGGTAGGGCGCGGGCGGGTGTCGGGAGGGTCGCGGAGCCGTCCTTCGTGGCACTCCCAATCGCACACATCTCCGCGCAGCAGCCGGCGTTGTTAAACGGCCTTTAAAATGGCCACGAACATGTAAAAAAAATTTGGCCACATTATCGGTGCGCATGCGCAAAGCTATGCTCATGCGCGCCGATGATCGGGTGTGCATGCGCAGTGCTGCTGCTATTTTTTTTAATGGTCACAGCTTTTTGTCTTACAAGTTCGAGGAGGTTTTATTCATTTTATTCGTTTAGTTTATTCATTTAATTTTTATTTTTTTCATTTATTTTATTCATTTTATTTCTTTTACAAGTTCGGGGGGGTTTTATTTGATAAATTTGATAGGAAAAAAATGCAGAACTTTGGACAGATGAAGACTCCATACTTTCCGACACCGGAAGGCTTCACCTTCATCCAACACGTTCCATTGGAGGAGCGTGTACGAGGGCCAAAGGGACCCAAAACTATTTCCTCCATTTTTATCAGCAGCAAACAAGGTAAGAGAAAATAGTGGGTCATTCAGGTCGGCCGGGTTGGGTCCCGAAGGTCGGACGGTTGGTAAAAATGGGTCCCCGGAAAAAAGGTTTGAAGAACGCTGCCTAAAACCAATCCCTATCTACATGCCAGCCGTGTGTAAAATAACCCATGACATTATTTTGAAACAGGGCAGGGAGAATTTCCTGGTTTCCTGGTCAATGCTTCTTCCTCAATCAACACCACATAAAGCAGGTTATCTGGGGTGGGATTCAGCAACCGCGTGTTGCGACCGATGCAAATCTGGGGGTGCCGGGTAAGAACCATAGAATCCCTATAGTGCAGAAGGAGACCATTCAACCCATCGAGTCTGCACCGACCCTCTGAAAGAGTACTCCATCCAAGCCCACTTCCTCACCCTATTCCTATAACCCTTTCATCTAACCTGTACATCCATTGACACGAAGGGCCAATTTAGCATCTAATTCACCTGACCTGCACATCTTTGGACTGTGGGAGGAAACTGGAGCACCCGGAAGAAACCCACGCAGACACAGGGAGAAAGTGAAAACTCCACACAGACAGTCACCCAAGGCCGGAATTGAACCCAGGTCCCTAGCGCTGTGATGCAGCAGAGCTAACCACTGTGCCACCCTGCCGCCCAGTGGGAAAGGCTAAAATTGAGAATCCGGTGCGAACCAGTTTGCAATTCACCATCCCTGACTCTCAGGGGGGTTGGCGTGGTCGGGGTGGGGGATTACCCCTCGGCTGGGGAGGGTTGGGGGGCTTTGCGTCTGTGAGGCCTCAAGCCATCTTTAAACATTGTGGATACCCATAACAGGGGCAACCACAGATATAGCCTGTCTGTCCCACCAAACACTTCCAGGATGGTGCACTGCTGTGGCTTGAATGCTGAAAGTCAATTTCACTCCCTTTGACTGTGAGCAGCCTCTAGCTGCACAGCTGAAGACTTTTGCAAATGATGAATTAGCCTTGCTGGTTGTGAGAGCAACAAATCTGTTAGAGTTCTTTGAGGAGTTAACAAGGAAGTTAGACAAAGGAGAACCAGTGGACATGATTTATTTAGATTTCAAAAAGGCCTTTGACTTTTGTCTAGCTGCTGATAGCGCTTCATACCCATCCTCTGAATGGGTTCTGCATTGGAGGTGTTTGGTCTTGGACCACTGTGCCCGGGAGGAGAGGGTGGGAGAAGCAGAGGGCAACATGTGTAGGCATGCCCACTATGAAGTAAATGACAGAGGGTTCACGTGTATCAGGAGTAACATGTTTCAATAGTGAAGTATTGATATTTCCATTCCCTTTAGCTGCAGATAGTATCCTCCCATACCCACCCAGTGTCCAATCAGTGCTCCTCACTCTTCTTGGTTTTCCGTGGTCTTGCTATGTCCAGGTGTGTCCGCAGGATGCACATCAGAGGTGAAGGCATCCTGCTGCTTTCCGCACCCTGTGGCCTTTGATACCCTTGATGAACATCCACTGGAGGACCCAGGCTGACTTACCAGTGCCACAGACATCGCCGTGTTACCCTGTTCTGCCCACTGCTCTTGAAATGCACTGATGTCAGGAAGGGAGGATTTGGAAGAACTGGAGACTGTTGTTATCTCCTTGGTGGAAGGGTTGGCCTCAGCACTTCCTCCTCTCTGACAGTTCACGTAGGGCTCTGAGGTCTCCATGGGAGGGAGGGGCAGCTGGAGTGAGCCTCCAGAGGCCTCTGAGTATTCTAGTGCTGCCAGACCTAGCAGCTCCCCATTGTCTGCACCATGGACGAACAGACTCAAAAACAGCTTCTTCCCCGCTGTTACCAGACTCCTAAACGACCCTCTTATTGACTGACCTCATTAACACTACACCCTGTATGCTTCATCAGATGCCGGTGCTTATGTAGTTACATTGTATACCTTGTGTTGCCCTATTATGTATTTTCTTTTATTCCCTTTTCTTCCCATGTACTCAATAATCTGTTGAGCTGCTCGCAGAAAAATACTTTTCCTGTACTTCGGTACATGTGACAATAAACAAATCCAATCCAATCCAATCCAATGGTGTTGATCCCTCAGCGATGGTCTTCAGTGACTGGGTCACGCTCTGGAGAGCCCCGGCAATGTCTACCTGTGTCTGTGACATGTACGTCATTGACTGGGACTTGATCTCGAGGCTCTCAACCATGGTTTCTACACACTGAGCAATGCCTTGGGCACAACCTCAACTTTGTGCTCCAGGCTTTACACTGCGGTCGCTACTCTGGCAGTGTTTACCTCGGCATTACGCATTGTCGGCAACATCTCCTGCGACCAAAAGCTTTGGGACTTCTCCAATCGGCTATGCACACACTGGAATGTTCCTGACATCCCCTCCTGAATGTCATGGCTGTGTCCTATCATTTGCCTCAGCTCTGGGAGAACCTTGTCCAGAGGCTCGGCATGTGTCTGGGACCCATCTGTTTGCTGGGATCCAGCAGATCTCCGACTGCTGTCTCCCCTGGATATTTCTGCCTCCAGCATACTGGTTAGCACTGTTGCTTCACTGCGGCAGGGTGCCAGGTTTGATTCTCGGCTTGTGTCACTGTTTGATCAGAGTTTGCACGTTCCCCCTGTGTCTGCATGAGTTTTCTCCGGTTGCTCCGATTTCCTCCAACAAGTCCCGAAAGACGTGGGGCTGGATTCTCCCATCCTCGGTTGCATTTGGCGAAGGGGCGGGGAATCCCCGGTGACGCCGATATCGGGGGCGGTGCTGCTTTTGCGATGCCCCACCCCTGGAAAAGCACGGCCTCCGTTTGTTGGCTGAGGCCTGCCCCACGATGCTCCATCTCCGACTGGCCAAGATTCCGACGGTGTGGGTCACGTGTGGTCTCACCCGTCGGGAACTCAGCGTGGCAGTTGTGGACTCAGTCCAGTGCCACCACAGTCGGGAGAGGGCCGATCTGCGGGCAGGGGTGGACATATTCGGGGCTGGGGGCACTGTGGTTGGGGCGGTCCAGGGAGCACGTGACTGCTGAAGGGAGGGACTATTTCGCGGGCTGGGTCCACGAGCTGTATCCGCCATGAAGCACGGCGTAGCTGCTGCAGGCTGCCGCCATGCACAGCCATGGACCCGGAAATTCTCCAGGCCGCAACGACAGCTAGAGCTGGGTGTCCTATGGTGCCAGGCCCCTAGCTCCCCCCACCCCCACCCCGGAACAGGGAAGCGGTGGCTGTTTCACAACAATTTTTCCGGCGTGAAATGCCACCGTCTTCGCGCCGGAGTAGGAACATAGTCCAGAATGGAGAATCCAGCCTGTGCTGTTAGGCAATTTTTTAGGTGCTGTTGGGACATTCTGCCTTTGTGTACCCAAACAGGTGCCGGATGTGGTGACTAGGGGCTTTTCACAGTAACTTCATTGCAGTGTTAATGTAAGCCTACTTGTGATAATAATAAAGATTATTATTGTTATTATAGGTTCTAATAGCTGTGACGCCTCGATGGAGGTCTCCTCGGATCTCTCCTCTGAGGTATTCTCTCCGGTGGCGGGGCGGGAATGATTCCGGGTGGCCCAGCATCAGCGGATGGAGACCCAACAAGATAATGAACATGTGGTCAGTGAGAGGAAAGGATCCTTTCATCTGACATGAAGAACTCACATGATACAGGTCATCTGTGTAGAGGCATATATGACGTAGGCCTACCTCGCTGTCAGTGGCAGCTTCTCCTCTGTCATCCCTGCCATCTCCAGGGCCCGTTCCTCACAGGGGGTGAGGACTCAGATCTCTGATAGTCCACCACCCTAACCCCACCACCCGTCTTGACTCTTTCCCGCTCCTTGTTCATTTGGTGTGGCTTTTCTTTGACCATCTGATTGGAACAGAATCTCCTTGCTCCCTCTAACAGCCTGGTGAGGTCTGTAAGCAATGTGTTAGAACATAGAACATAGAACACTACAGCGCAGTACGGGCCCTTCGGCCCTCGATGTTGCGCCGACCTGTGAAGCCATCTGAAGCCTATCTGACCTACACTATTCCATTTTCATCCATATGTCTATCCAGTGACCACTTAAATGCCCTTAAAGTTGGCGAGTCTACTACTATTGCAGGCAGGGCGTTCCACACCCCGACTACTCTCTGAGTAAAGAAACTGCCTCTGACATCTGTCCTATATCTCTCACCCCTCAATTTAAAGCTATGTCCCCTCGTGTTGGTCATCACCATCCGAGGAAAAAGACTCTCACTGTCCACCCTATCTAACCCTCTGACTATCTTATATGTCTCTATTAAGTCACCTCTCAGCCTTCTCCTCTCTAACGAAAACAACCTCAATTCCCTGAGCCTTTCCTCGTAAGACCTTCCCTCCATACCAGGCAACATCCTAGTAAATCTCCTCTGAACCCTTTCCAAAGCTTCCACATCCTTCCTATAATGTGGTGACCAGAACTGCACGCAGTACTCCAGGTGTGGCCGCACCAGAGTTATGTACAGCTGCAGCATGACCTTGTGGTTCCGAAACTCAATCCCCCTGCTTATAAAGGCTAGCACACCATATGCCTTCTTAACAGCCCTATTAACCTGGGTGGCAACTTTCAGGGATTTATGTACCTGGATGCCGAGATCTCTCTGTTCATCTACACTACCAAGAATCTTGCCATTAGCCCAGTACTCTGCATTCCTGTTACTCCTTCCAAAGTGAACCACCTCACACTTTTCCGCATTAAACTCCATCTGCCACCTCTCAGCCCAGCTCTGCAGCTTATCTATGTCCCTCTGTATCCTATAACATCCTTCAGCACTATCCACAACTCCACCGACCTTCGTGTCATCTGCAAATTTACTAACCCATCCTTCTACACCCTCTTCCAGGTCATTTATAAAAATGACAAACAGCAGTGGCCCCAAAACAGATCCTTGCGGTACACCACTTGTAACTGAACTCCAGGATGAACATTTGCCATCAACCACCACCCTCTGTCTTCTTTCAGCTAGCCAATTACTGATCCAAACCGCTAAATCACCTTCAATTCCATACTTCCTTATTTTCTGCAATAGCCTACCGTGGGGAACCTTATCAAACGCCTTACTGAAATCCATATACACCACATCAACAGCTTTACCCTGATCCACCTGTTTGGTCACCTTCTCAAAAAAACTCAATAAGGTTTGTGAGACATGACCTACCCTTCACAAAACCGTGTTGAGTATCGCTAATCAACTTGTTCTTTTCAAGATGATTATAAACCCTATCTCTTATAACCTTTTCCAACATTTTACCCACAACCGAAGTAAGGCTCACAGGTCTATAATTACCAGGGTTGTCTCTACTCCCCTTCTTGAACAAGGGGACAACATTTGCTATCCTCCAGTCTTCCGGCACTATTCCTGTCGACAAAGACGACATAAAGATCAAGGACAAAGGCTCTGCAATCTCCTCCCTGGCTTCCCAGAGAATCCTAGGATAAATCCCATCTGGCCCAGGGGACTTATCTATTTTGACATTTTCTAAAATTGCTAACACCTCCTCCTTTTGAACCTCAATTCCATCTAGCCTGGTCGACTGAACCTGAGTGTTCTCCTCGACAACATTGTCTTTCTCCAGTGTAAACACTGACGAAAAATATCCATTTAATGCTTCCCCTATCTCCTCTGATTCCACACACAACTTTCCACTACTATCCTTGATTGGCCCTAATCTTACTCGAGTCATTCTTTTGTTCCTGATATACCTATAGAAAGCCTTAGGGTTTTCCTTGATCCTATCCGCCAACGACTTTTCGTGTCCTCTCCTCGCTCTTCTTAACTCTCCCTTTAGGTCCTTCCTGGCTAACTTGTAACTCTCAAGTGCCCTAACTGAGCCTTCATGTCTCATCCTAACATAAGCCTTCTTCTTCCTCTTGACAAGTGCTTCAACTTCCTTAGTAAACCACGGCTCCCTTGCTCGACAACTTCCTCCCTGCCTGACAGGTACATACTTATCAAGGACACGCAGTAGCTGTTCCTTGAAAAAGCTCCACATTTCGATTGTACCCATCCCCTGCAGTTTCCTTCCCCATCCTATACCTCCTAAATCTTGCCGAATAGCATCATAATTGCCTTCCCCCAGCTATAATTCTTGCCTTGCGGTATATACCTATCCCTGCCCATTGCTAAAGTAAACATAACCGAGTTGTGATCACTATCACCAAAGTGCTCACCTACATCTAAATCTAACACCTGGCCGGGTTCATTACCCAGTACCAAATCCAATGTGGCCTCGCCCCTTGTTGGCCTGTCTACATACTGTGTCAGAAAACCTTCCTGCACACACTGCACAAAAACTGACCCATCTATAGTACTCGAACTATAGTATTTCCAGTCAATATTTGGAAAGTTAAAGTCCCCCATAACAACTACCCTGTTACTCTCGCTCCTGTCAAGAATCATCTTTCCAATCCTTTCCTCTACATCTCTGGGACTATTCGGAGGTCTATAGACAACTCCCAACAGGGTGACCTCTCCTCTACTGTTCCTAACCTCGGCCCATACTGCCTCAGTAGACGAGTCCTCAAGCGTCCTTTCTACCGCCGTAATACTTTCCTTGATTAACAATGCCACACCCCCCCCTCTTTTACCATCTTCTCTGTTCTTACAGAAACATCTAAATCCTGGAACCTGCAACAACCATTCCTGTCCCTGCTCTACCCATGTCTCCGAAATCGCCACAACATCGAGATCCCAGGTACCAACCCATGCTGCAAGCTCACCCACCTTATTCCGGATGCTCCTGGCGTTGAAGTAGACACACTTCAAACCAGCGTCCTGCTTGCCGGTGCCCTCTTTCGAACTTTTAACCCTATCCCTGACCTCACTACTCTCAACATCCTGTACACTGGGACTACAATTTAGGTTCCCATCCCCCTGCTGAATTAGTTTAAACCCCCCCGAAGAGCACTAGCAAATCTCCCCCCCAGGATATTGGTACCCCTCTGGTTCAGGTGAAGACCATCCTGTTTGTAGAGGTCCCACCTACCCCAGAATGAGCCCCAATTATCCAGGAAACCAAAACCCTCCCTCCTGCACCATCCCTGTAGCCACGTGTTCAACTCCTCTCTCTCCTTATTTCTCACTTCGCTAGCACGTGGCACGGGTAACAACCCAGAGATAACAACTCTGTTTGTTCTAGCTCTCAGCTTCCACCCTAGCTCCCTGAATTTCTGTCTCAAATCCCCATCTCTCTTCCTACCTATGTCGTAGGTACCTATGTGGACCACGACTTGGGGCTGCTCCCCCTCCCCCTTAAGGATCCCAAAAACACGATCAGAGACATCACGAACCCTGGCACCTGGGAGGCAACACACCAACCGTGAGTCTCTTTCGTTCCCACAGAACCTCCTGTCTGTTCCTCTAACTATGGAGTCCCCAATGACAAGTGCTCTGTTCCTCTTCTCCCTTCCCTTCTGAGCAACAGGGACAGACTCTGTGCCAGAGACCTGCGCCCTATTGCTTACCCCTGGTAAGTCGTCCCCCGCAACAGTATCCAAAACGGTATACTTGTTATAGAGGGGAACGACCACAGGGGATCCCTGCACTGCCTGCCGGTTCCCTCTCCCTCCCCTGACGGTAACCCATCTACTTTCTTCTTTTACCTGAGGTGTGACTGCCTCCCTATATCTCCTCTCAATAACCTCCTCCGCCTCCCGAATGATCCGAAGTTCATCCAGCTCCAGCTCCAGGTCCCTAATGCGGCTCTCGAGGAGCTGGAGTTGGGTGCACTTCCCGCAGATGTAGTCAGAAGGGACACTAGAGGTGACCCTTTCCTCCCACATTCTGCAGGAGGAACATTCAACTGCCCTAGCCTCCATTCCCACTGAACTAACTTCCCAACTACTGAAAAATAAAAAAAATAAAAAACTTGTTAGTTTAGCAATCCAATGGACAGAGCTTTTTTTTTTTGGTTAGAGGAGGAGGATGGGTGGGAGACACTACGTAAGTAGTGTTTCGGGTAAAGCTGTCACTCGAGAACAGCCCCTTCACAAACCACCTTCAACTTACGCTGACCACACTGCACGTATGCAAATCTCCCCGGAACAGCCAATCAGAAGCTCTGCTCTGCTGCCCTCTGCTGGATGCTCACCTTCCGTCGAACTCCTCGGGTCACTGATGCAGGTGCACCTTCAACTTACGCTGACCGCACTGCACGTATGCAAATCTCCCCGGAACAGCCAATCAGAAGCTCTGCTCTGCTGCCCTCTGCTGGATGTTGCTGAACCTGAGGGGAATGCGGTGTCCACTCTGTCAATTCCTTAAGTTTTAGTCCAATTCGAATTTTTCTACATAGATCCTGAATGGAATGTTTGTGACGGGTTACCAAAATTTCTCTCAAAACCATTATGATATTGGAAATTCAGCTCGTCTCACATCCACAGGAGCCATCAGTTTCACAGCCTTTTCGCCTGAGTGTTGGTCTAGATGTCTTTGAAAGTTGTGCCATTACCAGCATCCTGTGACACTCCTGTCCTGGCACATGATCACTGGAACCACCCCCATCCCTTCCATTAACGATTGGCTGCAGGACACCATGTGCCCCACCTCCCGACCCAACACCATATCATGGCACCACAGCTAAATTCTCCATCCCATTTCTTTTCTTGTTTCAAGGGATGTGAGCATCCCTAATTGTCCTTGAACTGTGAGGCTTTCTAGGCCATTTAAGACTCAACCACATTGCTGCTGATCTGAAGTCACCAGGGGCTGGTTTAGCACAGGATGTTGGAGAGGTCTGCCCAGCTCTTCTGCCCTGGGCTGTTTGTATTCAGCTGAGAGGACGGACCAGTCCCAGCTTAACATGATGACCAACACTTCCAACGATGCAGCACTCTCTTCTGGTACTTTGATCCTGCCTTAGCTTCTGATCAGGTCACTGACCTGGCAACATGAAGGACAGCAATCAGATTTAGCCTCATCCCTGTAGACTCTGTTCCCTCATTATCTCTGATTGAGTTAAACTACTCTCATTAACCACCTGTTGTGAGTCATTTAGTCCAGCTTCATTTGATGTTTGTGACCATCTGTTTACAACAAGAGAAGATGCAATCGGTTCCTTCCCATCTTGGTCAGAGGTAGATTTTAACAGAGCATCCGAAAGGAGTACATCTTCTCAGGAATATAGCACGAGCTGACAACTCGCCGAAAGGCAGGCACGTATAGTGAAACAAACCATTGTGTGTTCATTGTAACAGAAATTTGGGAAACATCATCCAACTCAAGCTGCTGATAAGCATGGCTCATGTCTAACTTTGTGTAAGATTAGCCTCTAGCCAGCTTTGCATACAAGTCTTCTATCTTTGGAATGGGGTACTTGTCTAGCTTGCCAGCCTGATTCACTGTCAATATAAAATTCACCATAGATGAAGGCGGCCTTGTCTGGTTTTATTTCAGGGACTATGGGGGGTGCTCACTCTGTAAATTGGACTGGCCAGATAATTCCCAGTTCTTCTAACCCTTTCAATTTTGTCTCCACCTTTTCTAACAAGGCATAGGGGATAGCTCTGGTCCTGAATAACTCTGGGATTGCCTCTGGGTATACACGGATGTTCACTTGCAATCCTTAAATTTCGCAAACTAATTGCAAGATACATCATCATACTCCTTTATTACTTCTATTAGCCTTCCTTCGTTTATTTGAAAAATTTCTGCCCAATTCAATTTAATTTCTTTGTGACAGTTGCAGCCCAGTCGACTTGGTCCTTGGCCTCATACAACTATTACTGGGAGTTGGGCAGATTGTTGCTGATATCTCACTGGTACAATTGTTGTACCTGTGATCTTGATGGCCTCTCCTGTATAGGTTGCTAATGTTGCTGATGTATTCCTCAAACCCAAAGGTTGATCTACTTCTTGCAAGTACCTGCACGCGTGTTCCCCTGTTACAGTAGCGGATGTTCCCGTACCAGCCTCCCCGGACAGGCGCCGGAATGTGGCGACTAGGGGCTTTTCGCAGTAACTTCATTGAAGCCTACTCGTGACAATAAGCGATTTTCATTTTCATTACTTCTATCTCTATAGGATTACCATTAACCAAAAGCACCAATGTGATGGGGGTTACCTTGTCTGCTTTCACGTTGTTCAGTGAATAAACACGCAATCAATTTGTAGGGAAACCTTCTGCACTGTACACTTGTGATGTGCTGCCTTTTGCAGTGAACAGGCTTGGCTTGCCCTTACACTGGCCTCAACTGCCCCATCCTGTGGCATGAATAGCATTCTGCTTCCTTAAATCTGCAGGCTTCTGGGGCGTGATTATCCCCACCCCTCTAACACTCTGCTTCAATCCTTGGTGTTGCATTCACTCTCCTAAATATTCGGGCTCTGTTTGCTGTTACATTTGCTTCCTCTTTAAAACTAGTGTCTTCACTTTTGGCACAACCACTGATTCCAGCTTCCCACCCTAACTGATGAACCGTGCTGCCATTTGGCACGCTCTGAAGCTCCTGTGTGTCCTTTTCAGTGCTCTCCATCACTAGCAGTATCTCCAGCACCTTTTAAAATTGATATCTGTCTCCGCCAACAGCTTACCCTGGATGACCTCATTACTGTCTCCACAAACTAAGCGATCTCTCAGCATATAGTACATAGAAACATAGGAAATAGAAGCAGGAGGAGGCCCGTTGAGTCTGCTCCGCCATTCATTATGATCATAGCTGATCATCAAGTTCCATATCCTGATCCCACTCTTTAACCCCAAGAGCTATCCCTTTAGCCCAGCAAGTGCGGGATCCAGATTGCGATGTCTCGCGGGACTCTGTTAAATCTCGCAAGACATTCCGAGCGTCGCAAATATCATGAGCGGCCTCTCGTGAAATTCAACGGCCTCATCCTAAATTAAGTCTGACGTGACAAGGCCATTGAATCGCGCCCTTACACTCTAGGAACTCCTAATCGGCTCCACTCTCTACTCCTCCATCCACCTGTGATCCATTTTGTCAGTTATACATAGTTAGTGCTGGAAGTAGGTGAAATAAGTTTCTAAGTTAGCACAGTGCAGTAATGTCTGAGGTTTTGATGACACCAATTCCACGTGAGTGACACAAGTGTTAAGTTGCAGGTCTTCATCCAATGCTGTCACCAGGTGTCCAGGTCACCCTCCTCTCTCTATCACCAATGATTAGTACCAGTGTCACCTCGGTAATCTCCAGGATATCACCCAACATTGTGGCCAGGGTGACAATGGCTGCAGGTCTACCCTTGGATCTCTGCGTCGTCCCGGAGCTGTGGTTTCTCTTCCCCTGCAATAAGAAAAGGCAGAGAGTTAGTGATGGAACCATCAATTCACCAGACACGTGTTTCCGATGTGAATCTAGGCTTTAATCGACTTACTTCAGAGCCAGCCTGTTACCTGTCGATGAACTCATAGTGACCCAGGCTGACTCTGGACACGGATACTTATACAGCTGCACTAGGGAGAGGAGTCGTGGGTGGAACCAAGGGTGGAGCCCAGTACAAGTTCCTAAGTGCTCCCAGCGCTACTCCCCCTAGTGGAAGGATGGCGCTACTGCGCTTACAATAACAGTGTGAATTAGTATATATACATTCATATATTACATTCACCACAGTTAGGAAGTGTAAGAAGTGAACAGGTTGCTGAAGAGGAAAGGGGGACATTTGAGGAGGGTGACTGTCAGGAATAGCTATAAGTGGTTGAAGGTGACTGCGCGGAATGGGTGCGAGGTTGTGCGAAGACTGGGAGGCAGCCTTCCCACAAACGTCTTGCCTCCACTCCGCACCAGTTTCCTCCTTCCTACTTGTATTTTCAACAGCTCCCTCAGTGCTGCCATTGTGAGCCCTGCTGGGGGACCCTTGAATCAGGACCTTTCATAGATTTAGGCACACCATTCCCTCCTGCCCTCCCTAGAGGTGGGATAATAATGCTATGGTTCAGTTAAAGAGCCTTGGCACACCAAACAATTAATCAAACAGATTCCCAATTCCAAAATGATCCCACCATTTTGGCAGGGACTAAGTTAATAAAATTCAGACCAGTATGTCTCTCTCTGTATGTGTGTGCGTATGTGTAAGTGTGTCTCAGTGTAAGTCTTTCAGTTCTGTGTGTGTGTTTGCCTATGTGTGTGCCTGTGTGTATATGATTCTCTCTGATACAGAAAGCCCTAATCAGAGTTATAACCACACGGTATCATGTGAAGAGTAGATTACCTGCTGCAGCCACTCATCATTATCCCTGCTTTCTAACTAAAGCGGACAAGAAAGGTTTACCTTGAGTATGAATGCTGAGTATGGAATGTTACAAGAGACCCTGTTACAAAATGATTAATGCTTTTTCGAGAACCTACGGACCAAACAAAAGAGTTTTTCTCCCAGCTGCCTGCGGCTCCGTGTGACAGTTCTGTGGATCAGAGCCCTGAATATAAAATATAAAGCACTCGTGTGAATGAAAAGGCGTGATGGAGCTCAGCATTGTGACTCTCGGAGCTCTGCCATCTCTTACCTGCTGACCTGGGAGAGGCATCTTTTTACAGAGCTGGTAAGTGTGCCCAAAGAATCAGTTTAAAAACTCCAAGATTGGCCGCCCTATATCACAACCAGAATTAACGGTTCAAAGCTCTCCCGCCACCCTCCATATACCCTGACTTTGGGCAGCACGGTAGCACAGGTGGATAGCACTGTGGCTTCATAGCACCAGGGTCCCAGGTTTGATTCCCCGCTGGGTCACTGTCTGTGCGGAGTCTGCACGTTCAGCCCCGTGTGTGCGTGGGTTTCCTCCGGGTGCTCCGGTTTCCTCCCACAGTCCAAAGACGTGCAGGTTAGGTGGATTGGCCATGCTAAATTGCCTTTAGTGTCCAAAAAGGTTAGGAGGGGTTATTGGGTTACAGGGATAGGGTGGCACTGAGGGCTTAAGTGCTCCTTCCGCACTGTATGTTCTATGCTATCCAAAGCTCGGTTGCTCATATCGGAGCTGCCCCCAGTCCCGTTCATGCGACATGCCTGTGCTCGCAAACCGACACTGGCTCCTAGTCAAGCAATGCTTCAGTTTTTAAATTCTCATTCGGGTTTTCAAATATCTCTGAGGTCGCGCCCTCCTGATCTCTGTGACCGCCTTCAGCCTCACAACCCTCCATGATCTTTACACCCCTCCAATTCCTACCTCTTGCAAATCCCCAATTTCCTAACCATTGCTGGCCAAGTCTTCAGCTGCCTAGGCCGTAAACTCTGCCTCACACTCCCCAAATTGCACCACCTGGGACGCTGTGGCAGAGTGGTATTATCACTGGTCTTGTAGTCCAGGGACCCAAGGTAATGCTCTCGGGACCCAGGTTCAAATCCCTTGAAGGTCCCTAACGTTTCCGAGTTGGAAAGGGAATCCCTGTCAAAGGGTCACCAGCACTCTAGGGTTGCCTTGGAGATCCCATGTGTTAACGATTAATCTTTAGGACATGATTGCAAGCAAATCTGGGGAAAGAAATATCATAGGGGTATTCAAGAAATGCTATTCTTTTCTTTCCTATTTATTAGTCATAAAAATCTTGGATTCAAAACAAAAAGGTTGTTTTTGGTATAATTGCATTGACGTTATAGTACCGAACAATACCATTTTACACAATCTTCCTCCCCCTATACCAATCTGCGTTTTGGTTGGAATTCTCTGGCTGTTCGCTGGACCAGCTGGCAGCCACATGCCCTGCCCGCAGGTTTCCTGGTGGTGTGGGGTGGGTTCAATGGAAATTCCCATTGACAGCATCAGGAGCAAAGAATCCTACCACCACAAAATGGTGCAATGCCTCCCGCGACTCAGAAACATGCGGCTGGGAGGCCAGAGAATTCCATCCTTCATGTTTGACCAGCCAGAGGGGTGGGGATGTGGAGGGCTTAGGGGGCCTGTAGTTAGAGGTCAAGTGATGAGTAAGAAAAACAACAGCCTGCATTTATGTAGCCTCTTGAATACAGTAAAACATCCCAAGGAGCCTCATAGGAGCATGGCATCATAGAACGGTTACACCACAGAAGGAAGCCATTCTGCCCATTGTGTCCATGCCAGCCCTCTGCAAGAGCAACTCACCAAGTGTCAGTCGCCTTCCTAACCCTGTAGCCCTGCATTCTTTTTTCGCTTCATATAATTAATATTCATTTAAAAGTTTAATAATAATTGACTAAAAATTAATAATAATTCATCGATTGATTAAATCTGCCTCCACCACATTTCTTATTATATTCGTTCATGGGATGTGGACATCTCTGGCGAGGCCAGCATTAATGCCAATCCCTAATAGCCCTTGAGAAGGTAATGGAGATCAACTTCATGAACCGCTGCAGTCCATGTATTGTAGGTACACCCACAGTGCTGTTAGGCAAGGGGCCAAGAAGGGATTCTTCGATGCATCTCTGGCCTGAGTGACTTATCAACTCCAAGTACAGGCAGTCAACCTAATATCTTTCCTTTATCAATTTTTAGTCCATCATGCGTCTCAACTACTTGCTATAGAATTCCTGCAGTGCAGAAGGAGGCCATTCGGCCTATTGAGTCTGCCCCAACGCTTTGAGAGAGCACCCTACCTAGGCCCAATCCTCCGCCCTTTTCCTGCAACCCGCACCAGTAAAGGGCAATTTAGCATGACCTAACCTGCACATTTTGGACTGTGGGAGGAAACCGGAGTACCCGGAGTAAACCCATGCAGACATGGGGAGAAAATGCAAACTCCACACAGACAGTCACCCGAGTCCTGAATTGAACCCGAGTCGCTGGCGCTGTGAGGCAGCAATGCTAACTGCTGTGCAACCGTGCCATTCCTCTTTTTCTTGAGCAGTATGTTCTTTCTTGGTAAAGGACAGGTGCAAAGTACTCATTTAATACTGAATCCAGGCCAAGCTTGTGTGTCTTCACTTTATTGTCCAGAATCTGTCCCGCTCCACTTTTTTACTACCTTTTATATATATATATGCCTGTAGAAGATTTTTGGATTCAGGAAGTGCATTTCCGCCTCAGCCAGTTGCTATGTAAAAAGGTTTTCCCTTATATCATCATTGCTTCTATTGTTAGTCATCTTAAATTATTGTCCTCTGAGTTCTTGATCTTTCCATCAATGGGAACAATTTTTCCTTATCTACTCTTTCCAGATTCCTCATGATTTTGAACACCTCTGTTTAGAACAAGGGGTCACAGTCTCAGGATACAGGGTGAGCCATTGAAGACTGAGATGAGGAGAAATTGGGCTGGATTCATCGTTTCCCCACTCCGGCGTGAAAATGGTGATGTTTTACACCAGGAAATCTGGCGCAAAACGGCCACCAATTCCCTGCTCTGGGGGTGGGGGGGCTAGCAGCCAGGCATCGGAGAGCTCCCAGCTCTAGCTGCCAATATGGCCTGGAGCTGTTGACGGGCCCATGGCCGTGCATGCGCACATTGGCGGCCTGCAGCAGCCGTACCTCATAGCGGATGCAGCCCGCGGACCTCGACCGCATAAATTGTCCCACCCTTCGGCCGCTTGCGTGCCCCGGTCCCCCCCCCCCCCCCCCCCCCCTCCACAGTGCCTCCTGCCCCAATAAAGCCCCCATGCCCACGGATCGGCCCATCCCTGACTGGCTGCGCCGGACTGAGTCCGCAGCCATCACGCTGAATTCACGACGGGTGAGACCACACGTGTCCCACGCCGTCAGGAACTCGGCCGGTCGGGGACGGAGCATCGCGGGGCGGGCTTGAGGCCGTGGATACAGTGTGTGGCATACTCCTAGAGTATGCCGCTTTTAAGGGAGCGGAGCATCGTGAAGGCGGCACTGTCCCCGATTTTGGCGTCATCAGGATTCTCCGCCGCGTCGTCAAACGTGGTTTCGGCGTCGGGGATCGGAGAATCCAGTCCATGGTTTCACTCAAAGGGAGTAAACCTGTGGAATTCTATACCACAGAAGGCCGTGAGGCCAAGTCATTGAATGTATTTTAGAAATAAATAGATCTGTCGACATTAAAGACATCAAGGGGTATGGGGAGAGGGCACAATATAGTGTTGGGCAGAATTTTACGGGCCCCCTGTGTCCTGGACAGGAGAGGGTCAATTTAAGTTGCCCTGATTTCCCTGCTCTCTACCTGTCCAGAAACAGAAAAGCATATTTTCCCCAAACCTTGGCCGGGTCTCTTCATCAGCGGACGCCAGAATCGGTTCCAATGCTGAAATCGTGGCGGGTGCCAGTTTCAGCCAAATCGCAATTCTCCGTCACCTGGACAGTGGCGTCAATGCTTTCCAAATAGCTCGTACAGTAAATGACGTTGGCATATCATTAGTGACCCTGACCCGGTATTCTCCGGGGCCTCCGTGATGCCTCCTCTGGGGTGAATTCCCGACGGCGCAGTTCACATGCACTTTTAAAAATCATGATACCGGTGTCATGGCTGCTGAGGGAGAGAGAGAGTGTACAGAAACTGTCCATCATCACCATAGTTTTCTGACAGTCGTGCTACTGGCGAGCAGTCTTCTGCCTGGGCCAGGGGGTGTAGCGGTGGGTGGCCAGGAGGTGGGCTGTCGGGTCGAGGTGGATGGACAGAGAACACCATTGCTGTGGCCTGCCATGCCACCATGCAGCTGCGCACGCCGTCGATTAACCACTGAAATTAGGTGCACAAGTTGTATGGGTGTCCCCCCAGGACCCCCCCCCCCCCCCACCCAGCATTCCTCTGGCCCCAGCCGATCTATCAACGGGACGGGCGTGCTCCAAAGCAACCAGTGCCATCTTGCTGGCTGGGATGGTGTATGTGGGGAGTGAAGTGCGTATATGCAGCTGCAGCTTGTCAGCCTCCCAAGTGTCAATTGTGAAGCGGCACCATTTCTCATCCTTGTGGTGATGGTGCTAGTCCCTTAACAGTCTCTGAATCGGTCCAGGTGCAGCACCAGTTTTGATGTCGGGGAAGTCCATGAATCCTGCCCCGGCATCAACACTTAGGGCCAGATTTTCCGATTCTGAGGCAAAGCGCGGAGGATCTGTGGCGTTTTACGTGGAAGAAATGGGCGCCACCCTCACCGATGCTGCGACTGTGAGGGGCTAGTAGCCACGACACATGAAACTTCTGGCCTCCACGAAATGAATGGCTGGAGAATGGCCGGGTTCATGGACACGCATACGCACGACGCCGACCTGCAGCGGTCGCGTCTTAAAACATGGCGCCGGCTGTGCACGAACCCGACCTGCCAGATAGTGGCCCCCTGGCCACCCCTACCAGTCCCCCCAGACCTCACGGAAGTCCCTCCGGCCAGCAGCACGGCTCCTGTCTGACTGTGGTGGCACTGGACACAGTCCGCAGCAGCCATGTTGAGTTCCCGCACGGCTGGGACCAGAAGTGAACCGCACCATCGTGAACTCGGCCTATCGGGGGCGGAGCATAGGAGGAGGGCCTTCAGGGATGCGCTAAGGCCGTCCCAACGGCGTACGCCGCAATGACTCCTATTCAGAGGCGGTGGAGCATATGAAACCTGCATCAAACAGGCGCCGCCCCCAATTTCGGGGTCAAAAGGGAGTATGAAATCGGCATCGGGAAACGGAGAATCTCACTCTTAGTCTCAGGAATGGAGAGTTCCGCCCCATAAATTTAGAAATATTCTAATCCTCTGTTATTTTGACACACAGACACAAAGATACACTCACACGCAAATACACATACACACAAACACGTACACACACACGCGTGTGAGCACCCGTCTACCCCTTGTACAATCACACAATAAATGGGGAGTAAAGAAAGAGGGCTGAATTCTCCGATTCTGCAACTATGTCTGCAGGATCCGCTTCGATGCTCCGTCCGCTGGGGGGCTAGTAACTGCGCCATGTAAAGCCTGTAGTGATCTGTATATCTTCTGGTATTTAAAGGTTTAACAACTGTATCATAGTGCTAGACAACCACTAGATGGCCGCACCAAATCCATGTATATAAACTGAACTCAGAGGATATTCCCTCCTCTTTGTATCAGGAGTGACTAGATAGCAGAGTGTTAGAGAGCGATAGGGTGGGATTCTCCGACCCCCCGCCAGGCCGGAGAATCGCCGGGGGGGGGGGGGGGGGGGGGGGGGCAGCGTGAATCCCGTTCCGCCGCCCCGATGCCAGCTGCCGGATTCTCCGGCGTTTCGGCGGGGGTGGGAATCGCATCGCGCCGGTCGGGGGCCGTTGGCAGCGGCCCCCCCCCCCCCCGTCGATTCTCTGCTTCGCGATGGGCCAAGTGGCCGCCCGTTTCCGGTCAGTCCTGTCGGCGTAAATCAAACAAGGTCCTTACCGGCGGGATCTGGCTCCGGCAGTGGCCTACGGAGTCTACGGGGCGGGGCACGGTCGCCTGGCTTGTGATCGGGGCCCACCGATCTGCAGGTGGGCCTGTGCATTGGGGGCACTCGTTACCTCCATGCCAGCCGTTGTAACGGTGTGCCATGGCCGGCGTGGGAAAAAAAACCCCTGCGCACGCGCTGGGATCATGCCGGAACACGTTGACGCTCCCGCGCATGCGCCAACTCGTGCTGGAGGATTCCGCACCTTCCGGACGGCCCGACGCCGGAGTGGTTCACACCACTCCTCGGCACCGGTACGGCCTGTCCTGCTGGTTAGCGGAGAATCGCAGCCCTAGCTTAGTTAGCAAGTGTAGTTAAACATTATTTATACTTCTTTTAATTTACTTAATCATCAGTTATAGTTGTAGAATAGTGAACAAACTCATTGATATTCATATTCGTTATTTATTAAATGTTATTTTCTTAATTTGAAGACTGATACTGTAGTTTCACAATAATAATAATTTTTATTAGTGTTACAAGTAGACTTACATTAACACTGCAATGAATTTACTGTGATAAATCCCCCCGTCGCCACACTCCGGCGCATGTTCGGGTACAGAGAGGGAGAATTCAAAATATCCAATTCACCCAACAGCACGTCTTTTGGGACTTGTGGGAGGAAACCGGAGCACCCGGAGGAAACCCACACAGACATGGGGAGAATGTGCGGGCTTGCACAGATAGTGACGCAAGCCGGGAATCAAACCCGGGTTCCTGGCACTGTGAAGCAGCACTACTCGGCCCAAGACCGCAAGAAACTTCAGAGAGTTGTGAACACAGCGCAGTCCATCACACAAACCTGCCTCCCATCCATTGACTCCATCTACACCTCCTGCTGCCTGGGGAAAGCGGGCAGCATAATCAAAGATCCCTCCCACCCGGCTTATTCACTCTTCCAACTTCTTCCATCGGGCAGAGGATACAAAAGTCTGAGAACACGCACGAACAGACTCAAAAACAGCTTATACCCCACTGTCACTAGACTCCTAAATAATCCTCTTATGGACTGACCTCATTAACACTACGTTCCTGTGTGCTTCACCCGATGCCGGTACCTTCTCTTGCCCTGTTATGTATTTTCTCGTGGAGTCTGCACATCCTCCCCGTGTGTGCGTGGGTTTCCTCCGGGTGCTCCGATTTCCTCCCACAGTCCAAAGATGTGCAGGTTAGGTGGATTGGCCATGATAAATTGCCCTTAGTGTCCAAAATTGCCCTTAGTGTTGTGTGGGGTTACTGGGTTATGGGGATAGGGTGGAGGTGTTGACCTTGGGCAGGGTGCTCTTTCCAAGAGCCGGTGCAGACTCGATGGGCCGAATGGCCTCCTTCTGCACTGTAAATTCTATGATTCCATGACAGTGCTGCTTGACACTACCCAGGCGCTGCCCCCCAGCAGTGCCAGAGGGAAATGCCCAGATACTGCCAGAGTACTGTTGGGGCATGACCCACTCCCCAGTAGGGACTGCCCTTACCTGTGCGTCCTCGGTGGGTTCTGTTCGGCCTTTTCCCATTTCACAAAACATGCTCTAAACCCCACTGACGTGACATGACATCGGTGGGGGCGGGGGAGAATTCTCTACTTGGGGGGGAGGGGGGGGTGAAACAGTTAAGTATATATTAATGTATTAAAATTGGATTTCCGTCATTACATGTCGGGAGCCCTACTACACCACGGATGGGAGGTAGGGGTCAATCGAGCGGGGAAATCTCTCTGGCCTTAAAGCCTCGATTCCCTGCACCCACCGCCATTCACCGCCCCTCGCCCCTGCTCAAAATGATTGGGGGGTGGGGGGGGGGGGGGGGGGTGAAATCCGAAACCCTGTCTATGACTTGAGAGGTATTTTCTCCCTTGGTAAAGACAAGTGCAAGGTATTCATTTCAAACATCAGCCAGGTTTTATATCTAAAATCTGCTCTGTTCCTTCTTTGACCAACCTCTTACTATTTATATGCCTGTAGAAGATTTTTGGATTCTCTTTTATGTTAACCGCCAGTCTCCTTTAATATGCTCCCCTTGCTTCGCTGATTTGATTTTAATTTCCCCTCTGAACCTTCTATGTTGAGCCTGGTTCTCAATTATGCTTTCCAGCTGACATCTGTCATTATGGATCTTTTACCGCTTCTCTCTAATCTCTTTTGTCAGCCAGGGAACTCTGGTTTGTTTCCTCTACTTTTCCTCCTTGTGGGAATATAGCTTGGCTCAACCTAAACTGCCTCCTCTTTAAAGGCAGCCCATTGTTCCATTGGAGTTGTGCCTGCCAATCTTTGATTCCAATTTATGTGGGCCAGATCTGTGATCACCCCAATGGTGTTGGCCCTAACCCAATTAATTATTCTCACTCTGGATTGCTGCCCCTCCATTTCCATGGCATATCAAAGCCTTATGATACTATTATCACTTCACCTAATTTTGTCCCTCTTGATGCCTGATCTACTTGATCCACCTCATCCCCAGAATCAGATCCAGCCGTGCCTTATTCCTTGTTGGACTGGAAGCATAGTGATGTAGTAAATCTCCTCAACAAACGCTAGAAACTTTTGTTATTACTATCTCAATCTATATTAAGATAATTAAAGACCCCCATTATAGCTGTTCTTTAATTCTTGCCCCCCCCCCCTCTGAAATTTCCTTCAGAATTTGTTCCTGTATATTTTTCCCAGTAGTTGGTGACCCAGAGACCACACCTAACAATATAATGGTACCTCTATTGTTCCTTAGCTGGAGCCAAATAGATTCTGTCCTTCAGCCCACTAGAGACATCCTCTCTCTACAGCGCTGTTATATTATGCTCAATCAAAACTCCCACCTTTCCTCTTTTCTTTCCTTCCCTCTCTCCTAAACACCTTGAGCAGGATTCACCACGGCTGCTGGAATTGCGAAACGCGATTAGGCGGAGAATCAGTTCTGCCACCGAAATCGTGGTGGGCTGTGGGTTCACGCCAAATCGCGATTTTCACCGGTGCCTAGACAGTGCGTTCCTCCCGCACGTACAGTAAATACCGTTTGCATATCATTAGCGGGCCTGACCCGGTGTTCTCCAGGGGCTCCGCGATTCTCCGGAGGGAATTCCTGATATCGAGGGTCACTTGTGCTTTTAAAAATTGAGAAACAGGCATCGTGGCTGATGAGTGAGAGAGAGGAGGTGGGACATGGAGAGGTGCGACCATGGGCTGCCAGGCTCAACACTGGCCGGGTGCCCTACCGGGCCATTGGGGGGTGACAGCGTGGGGGACAGGGGTGGAGGTGACCCCCCCGGGACTGGGCCGGTGTCCCCCAGCTGACCACCCCACACCTGCATCCCACTCCGTGATACATACCTGCCACACTACGGGGTGTGGACCCTGGGTTGGCAGTAACAGCGGGATGGAGTCCGGTACCCAAGCCAAGCCCACCCCAATGTCCATTTTCCAGGCACCCCCCACACACCTGCACCCTCTCTGTGGCCAGCCCAGACCAGCTCACCCCGCACACCCTTCCGACAGAGCAATGAGGCAGGTTGTAACATTATGTACAGGTGTTTAATGTGAAAGCGTATGAACAGATACGTGCTCTAGCCCCTATCACTAAACTGAGCCCAGCATCCATGCCAAGTTAATTGGTGCCTACGTTTCCGGCCTTAATGCTATGTCTAGGCGGATCCCCAGATGGGTCATCAGGAGTGGAGGTTGCCTGCTGCGATTCCTGCCCTGCGACCCTGTTTGCAGGTCCCTTCTGGGGCAACCATGCCTGGATGGGCCCGGCTGCTGCTCGGATGTCTCAGATGGCGTGGTACCGCCTTGTTCTGCTCACTGCCCACCAGATGCGCCAGGAACAGGAGGGGGGCGCAGTCCGAGTTGCTGCGGTGTTCCGTCACCTCCCTTGCGGGAGTCACCAGCATGGGCCCCATCACTTCCTTCTCCCTTGGGGTGCCGGATGGGATGGGGGTGCGAGTGGAGCTAACTCCTGAGGCTCCCCCGCCACCCGGGTCTGCAAATTCAAGGCCATGGAGCACAGGGAGTGGACCAGTCTGGGACTGCGCCACATCACGCAGCGCCTGTGCCACCACTTTCTTGGTCTGTGCCACATCAGTCAGTGACTGCACCACCTCCCTCTGAGACTGGCCCACCTCCCTCTGTGTCTGAGCCACATAGGCCAATGCCTGGGTATTTCCGCCAACACTCTCAACCATGGCCCGCTGTGACTGGGCCACGCTCCGAAGCGCCGCAGCAATGTCCAGGTGGCTCTGGCACATGGCTGCCTGTGAGTGGGCAGTCCTGTCCTGGGCCTCGGCCACATGTAGATCCATGGTCGAAACCTTCACACCTTAGGCCTCCACCGTGGGCGCCATCCTTGCGGTGTTGGCCTGTGTCACATGCATCGTTGGCTCCACCTCCTGACCCTGCACGCGGTTGCACTCCTCCAACTGCGCCTGCAGGTGCTGGATGCTCGCCGACAGCCCCTCATGCAGTCCCTGGCTTTGTGACTGCATCTCCACGATAGATCGAACTGTTCGTTCCAGAAGCCCGAGTGTGCATGTGAGGGTGGTGTGCAGGTGAGGGTGATGTGGGGCTGGTGTGGGGGTGGTGTAGGAGTGAGGGTAGTGTGGGGGTGAGGGTGGTGTGCAGGTAAGGGTAGTGTGGGGGTGAGGGTGATGTGCAGGTGAGGGTAATGTGAGGGTGGTGTAGGGGTGGTGTAGTGGTGAGGGTGGTGTGAGTGTGAGGTGATGTGCAGATGAGCGTGATGTGGGGGAGGTGTGAGGGTGGTGTAGGGGTGAGGGTGGTGTAAGGGTCAGGGTGGTGTGGGTGTGAGGTGATGTGCAGATGAGCGTGATGTGGGGGAGGTGTGAGGGTGGTGTAGGGGTGAGGGTGGTGTGCAGGTGAGGGTAATGTGAGGGTGGTGTGAGGGTGCTGTAGGGGTGAGGGTGGTGTGCAGATGAGGGTGATGTGAGGGTGGTGTGAGGGTGCTGTAGGGGTGAGGGTGGTGTAAGGCTGAGGGTGGTGTGCAGATGAGGGTGATGTGAGGGTGGTGTGGGGGTGAGGGTAATGTGAGGGTGGTGTGAGGGTGCTATAGGGGTGAGGGTGGTGTGGGGGTGATGGTGGTGTGGAGGCGGTGTGGGGGTGGTGTAGAGGTGAAGTTGGAATGCAGGTGTGGGTGGTGAGGGGGTGGTATGGGGGTGACGGTGGTGTTGGGAGGTTTGACACATGTGCCACGGGGAACCGCAACTCAGCGGAGTCTCGCCCGACGCTCACCTCCGCTACTGCCCTTTCCTCGGACCCACCGATCATGTCCTGGGCCCATTGCTCTGCAAGGGGCCGCAGATCCCACTCCAGTATTTTCCCGCTCCTGGCGGTTATGGATGGCCTTCTCCTGGCGGGGAAACAGAAAACGCACAGTGTTAGATAGTCCGATGCATGCGGCCCAGGGGGTGGGTAGCTGGTGGCCTCAGTGGCCAGGGCAGCCAGCAATGGCGGGGGTATGGGAGCCGGCATGTGGAACAGGGTGGGGGTTCGGACGCCCACTGGGTGGGGGGGGGGGGGGGGGGGTGATAGTGGAGTAACGGGTATGTGGGATGGGGGTTGGTGTTGGGGCACAGTACTGCCTACTTACCCTAGCCGCCCTGAGGAGGTCATGCAGTTTCGTATGGCGCTGCTGGCTGGTCAGGACGGTGTTGCTCACAGCACTGACAGCCTCTGCCATCTGCACCCAGGCATGGCGAACGGCGGCGGCTGGCAGCCCCCTTCCCGGGGCAGGGTACAGGGTCGGCTGCCTCGTCTCCATGGCGCCAGCAAGGTCTGGAGCTCGGCGTCCGGAAAACGGGGTGCTACTCTCCTTGCTGCCATCTTGTTGTCTGGGATGGCATGTGGGGATTGAACTGTGTTTATGCGGCTGTAACTTGTTGGTCTCAGAAGTGTCAATCGCGAATCCGGCGAATCCCGCACCGTTTTTCATTGGAATTGATTGTGTTCCATTTGGTGCCGGTGCTAGCCCCTAAATAGTAGCGGAATCGGTCCAGATGTGGCGGCAGTTTTTCTGTCATGGAACTCCGTGAATTCAGCCCCAGCATCAACACTTGGTCTCAGGAACGGAGAACTCTGCCGCTTGTATCCAGCAATATTTAGCACCCAGAAGCACCCTTCTTTCAGCTTGGCCTTGTTGCTACAACATCATATTTTGTAAGATCTTAAGAAACTGGAGTGCGCACACAGTAACCCTAATTTCTAGCTCATTACATTCCTTCTTATTCTGGCCGCACATAATACCTTACTATTCCCTATCCATGCATTCCATCACTCCCAATTCTCTGCGTATTTTAGTTTTCCTCTCCATTTCACACTCCAGCCAAATTAGTTTACAGCCTCCACAACAGCACCAGCCCATTGCTCTGCAAGGATATTGGTTCCAGCTCTGTTCAGGTGCAACATGCCCGGCCGAAACAGGTCCCATCTCCCCCAGAACTGGTCCCGATGCCCCAGGAATATTTTATTACAGAAATGTATCAAAACAGGTTACAACCCATAAACATCCCGGGAAACATATTTTCCAGCAATCAACTATACAGTCTGTACAAATGGTTTCCCCTTTTTCACCCACCCCCCCTTCAATGAACAGCTCCTCAAACACATCCCCCATCTTTTCTCAAACCCTCTGCGGAACCCCTTAACTCATATTTTATCTTCTCCAACCGCAGGAAGTCGTACATGCTCACCCAACCAAGCCGCTACCCCCCAGTGGGATGCCCCAGGAATCTAAAGCCCCATCTCTGCAGTCAAACACTCATCTGTTATATCCTCCTATTTCTATACGCACTTGCACATAGTACCAGGGGTAATCCAGGGATCGTTGCTGATTGATGTAACTGAAATTTTGACGTAACAAAATCAGTCAAATGGGACCTATTTAGAAAGGCTTTTTTTATTACACACTTGCACATGAACAATCACATATATGCACTGGTGAACACAGGCCACAATGTTCGACGTAACAATTGGAACAGTCAGGAACAGACACCTAATCCTAACATTACCAGCAGCAGTGGGAATCCCAGAGCAAGTAAAAAAAAATTGATGAGTAAGCTTTAACCAGCAAGTTGGCCTACTTTAGTCAGCAATAGGTGATTAATGGCACTGCAGTGGACTGAGTCAATCTTTCAATGGAATTGGTTAACCTGATGTTCAAGAAGGAGGGCTTTTGTAGACATTCTAGATGAAACACAGATTATGTACAAATTGTTTTCAGCGCATCTCAGCAGGTTTGAGGGAACTAATACTGACCCAGGGGATAGGAAGTACAAATAGCCATGAGTTTAATGTTAGCACATGAGTTCCAGGCACTGAATAGTGTGGTCAGACAGAGTGTGACTCAAGTCCAATTCGAAAGCTGCACTCTTTACTGTATCAAAGGAGCATTCTTAAGAATGGGATCAATTGTGACCTTCACTTCACTGTTTAAATCAAAGATGTTTAATTCTGAAGATTCCAAGTAGCACTGGCCTAGAATTCCTGGTGAGACTTTGAAGAAGTGGGGAGATTCTTTTCTTTTCGTTTTTTCCAATTAAGGTGCAATTTAGAGTGGCCAATCCAGCTACCCTGTACATCTTTGGGTTGTGGGGTGAGATCCACGCAGACACGGGGAGAATGTGCAAACTCTACATGGAAAGTGACCCGGGGCCTCCACGTTGCTGGAGGAGGTGCTGACGACAGGGAGATTGGAGAAGGGGGTAGTGTTGGCAGTTTATGGGGCCATTTTGGAAGAGGATAACTCTGGGATAACACAGGCTGCAACTCGATGCAGCTTTGGTGGTGGTGGTGGGGGGGGGGGTTGGTGGGGGGTGGTGGGGGGGGGGGGGGGGGGAGGGGGCGCAAACCACATTCATATGTTTTGGTCCTGTCCAAAGCAGGAGATTTACTGCAAGGAGGTATTTACGTTAATCTCTAAAGTGGTGCATATGAAACTGGACCCGGGCCCTCGGGAGGCCATATTCAGGGTGTTGGAGCAGCCGGGGTTGGAAACGGCTGGGGATGCAGATGTTGTAGCCTTTGCCTCGTTGATCACCCGAAGGCGGATCCTGTTAGGATGGAGATCAACCTCTCCACCCTGTGCTCTGGTGTGGCGGGGGGACCTGCTGGAATTCTTGACACTTGAAAATGTCAAAGTTGAATTGAGGGAAAGGATGGAGGGATTCTACAATTCATGGGCATTATTCATTATGCACTTTTGGGAACTAGATCACATCGAACATTATGGGGGGTGGGGGTTGGGAGGGTTGGGGGGAGGGGGACTGTATATGTTAATGGTAACTATGAGTGATTCCTGATTCCTTTTTGTCATTTGTTTATGTTAACATGCGGGCTAATGTTTGGGGGTTTGGTGGGAGGATGGGATTGTTGTTATTGATATGGGGATTGACATTGCATTCGATACTGATTATTGTTTATTGTTGGTGGGTGTAAATTTGAGAGAAAACGTGAAAAAGGAGAATAAAAATATTTTTTAAAAAAGTGACCCGGGGCCGGGATCGAACCCAGGTCCTCAGCACTGTGAGGCAGCAGTGCTAACCAGTGTACCACTGCGTCATTTCTAAGTGGGGAGATTCTACCTGCTCTTTGCTTGCCTCTTTGTTCCAAAATGAAGGGGTTGAGGGTCATTTCAATGTTTTTGGCAGGCACCTGCACTCTTTGAGCAACTTGAAAGCCCATTTGGATAATGGGGAGCAGTGAGAGGATTTGTACTGTAGCAACACAGAGTATGGTGTTTAGATCGGCCAAGAAATTTAAAACTCAGTATGTTTGTTGTTTCCACCAGATGAATGCTTTGTTAACAACCACCATCCAGACACAAAGAATTATATATAAGAAGCACTGCAGCTTGTCAAAATCGATGGAGCCAGACTCCACTGTGTGCACCCTCAAGAGAACTGATGTAAGAACTGAAAGAGAGAAATAAAGGAATAAAACTGTATACCATTGTTGCTTTATTGTTCATTTGTTCCTCCTTTATGTGAGAAAGAGAACTGGATTGTCTCTGTACCTTCATTCCCACAGCAACCGCCTCCCCGCTCACACCCCCATATCACGTAGAAGGCCCAACTCTGAACTGCCCTTGACAAAATGTATAGATTAAGAACATGACTTTGTCATAACCAACACCTTGTTCTGCCAGTGTGACATGAACAACACCCACGGTTCAAACACTGCCATCTGCTCAACTACGCCATCGTTCATGCAAGAAACCACACAGATGTTGATATCACCCACACCATGACAGGTACCAACGACTGCCGGACTGATCACTACCTTATTTGACCACCCATCTCCCTCAGCCTGGACCCCCAAACAACAAAGGCAACAGAAGCAATGTTGCGAGAAAATTAACACCACATGCCTCAAAGATCCCTTTCACAGTCAATGCTGCACTGCCGACTTCTCAACCTCCAACCACCAAGAGCTAAAGTGCTTATAGTGCCTGGTCAACCCTGAAATCTACTATAATATGCACCTGTGAAGAGGTCTTTGGCCTTGCTATGAAGAAGCATAGTGACTGGTTTGATGAAAACAAGCCAGAGATACAGGAGCCAACCAAGAAGATGTGCAAAGTATTCAAGGACTGGAAACTTCACCACACTTCAAGAGAAAAACAACAGTTCTGCAAGTGTGTGAGGACAATGGGACAATATAAAACCCACAACACAAAGAACAAATGATGGATGGAAAATACGCGATAAATCAAATAACTCCTGGACACCACTGACATGCATGGCTTCTTTAACTTTGTCACGACAATCTTGGGCCCTAGCATACAAAGGCCCATTCTTCTAAGAGCCAAGTATGGAGGGAAGCTCAGCAACAACAGAGCGGCAGTCAGTGCTCACTGAAGAGAACATTATGAAGATGCTGGGCTGGATTCTCCAATTTTGAGGCTATGTCCGGAGAATGTGCCTAGTTCAACGGCACAATAATTGGCAAGGCCCCAGACCGACATTCCGACCGGTGAGGGGCTAGCAGCCGCACTGCGTAAAACACACGGCCTTCACGAAATAAACGGCCGGAGAATTGCCAGGTCCTTGCGCATGGCGACGATGTGCAGTGGTCGTGCCACACAATATAGCACCGACCTGCCAGATAGTGCCCCCCCTGGACCCCGCCTTGCCAGCCCCGGACCAACCCCCCAACCATTCCACCCAGCCCTCACCAAAGCCTCCCCCCACCAGCCAGCAGCACGGCTCCCCCCCCCCCCCCCCCACACTGTGGCGGCGCTGGACACAGTCCGCAGCCACCACTCGAGATTCATGAAAACTGAGAGCATAAGTGCCGTCGTGAACCCAGCCCATCGGGGGCAGAGCTTCGGGGAAGGGCCTTCAGGTAACGTGCTGAGGTCATCCCAACGGCGTGCGGCATACTTCCCAATGACAGTGTTTTGGAAGGGGGGGGGGGGGTGAGCATCCGAAAACAGGCGCCCCTCTGATTCGGTCGTTAATAAGGGATTCTCTGCCCAATTGACGATGGCCAAATTGGAGAATCCCGCCCCTTGTTTTTGACTTGAATATCCTTCAGTTCCATTCCTCAATATCCGGCTCAGTCTCGGTGCCACCCCAGTCCAGAGAGAAATTGTAAATGCCTTCGACAGCTGAAATGTAACAAGGCCTCTGCAGCAGATGGAGTCCATTCCAAAATTCTGAGACATGACAAAGATACATGCCAGGCACAACGTCACAACCTTATATCCCTTGTCCGGGAAGAGGAATGGATGTCGAGGGATCTCACAGGGGTACTGACTATGTTCAAGAAGAGAGTCAGGTTCAATTGTGGTGTCTGTGAAGGAGTGTCCTTGCTGTCTGCCATAGGGAGGTTAATTGCAAGGATCCTCTTCAACCACCTTCTGCCAGTGGTCAAATAACTCTTCCTGTGTTGCAGTGTAGTTTTTGCCCATTAAGAGGCAGCACAGACATAATCTTCACTGCGTAGCAAATCAAAGGAAAATGCAAGGAACAGCATGAACCACTATTGCCTGGTCCTTGTTCGATCTCTTCAAAGCCTTTGACTCTGTCAACTGTGAAGGCTTCAGGAATCTTATCCTCAAATCATCCCCCATGGTCACCTGCTAGCTGTTATCATCACCAACAGAACCACCATAGACACTATCACATTGAAAGCTGGAGTGAAACAAGGCTATTGTCTTTGCACCAACCCTCATCTCCATGTTCCTCACTGATAAACCACACCCCAACTCCAGCAAACCACCCACGGGAATGGAGATCATTTTCAGTGCAGGCATAAGAAAACTGTTCAACCTACGCCATTCAAGCCAAAGCCAAAACCACTCCAACCTCAGTGGCTCGTTTTCAGAATGCAGATGGAGCTCTGTGTATGTGCGCTCACTCAGAAATTGAGATCCAGGTGACTGTTAACTCCTTTTCTGAAGCAGCTGAGAAACTGGACCTTTCACTAAGAAATATAACTTCCACTTCCAATTAGCTCCCACAGACAACACAACCTGTCATTGATTAAAATTAATGGCGAGATCCTGGAAAATGTGGATAATTTTCTGTTTCTTGGAGCCACCTCTTAACGGAGGCAGACATCGACAATGAAATTCATCATCACCTCCAGTGTGTCAGCTTAGCCTTTGGCTGACTGACGGAAAGAGTATTTGAAGGCCAGAATCTCAAACCTGACACTGAGGTCATGAGGTTCCAAAGCAACTGTTGCATTCCCCTGTTGCGAGGGGCTGGTTTAGCTCACTGTGGGCTAAATCGCTGTCTTTTAAAGCAGGCCAGCAGCACGGTTCGATTCCTGTACCAGCCTCCCTGGACAGGTGCCGGTATGTGGCGACTAGGGGCTTTTTACAGTAACTTCATTGAAGCCTACTCGTGACAATAAGCGATTTTAATTTTTAATTTTAATTTTTTCCTTCAGAAACCGGCCACAGGAGGAGAGGCTCCAAGGACATTTTAGAATATCCCCAAAATCTGAACCCAAAGAGGTCAAACAAGTACCTGATTCATGGGAGACTCTGGTTTCTGATCAACAAAAATTGATTAGACTCATTTGGGAAGGCGCCGAGCACAGAGAGAGACTTAATTGGCAACACGGGAAGTTTCGGAGCGAGCATACACACCTCCCAAGAACCCATCCACCTGACCCTTCAAGCACCACTTGGCTGCAGATGATGCATTGGACTTAACAGCCATCTCAGAACCCACTGAACCAGACTGGGAGCAAGTACCCCTTGATGTGGGTGGTAAAAGAATTCTTCCTCAGAGTTACAAAGCCAATGTGCAGCGTGGATAGGGCAAGGCCCTTAATCCATCCCGTTGCTTGCTCCAAAAGCCAATCCAAATTCAAATTCAATCTAATTCATGGTCCCCACAAACTAGATCCAAGCTGACAAGAACAGGATTAACACCTGATCTCGGGCTTGATCCTGCGCTTGATCTTAGTCGAAAGGTCGAGTCGAGATGCGATGCCGAAGAAACTTTCACCATAGCTACCACCTTGGTGTTACTTCCAGGCCCGTCTCTAACTAGTGCTCACAGGTGGAGCCAGCTTTGCACTTGCTGTGACCGATGAGGCAAATCTGAGGCAACTCTTGAAGAATTGACATCTTTCGTCAGCCTGCAGTCTCTTATTTCTGATCACCCCTCTATTAAGTCTGTCAGTATAAATAGTGGTCTATTGATGTTATATACAAAGCAGCAAGTTACAGCCATCCACTCTGAATAAGCCTTCAGAGATCCGGAAGATGAGAGAAGGGAATGGTTCTCTCCCACCGCCTCTCCCCCCCCCCCCCCCCAAAAAAAAACTGCATAATTAATTCCAGGAACCCAGTTCATTGCTGCTCTGCTCCCCCCTGCAGTATTAATGCCATTAGGACGGAGAAGAGGCTGGGCCTGTTTATCATGAATCAATCTACAAAAGACTTCTCTGTTCCACCTCAGGCCGCAAGGGTGTTCCGTCAGAGGAGCCCACACGCTTGATTTTAACTCTTTGGCTCTAACCTCCAGGGTATGGCATTGTGGGGGGAGAGGGAGTGGGAGGAAGGCTGGGCTGGCGGAATGTTGGTATTCATCTTGCAAATGACTGCGTTCAATGTGAGTGAAAGCTCCAGATTGTGAGGGGGAGGGAGGGATGGCTGGAAGAACACTGATCTTAGGCAGTGCAGGACAGTGTGACAGTCTTTCATACATAGGCAAATTGCAGATAAATTATGCACATTGAACTGCACGGAGTCAGCTCCCAGCCTCGTTCAGTATCACACGGCGGGAAAGGAGCAGGAACCAAGGAAGCAGCGAATGCTCAGACAGACAGAGAGAGACTTGATTTGAAAAGGGTCACTCTGTGAGGGAGACAGAAACCAGCTCAGGATTCCTGCCTCTGTCCTCAATGCCACACAGGAAACCTATCTAACCGGGATTCCTTCCTCTCGGGGTGGGAAGATTACAAATAGCCTCTCGTCGCGCCTACAGTGGAATTGGGAAGCTACGCCAATGTACTGAGTCCCGCGGATTTAAAACAAAACACACACCACAGGCATCCGGTAAGAGAAACGCGCGATTTTACTGGGATTGTGGAGGGCGGCAGAGCTTTTTCGGAATCAGAGAGCCACATTCTTCTTTCGGGGGCACATCCACAACCCCCCTCCCCCCCCCCCCCCCCCCAGCCCCTTCGCCTTTTCTCTGTGCCCCTGGGTAACGCACTCCATCCAGTTGTCACACACCAGACAGCCTCTTCCTTATCCCAGCCCCACACATTCTGACTGGGATCTGTATGTGTGTGCTCTATTTTAAAATCGAGGAATTCTGACCTTTGCAAGGACTCTGAGCATCCAGAGGGGGGCTTTACAGGAATGAATGAATGGAAGCTCTCGGGATATAATGGGCAGGGAGAGGAGGAGGATGCATGAGTGAAGGTTCCATCTGTTTAAAAGCGTTTGAACTTTTATTTGAATGCTGTTACACGGAATCCTGTCAAGTAGACGAGCCCCTGGCCTCTGCTTCACACACTGGAGATGTTCAAGTCACAGGTCTGTCCTCAAAAATGATTTAGGGAGATTAAGAATTTAGTTACCTCCTCCCCTCCTCTCCCATTTAATTACTTTTTAGACTCAACAATGCAACAAGATTACTGTCAGATGTATACACTCATGTGTACAACAGGAGAGAGAGCTTTCTGGGATCAAGGGGGGGGGGGGGGGGTCCTCCCCACACCATCTTTAGGTTGTCGATTCCAAGATTAGGGAAAACGCCAAGTTGATTTTTTAAACGCAGTTAGGCAAAGTTTTCTTTAATGGCATTCGTTTGACAAGCACACAAACATGGTCGCAGAAAGCGCCCAGTAGTCCATGAGGTGCAATGATGACATTGGGAGCTGCCGCTGGCCCAGCTCCCTGGATCTCTCGCCCTCCCTTGGAAGAGCTCCTGGTCTCGGGGAGAACTGCCCAGAGTTATCTACAGCTGTCTCTCCCTCTCTTCTGGAAGGGCTACATTGCAAGGGCCGGGGCAAATGGTTTACGGTTAGCCCATTGGAGAGGGAGATAGGCAGCTGAGCGAGTGTTCAAATGCTTGCTCTGCAAAAAGAGTCAACTGAAATCATTTTTGTTTTTGTAAAAGTCAGGTTTTCTATTTGGGAAAAAAAAGTTGAGACATGTTTGATTGAATTCACAATAGGTGGCAGTAATGAGTCGTGAGGGGGGATAGAGATATGTGAGAGACATGTGTAATTCAGTTAAAAGTCTTAATATCCCAGGCTGAAATAATTATTTTTTTCTAATGAATTTTAGAGTACCCAATTCATTTTTTTCCAATTAAGGGGCAATTTAGCGCAGTTAATTCACCTACCCCGCACATCTTTGGGTTGTGGGGATGAAAAAAAACACACAAACACAGGGAGAATGTGCAAACTCCACATGGACAGTGACCCAGAGCCAGTATTGAACCTGGAACCTTGGTGCCGTGAGGCAGCAGGGCTAACCCACTGCACCACCGTGCTGCCCTAGGCTGAAATAATTCTCAAGCAGGGGCAAGATGCTCATTAAATCCCCATGTGTTAGTGACTGTGAACTAGAATGGGAGGTGTATTTTTCTTATTTAATGATCAATCGTAAGTAAACTTGACGCAAAGGACATTAAAGAAACCTTGTGTAACTTGTAGAAGGCAGTGAGAGAATGGTTGTGTGTTGAGAGGAAACGCAAATGCATGTAACGCATCCGTTTGCCCTGTGGAAATGGCATCTCAGCATTGTCTGTGCACAGCTTTCCAGTAAGTACTGTGTAAGGTTAGGCGCTGTTCATTAACTACTCCATTACTCCCCATTGCAACACAGAGGCTCCACCGCACAGTGTGCCTGAGATTTTAATGAAGTGCCCTGCCCATTCCACTGCACAATGTGGTACCAAGAGTTTTCTGTGCCTCCCCCTGAAGGGAAGTCAAATAAGTTGTGCAGCAGACCTTTTTTCCCCAGTTTGAATGTGTTAATGAACCCATTATTTCATTTGCCGAAGAGGGGCCTGTAAATGGATCGAGGCACTCAATGTTCGTGGTTTTGATGAAATCAGGTCATTTCACAGGCATAATCAGCTCTCAGAAAACACTCCAATGCAAAATTAAATCCACAACAAACTGCTTTCAGTGATTCGCTTTTTGTTTGAAAAAGCAGGGATGCCTCGAGCAGTTTGCTGCAAGCTGGTGTCTGAACATACAGTTTTACAAACTTGCGTGCTGCCACGTGAGTGCCTTTTGATCAGTGAATAAGCTCTTGGATGCCCTCCTTCCGATCACCATTTTTAACAGGATCCCCCAAAAACTGAACCCGTTTCGGAGGGGGTTTAGTTTCGGACAGCAGGATTAGCATCAGTAGAGATACAGCCAGCAATACGCTGGGAGGAGTTACTGAGCAATAGAAAGAGAACTGGGTTATCAATAGAAACTCAGTCCCTAAATCTGCCAACATTTAGTCAATAATGTAATTTAAAACTGTGTTCGATAGTTCACACAGCGTGGAATGTTTCTGAGTGATGTCAAAGGATTTTTTCGTTAGAATTAATCAGTCCTTTTTTTAATAGCATATTTAGTTTTCAGAAGTGATATTGATGGTCCCAGAGGAGGTTCTCATCTTTGAGAGCTGACTGGTGGTGATTTAACCTGTGGGTCACAACACCCCAGGTTCGATTCCTCGCTGGGTCACTGTCTGTGCAGAGTCTGTACGTTCTCCCTGTGTCTGCGTGGGTTGCCTCCGGGTGCTCCGGTTTCCTCCCACAGTTCAAAGACGTGCAGGTTAGGTGGATTGGCCATGCTAAATTGCTCTTAGTGTCCTAAAAGGTTAGGAGGGGTTATTGGGTTACAGTGGAAGTGAGGGCTTAACGTGGGTCGTGCAGACTCGATGGGCTGAACGGCCTCCTTCTGCACTATTTGTTCTATGTTCTATCTCAGGCAAGCAGAAAGGTGGAGAAGGCTTCATCCTTCATATCAGTCAGTATGGGAATTGAACCCACGCTGTTGGCATCGCACACCACTCATCCAACGTACTGAGCTAACTGACCCTCTCAATATTGATGACAAGATTCTCGTTAAAAGGGGCCCTAAGGGCATGACTGCCAGTTTTAGAAGTGGATCCTGAATTGTGAGTCTCCCTCTTTAATGGTGATAGGGATACTGCTATCTAAAAGGGCTTACAATATGAAACCGAGAAACAGAGTTTCTGAAAAAGAAACAGAGCATGCTGGAACCTGAAAGGTCATTGATCTGAAATGTTGACTCTGTTCCTCTCTCCACACAGGTGCTGCCCGACCCACTGAGTATTTCCAGCAGTTTCTGTTTTATTATCCGAGTTCCAGCATCCACAGTATTCTGCCTTTCAATTACATTGAGGGAACCCTCTTTTTGATAAGGCCTCAATGGTGTAATTTCCTCTTTAAAAAGCAACTTGTTAAAAACTCCTTGCCAAAGGGATAATTTTTATGCAGATGGTAGGTCTCCTGTATTTCGATGTAACTCTAAATTACAGCAGATTTGCGGTAAATTCCATTACAAAGAGAGGTGCTAATATTATTTTCCTTCCTGTGCTTCAGAAAAATGGTCCTGCCTGGAAAAAAAAAGCAGAGCTACTCTGCCGGTTATTAACTTGCATTCTTTTTTGGAAGGTTACAATAAATGATCCACGTTCAAAGTCATGGGGGGGGGGGGGGGCAGACAGAGTCGATAAGGAGAAACTGTTCTCGCTCGCAAACAAAAAGGATGAAGAGGGAAAGGGCATAGATTTAAGGTGATTTGTAAAAGAAGAAAATGTGATGTGAGAAAAATATGTTTTCACACAGCAAGTGGTTTGGGTCAGGAATGTTCTGCCCAGAAATGTGATGGGGGCAGGGTCCAAGGCATTCAAGAGAGCAATAGATGATAAAGTGAATAGAAACGATGTGTAGGGGTACGGGGAAAAAGCAGGGAATGGCACTGAGTCATGGTGCTCGTTTGGAGAGCCGGTGAAAACAAGATGGGCCAAATGGTCTCTTTCTGTGCCGTAACCAGTCTGCGATTCTGTATTGTTGAATTAGCTTTGTGGCAGATGTGGAAAAGTGGAACTGTTGGCTTTGTGTGGTTGAACAATCTTTTTCAGGAATTGTTGGATGGAAAAAGACCAAAGTCCATCTGGCCCTTCAAGTAATCACCCAATATGAAAATGGAGTTGTTGATAAGTTATGGAATCAATCGCTGTCAGTTAGTCTCCAACAAACCCTGACGTGAGGTGAGGAAAGCCCCAGTGATAGAAAACATTGGAAATTACAGATCCAAAGTTACCTTCTCCTTCCAAGCATGTTGCACGTACCGTGTGTGGAATTCTCTGGCCGTTCGCTGGTGGCGGGATTCTCCGGTTCCGCCGGCAACGGTGTTCCCGGCAGCGCGGGGGACTTCAATGGGAAATCCCATTGACATGCAGCGGGAGTAGAGAATCTCCCTGCCAGCAAGTGGCGTGCCAAAACGCTCCATCCTGGTGAGCAGCGGTAGGGGTCAGCCTCGCCATGGTGAATCCCAGCCCATATGTCATGTCTCAAGATGCTCATATGCTGTATCCTAAAATATTATCTTCTCAAAAGAAATATCAAACACCTTTGAATGAATCACTGTTACTTGCTCATTGCTCCTCACTCAAATGATGTGTCCTGTTTTGACAATTTTCCACGTCAGGAAGATGGAGCTGAGCTCGATCAGCCATGATTTTGTTGATCAGCAGAACAGGCACAAGGGGCAAATGGCCCATATTAGCTCCTATTCCTTTTGTCATTATGTTCCACTGTGTCGGGCAACGTGAAATAACTTGTCATGGTTGACATTATCTTGTCGTTACTGAATTCTGCAAACAGCAATGATATAATCTCTTACTGTCCTCTTTTCTACTGAGAACATGTCCAATTTAAATAATCGCTCCTCTTAATACCTCACTCCACCCCTCAATCATTCCTATTTCTCTCTCCTGCATCTTTCCAGTAGCTACAATATCCTTTATGTAATGTGGCAACCAGAACTGTGCACACTATTCGAAGTGCAGGCACACCAATAATAGTGGCAGGACTACCAGACTATCTTGGTTCATGATTGATCTTTTAATGCACCTCAACATCTGTTTTGCTTGACTCAACTGCCACCGAGCATTGCTACGATAACCTCAATTTATCGGCACCACAATCTATTAGATTTTTGTTCCCATGTGAAACATTTTGCATTTCAACACATTGAATTTCATCTGTCTGTCCAATTCCCAAGTGTATTGAAACATTCCCTTAGCGTACCCCGAAGAAGAGAAATAAGAGCTGATATCATTGCTGTTTGCAGAATTCAATCAGGATTTGGTAATGCCAACTTTGGATGCTACTATCTTCATTAGCTTTGTGTCAACTTCATATTGAAACACTGACAGTTGCTTCCAGCTCCAGATGTCACAAAATTAAACAAAAGAGGGCCCTAAATAGTGGGCTGCCTCTGGTTTACATTATTCTATGCTGATGATAGTTAGCACTGCAGCCTCACAGTGCCAGGGACCAAGGTCCAATTCCTGCCTTGGGTAACAGTCTGGTGTTTGTACGTTCTCCCCGTGTCTGTGTGGATTCCCTTCGGGTGATCTGGTTTCCTTCCACAGTTCAAAGACGTGCAGTTAGGTGGATTGGCTGTGACAAATTGTCCCATGGTATCCAGGGGTGTGCCGGTTAGGTTATGGGGTTACACGGATAGGGCGGGGTGGACTGGTGAGGGAATTTATAGAGGGTGCTCATTCGAAGGGTCGGTGCAGACTCAATGGGCCGAATGGCCTTCTTATGTACTGTAGAGATTCTACAACAATCCCTGTACAACCGCAATTCTATCGCTCAACCAGTTTTGGATCCACTCTAAATTATTTTCACTAAATCCCACATATTTTCAGCACCAGCCTTTCCAGAGGAACTGCACCAAAGGCCATATTGACATCCAATGACTTACCCCTTATCAGGCTCTTTTGCCAGGCGCCCAAAGAAAAATCGTGAAACAGTGGCAAGATACTGCAGAAGCTGGAAATCTGAAGTAAAAACAGGAACTGCTGGAAATACTCAGCAGGCCAGACTGTGCCGGTGGAGAGAGGAACAAATAGAGTTTCAGGTTGATGACCATTCATCGGAACTGGGAAAATGGGTGGAACACTAGGATGGATGCGATTGCACTGCAAAGGGCATCAATGGGAAATCCCATTGACATGCAGCGGGAGTAGAGAATCTCCCTGCCAGCAAATGGCGTGCCAAAACGCTCCATCCTGGTGAGCAGCGGTAGGGGTCAGCCTCGCCACGGAGAATCCCAGCCCATAAGTCATGTCTCAAGATGCTCATATGCTGTATCCCAAAATATTATCTTCTCAAAAGAAATATCAAATTCCTTTGAATGAATCACTGATACTTGCTTCATCAAGGGAGCTCATTGCTCCTCACTCAAATGATGTGTACTGTTTTGATCATTTTCCACGTCAGGAAGATGGAGCTGAGCTCGATCAGCCATGATTTTGTTGATCAGCAGAGCAGGCACAAGGGGCAAATGGCCCATATTAGCTCCTATTCCTTTTGTCATTATGTTCCACTGTGTCGGGCAACGTGAAATAACTTGTCATGGTTGACATTATCTTGTCCTTATTGAATTCTGCAAACAGCAATGATATACTCTCTTACTGTCCTCTTTTCTACTGAGAACATGTCCAATTTAAATAATCGCTCCTCTTAATACCTCACTCCACCCCTCAATCATTCCTATTTCTCTCTCCTGCATCTCTCCAGTAGCTACAATATCCTTTATGTAATGTGGCAACCAGAACTGTGCACACTATTCGAAGTGCAGGCACACCAATAATAGTGGCAGGACTACCAGACTATCAAAGGAGATTCACCAGCACCTTGCCTGGGCTGGAACGTTTCAGCTATGAAGAGAGGCTGGTTAGTCAGGGGTTGTTTTCCTTTGGGCAGAGAAGGCTGAGGGGGGAACCTGATTGAGATGTCCAAAATTATGAGGGACTTAGATATGATAGATAAGAAGGAACTTTTAACCCTTAGTGGAAGGGTCAATGAGGGGGAATAGATTGAATGTAAGGGGCAAGAGATTTAGAGGTGATTTGAGGGAAAATCTTTTCACCAAGAGGGTGATGGGAATCTGGAACTCACTGCCTGAAAGGGTGGTAGAGGTGGGAACCCTCATAAGAAGCATTTTGATGAACACTTGAAATGCCATAGCATTCAAGGCTATGGATCCAGTGCTGAAAAATGGTATTAAACTATCTGCCATGATTTCATTAAATGGCGGGACAGGCTCAAGGGGCTGAATGGCCTACTCGTGTTCCTATGTTCCTAGTTGCTTAATAGCTGGCGCAGGCACGATGGGCCAAAGGGCCTCTTTTTGTGCTGCAAAAGCTATGACTCTAAGGTAGACATGTTGTCTGGAAGTAAAAGGAGGTGGGGTGAGGAGCAGAGCTGAAGGGAAGGTCTGTGATAGGCTGGAAGGCAGGAGAGAGTAAATGACAAGAAGTTGATGGTGTAAAGTCAAAGGGGTGGTAATGGAAGAAGTGAAGAAACAAAGGATATGCCTGGGGGAGGTGTGAATGACAGAATCAGGAGCAGCTGCTATTCAAAAGCAAAAGGAAAGAAGAAATAAGAGAGTAAAATCAAAACCTGCAAAGAAAATGTAAACATAATGGGGCCGGGGGAGGGGTGGGAGGGGGGGGGGGGGGGGGAGGGGGGGGTGGGCGTGGTGCAGGATCACAGTCTGGAATTGTTGAATTCAGTGTTGAGTCCAGAAGGTTGGAAGATGCCAAATTGAAAGTTGAGGTTGTGGCCCTCGAGCTCACATGGATCTTCATTGGAGGACTACAGGAGGTTGAGAAGAAAGAGGTCAGAGTGGGAGCAAGATTCAGAATTAAAATGACAGAAAACCAATCAGTTCAATTGGCAAAATCTCTCTTTCCTGAACCCACGTTGGCTACCTTTCATGATCTTATCTCTATCAAGATATTCCAGCACCTTGGCTTGAATTCTCCGGCCGTTCGCTGGCGGCGGGACTCTCTGGCCCTGCAGGCCACGTACACTCAGGGTTTCCCAGAGGTGTGGAGTATATCAATGGGAAAATCCCATGGACAAGCGGCAGGAGTAGAGAATTCCACCACCAGCGAAAGGTGCGCAAAATTCTCCGTCCTTGCTAGAACCGGTAGAGGGGCGGACTCACAACGGAGAATCCAGGCCCTTATCTTTTCATAACTTTGCCCACCATGGACATCAAGCTTGCTGCTCTGTCATTTCCTGCGTTACTTTTGCAACAGGAGCAACATCTGCCTCTCTCCTGTTCCCAGGAACATATCCGGTATTCAGTGATTTGTGGCAGAGTTCCGGCAACTTTCTGATGGGTCCTGAGATGAATCTTATCTACACCCTGAGATTTAGTTGCCTTAAATTATGGGGAACATAGATAGTGTAAATAGGGTAGATGGAAGGAACTTTCTTTATTAGAGGGGTCAATAACCCGGGCATAGTTTTAAGATAAGGTATAGGTGATTTAGGGAGGGTTTGAGGAAAAACCCTTTCACCCAGATGGGTATCTGGAATTCACTGTCCAAAAGTGTGATGGAGACAGGAACTCTTAACATTTAAGAAATTGATGGAAAGTATTAATTCTGTGGCTACCAGAGCAGGTCAAAGATTAGGAATCCTGTGGTGAGTAACGCGTCGTCCTCTCCCAAAAGCCTGTCCACCATCTACTTGGCACTAGTCAGGAGTGTAATGGAATATTCTCCACTTGCCTGGATGAGTGCAGCAACAGCACTCAAGAAGCTCAACACCATCCAAGACAAAGCAGCCGCTTGATTGCTCCTCCTTCCATAAACATTCAATCCCTCCACCACCGACAAGCAGTGGCAGCAGTGTGCACTGTCTACAACAGGGGTGGGCAAACTTTTCCGTGCAAGGGCCTCATTCAGAAATTCACAATTTTAAAGGGCCGCATAGTATATTAAGTAAAATAATTAATATTTAAAATAGCCAAAATAAAAGGTTTTTAAAGAAAAAAAAGCAATTAATTTTTATTAATTAATATTTTAAAGTAGAAACTTTACATGAAACACATTTATTTGAAAAACAAAGTAACTCAGTTTAAAGAAAAAAAGCAATTAATTTTTATTAATTAATATTTTAAAGTAGAAACTTCACATGAAACACATGTTGTGCCGAGCAATGATCACCCTACTCAAGTCAACGTATCCACCCTATACCAGTAACCCAACAGCCCCCCCCCCCATTAACCTTAAAATAAAAAAAAAATTTAAAATTAAAAAAAAAATTTAAAAAAAAAAGATTTTTTTTTAATGACTTGATCTTGGTGGGCCGCATAAAGACCTTTGGCGGGCCGCATGCGGCCCGCGGGCCGTAGTTTGCCCACCCCTGGTCTACAAGATGCACTGCAGCAACTCACCAAGATTCCTTAGACAGCACCTTCCAAACCCACGACCACTAGGTCTAGAAGGACAAGAGCAGCAGATACCTGGGAACACCACCACCTGGAGGTTCCCCTCCATGTCACTCACCACCCTGACTTGGAAACATACCGCCGTTCCTTCACTGTCGCTGGGGCAACTTCCTGGAATTCTCTCCCTAACAGCACAGTGGGTGCACCTACACCTCGGGGACTGCAGTGGTTCAAGAAGGCGACTCACCATCACCTTCTGAGAAGCAATTAGGGATGGGCAATAAATTCTGGCCTAACGAGCAACGCCCACATCCAGTAAATGAATAAGAAAAGTATGAGCACAGCTGTTCAGCACAGTTATTGTGAGCAGTTACAGTTTAGTTCTGCAAAACCCTCTCATTCCCTTTCCAGATCACACAGTTTCCCTGTCTCCTCTCAGTAAAGACAGAGATGGAAACCTGACTGAACATGTTTATTGCATGTGTGACATAAGTTGGCATTCCCTCACCCGACCCCACTCCATCTTTCATTTTTATTTTTCTCAATATAATTAAAATTATTTATCCTTGACTTGTTTTGCCATTTTCAATTCTTTACCATCTGACACCATTTTTGCACACCCAGTATGCTTTCTGATATTGAATCTGTCTTTACCCTATGCCATTTTACATCAGTGTTCCCAAGAGTAGGATTTCTGGCAAGTAGAAGTATCGAAATGCAACGAACCAAGCACTAATTAACCTTTTGCACCCAAAAAAAAGTAAAAATCTCTTCAGGACTTAGGGAAATCTTAAGAAAGCCAAAAAAGAAATCAAAATGAAATGGAAAGCAGATAAAAAGAGGAGACAGTGAAGTCCAAGGGTTCATGTCCCACCCCAGTCACCTGAACACAGTCCACTGCAGTACGATCAGCTTTGTGTTATCCGGCACGCTACCAAGCAGAATTCTGTGGTAACCTGAATTTCTGACAGCTTAATTATTTTAAACATTGGTCGCTTTCAATTTGCCTTCTTTAAAAAAAATCTAATAATAACAGATTGGAAATCTGCAGAAGCTGTTCTTCAGTTTTACAATGAAATCATTGCATTATTGGGGTCAGTTTTTAATATTGTGCCTGAATGAAAGGTGGACTGCTCAGGGAAACTGTTAGTGAAACTGGCTGTTCGATTTTACTTCAAAGCTGATCTGAAGATCTTGGTTGTGGGCCGAGGTGCCAGCTTTGTCTTCAGTTGTGGTGGTTTTACTCTTGATGTCCTACTGTGCTTGGAACTCTTGACTGCCCGGCCGCTTCCCCTTTCCCTCAAAGATAGAGTCGCACCTCCTCTTGTGTCCTGAGTCGTAAGTTGCAATGAGAAAATAAGAAATTTACAATGGATAGGTTAGGTGAGTGGGCCAAAATTTGGCAGATGGAGTCTATCGTGGGTAAGTGATAGGTTATCCATTTTGCTTGGAAAAATGGAAAGGCAACTTATCTAAATGGAGAGAAACTCCAGAGTGCTTCGCTGCAGAGGGATCTGGGTGTCCTCATGTATGTGTTGCAGAAAACTAGCATGCATGTACAGCAGGTAATAAGGAAAGCAAATGGCATTTTGGCCTTCATAGCTAAAGGAATAGAGTATAAAGTAGGGAACTGTTGCTGCAATTGTACAAGGCATTGGTGAGACCACACCTGGAGAACTATGCACAGTTTTGGTCTCCTTACTTGAGGAAGGATGTAATTGCATTAAAGGCGGTTCAGTGGCAAGGATTTAGATAATTAACATAGGAGAAACATGGATTAACATGGGTTTAGGTGGGGTGCTCTTTCCAGGGGCCGGTCCAGCCTCGATGGGCCGAATGGCCTCCTTCTGCACTGTAAATTCTATGAAAAGACTGTGGAGTGATCTCATCCAAGGGTTTAAAATTATCAGAGTAGACAGGATAAATAGGATCAAACTGATTCCTTAGGGGCAAAGTTAGCAGGTTGCTGAAGGTGGGGGCCAGTTGAAAATTGCAAAGCTGAGATTGATAGACTCCTGTTGGATAAGGCTTATCAAGGGATAGGGAGCCGAGTGGGTAAAATGTGATGGATTGCAGATTATCTATGATCTAATTGAAATGGTGGAGCAGGCTTGAGCACCTGAATGGTCGACTCCTGCTCCAAAACAATAAATGAACTGTGAATTTGTTTAACTCTCTTGCTCTCTCAGGTTATTCTTACATCATTCCTGTGCCCTTAGCTCTCACCCTGCAGATCTTGTACAGGCTGTGGTAAATGTACGGAAAATTCACCTCATTAGTTAAAAGTGACAGCCAGAAAGATTCTTGCGAGTGAGCATTTCTTGTTGCTACAGTTGGATCTGGTCCAAGAACCAGTAACCTTAAAATCAGAGCGAGGTTGTTCAGGTGGTGTTAGCTCAGTTAATAATAATAACAGCTTATTGTCACAAGCAGGCTTCAGTGAAGTTACTGTGAAAAGCCCCTCGTCGCCACATTCCATCGCCTGTTCGGGGAGGCCGATACTGGCATTGTTCTGCATTACAAGCCAGCTGTTTAGCCCACTGTGCTAGCATGTGGCTCAGAGTAACACCAGCAGTACAGAAATTGACCCCTGTTCTTGAGGTGGTAGACTGCAGGGGAAAGGGGTGGGCCCAGGGACTGCAGGGGAAAGGGGTGGGCCCTGGGACTGCAGGGGAAAGGGGCGGGCCCTGGGACTGCAGGGGAAAGGGGCGGGCCCTGGGACTGCAGGGGAAAGGGGGGGGGGGGGGGCCCTGGGACTGCAGGGGAAAGGGGGGGGCCCTGGGACTGCAGGGGAAAGGGGGGCCCTGGGACTGCAGGGTAAAGAGGCGGGCCCTGGGACTGCAGGGGAAAGGGGGGGGGGCCTGGGACTGCAGGGGAAAGGGGGGCCCAGGGACTGCAGGGGAAAGGGGCGGGCCCAGGGACTGCAGGGGAAAGGGGCAGGCCCTGGGACTGCAGGAGAAAGGGGGGGGGGCAGGGACTGCAGGGGAAAGGGGGGGAGGCTGGGACTGCAGGGGAAAGGGGGGTGGCTGGGACTGCAGGGGAAAGGGGGGCCCTGGGACTGCAGGGTAAAGGGGGGGGGGGCCCAGGGACTGCAGGGGAAAGGGGGGGGGGCTGGGACTGCAGGGGAAAGGGGGGGGGCTTGGTCTGCAGGGGAAAGGGCTCTGGGACTGCAGGGGAAAGGGGGGGGCCTGGGACTGCAGGGGAAAGGGGGGGGGGGGGCTGGGACTGCAGGGGAAAGGGGGGGGGCTGGGACTGCAGGGCAAAGGGGCGGGCCCTGGGACTGCAGGGGAAAGGGGGGGGCCCTGGGACTGCAGGGGAAAGGGGCGGGCCCTGGGACTGCAGGGGAAAGGGGCGGGCCCTGGGACTGCAGGGGAAAGGGGGGGGGGGCTGGGACTGCAGGGGAAAGGGGGGGGCTGGGACTGCAGGGGAAAGGGGGGGCTCTGGGACTGCAGGGGAAAGGGGGGGACCCTGGGACTGCAGGGGAAAGGGGGGGCCCTGGGACTGCAGGGGAAAGGGGACGGGCCCTGGGACTGCAGGGGAAAGGGGACGGGCCCTGGGACTGCAGGGGAAAGTGGAGGGGGGGCCCTGGGACTGCAGGGGAAAGGGGGGCTCTGGTCCCTGGGCCCTGCCCCATAGTAAACTGGCAGCGGGAGCCACAGTTCAGCGATTATTCCAGAATCGAGGGTGTTTGCTGAAGGTGATTCAGGGTTGATGTGCAGAGCACTTCACACAAAAGGCAGCGGAATCTAGAACTCCCTCCCCAAGAAACTGTTGAGGTTGGGGGGAGATCATTTGAAAATTTGAAAACTTAAATTAAGCACAATTGAGAACAAGGCTGAATACAGAATGTTCGGTGGGAGAGGGGGAGGGGGGGGGGGGTTGTGAAAAAGTAAACACGAGAAGCAAAGAGGGAGCATGAAAAGAGAGTGCCCGCTAATTTAAATGGGAATTCCAAAATCTTCTTTCAGTTATTAAACCGTCATTTAAACAGTAAAAAGGTGGCAAAAGGAGGAGGTTTGCACATGGAGGTAGTAAACAAAAACTTTGCATCTGTCTTTACCCAGGAAGTAGATGCCACCCAGGTTATTGAGAGAAAAGACTGTTCAGCACTTATGCCATGTCATCATTATGTTCAATTTGCATCAAACTTTAGCAGTATCACATTTAGAGTATTGTTCATAGTTCTGCTCTTCATATTTCAAAAAGGCATTGTAGATGGTGCAAAATGTTTATGAGGATGATAAGGGAACTAAGATGGTGTAACTATCAGCAAATCGTGAACAAGCTGAGGCCCTATATGGAAAAGGGAAGACAGAAGGGTGAGCCAGTAGAGGTCAATCAAAGGTTTGATAGGTGAGATGCAGAGATGTTTCCACTTGTTGGGGAATCCCCAAAAATAAGCATCACAAATACCTGTGACTAATAAATCCAATAACCAATTTAGGAAAAGCATCTTTACACATGGAGTGGTGAGGCTATGGACCTAGTTACCGCATGGAGTAATTGCTGTAAAAAGCATCGGCTAGACTGGATAAACACGGGATGGTAGGAGATGGGGAATGTTGCGGTGAGAGGATAAAGAATGCGGTGGCACAGTGGTTAGCAGTGTTGCCTCACAGCGTCAGAGATCCGGGTTCAGTTCTGGCCTCGGGTGACTGTTTGGAGTTTGCACTTTCTCCCCGTGTCTGCGTGGGTTTCCTCCGGGTGCTCCGGTTTCCTCCCACAATCCAAAGACGTGCTTGTTAGGTGGATTGACCATGATAAATTACCCTTTGGTGTCCAGGGATGTGCAGGTTAGGTGGGGCTATGGGGTTGCGGGGATAGGGCAGGAAAGTGGGCTGAGGTAGGGTGCTCTTTCAGAGGGTCGATGCAAACTCAATGGGCTGAACAGCCCCATTCTATACTCTAGGAATTCTATGATTCTATGAGGACATACTGATAGGGTGCAATGAAGAAGTGGGGAGAGGGTTTATGTTGAGGAGAAACATTGGCATAAACCAGCTGAGCTGAACAGCATGTTTCTGTGATGTAAATTGCAATACCCCTTGGGTTTCTGCTGTGCTCCAGCCAATGTTACAGTGATAGCCTAGCATAATATCATGGGTAGCCTGGTATAATAAAACTAATAAAATGTGGTACAGCGAAGCCTGAATAAGCTGTACTAAAACACTTCAAAATTTCTAATGGAGGACATCACATCAACCAACAAAAAACCTATTTTCTTTATCTTCCACAACTCAAATATAATTGGTGACCACGGGAAGATGTGGTCGTCATAGAGAATATGGCGATACTTAACTGGATAGTAAGGATGTTAGTAAATGGAGGGGAGGCAAGAAATTGATGTTGAATGAGGCAAAAAACCAACAAAATTATTGAATACGGTTAGCAAACTCAATGACCAACCTCTGTCCTTACGGAACTTCAACTGCTGGCATATTGTCATAAACACAACAATGGACTGGGTAGAATACCTGTAAGATAGACCTCCCAATTTACTGCCGTAGCTTCAGCAATGTCCTCAGCGTTTCTGCTGATTTTCTGCCAAAGTTACAACTTGAGATTGGGAGGCCGGCTGTTGAAATTTGCCAAAATCACAACTCGAGATTGTTGAGATTTCTACCCAGTAATTCCCCTCCCTCCAAGACACTTCAGGCCCAAATTCCACTCTTGTATGAAATGTCAAGTGAACTTGGCAGAGTGTCCACTTTAATATTTCAGTCCCATTGATTTAATAATCAAAATCAATGCCCCTCTTACTTTAATAAGAAGGGCTGTTTTCACATTGTACAATATGATTTGTTATAAAATGTACTTACAGCAGCTGAAAGTGAAGCAGATATTGCAAAAACCCCCAAAAAAAACAAACATCTGTTACAGGAGGTGGATACTTCTCAACATAGGAACATAGGAATGGTTCAACCAACAAAAAAAAGCCAGGCTCCATTTAGTTGGCCTCCTTTCATTCTAATAGATGGCTGATACAATGATGATGGAGTTGTGAACTAATCATGGTCAATATTCATTGATTAGCCCACCAAGACTCAGATATAGGGGGCGGGATTCTCCATTGGCCGACGTTCAAATCGGGAATGGCAGTCGGGCGGAGAATAGGTCCAGCCACCGAAATCGCGGCAGACGTCAATTTGACGCCGAATCGCGATGCTCCAACCCTCCAAAACGGAATAATTGCGTCACAAGCCACGCACAGTTGCAATCACGTTTGCATCTCATTAGCGGGCCCACACGCGATGCTCTGCCTCCGATGGGATGAATTCCCGACGGCGCGGTCCATGTGTGCTCTAAACCTGGTGTGTCTGCGGAGAGAGAGGGACAGTGTCCAGCACCGCCATACTTTGCCGACATTCGTGCCGCTGGCCGTGGGGCTTCTACCAGGGCTGGGGGGGAATAGTGGGGGGTGGTCAGGAGGTGGGTTGTGGGATTCGGATGGACGGGGACGCCGTCCAGCAGAACAAGGACCATCTTTTTAGACGCGGTTGTTGTGTGTGTGTGTGGGGGGGGGGGTGTATAGTCTACGCGCGGCTGCAGCTAGTCAGCCCTGCACGGGTCCATCGCGGACCCGGCGATTCCCCAACCGTTTTTCGCATTTTCTGCAGGTGTTCCACGCAGCTCCGGTGCTAGCCCCTCACTGGTAGCGAAATCGGTGCAGGTATGGCGCCGATTTTTCTGACGTGGAACTCCACAGCTTCATTGGCATCAGCGCTTAGATTCAGGAATGGAGAATCCTGCCCAAGGTGAGAAAATTCCCACTAGTGGAGAGATTTGAAAATCTCCAACAACATCATAGAATCATAGAATTTACAGTTCAAAAGGAGGACATTCGGCCCATCGAGTCTGCGCCGGCCCTTGGAAAGAGCACCCTACTCAAACCCACGCCTCCACCCTATCCCAGTAACCCCACTTAACCTTTTTGGACACTAAGGGCAATTGAGCCTGGCCAATCCACCTAACGTGAACATCTTTGGACTGTGGGAGGAAACCGGAGCACCCGGAGGAAACCCACGCAGACACGGGGAGAACATGCAGACTCCGCAGAGACAGTGACCCAAGCCGGGAATTGAACCTGGGACCCTGGAGCTGTGAAGCAACTGTTCTAACCACTGTGCTACCGTGCTGCCCCCGCCACTGTGTTACCGTGCTGCCAGGCATGCTACTATCACCAATGGTTGTTTTATATTGGTAATCTCAGCATCAATTATTATTGATCTTTCCGAATACCATGTATCAAGCACAAGAGGTGTATTTTGGAGCAGGCAAGACTCTCAGTAGTCAAACGTTAGATACGCTTTTTTGAGTTCTTATGTTCCTATATTGAGTATATTCAAGATGTGGAGATGCCGGCGTTGTAAGGAGTCTTATAACACCAGCTTAAAATCCAACAAGGTTTGTTTTGAATCACTAGCTTTCAGAGCACTGCTCCTTCATTACCTGATGAAGGAGCTGTGCTCCGAAAGTAAGTTTTTTCAAGGCAGAGATTGGTAGATCTCTACGTATTAAAGATATGAAGGGTTGTGGGGACAGTGCGGCCAAAAAATGGCATTGGGGTAGAAGGTCAGCCATGGCCTAGTTGAATGGCAGGGCAAGCTCAAGAGGCTGAGTGGCTTACTCTTGCTCCTATGTTCCTTAGGCAGTTACTTCGCTTCGAGGGGGGAGAGATTTAGTGACTGCGTTCCACCCCCGATGGAACAACACAAAGTGTTCACCACTTCTGCTCTCTCGCTTTTCCCCCAGGTGATTACAATGAAAATGAAAATTCTGGAATGGAAGACATATGCTATTCCATGGTAGGGGATGATTTTCAGTGGTGAAAGGTCGTGTGGAATGGAATTTGCACATTCTCCCATGTGCCTGATTTTAAATTGAGCACAAAGGGGGGTGATTACAATGAAGATATATAGTTTTTAAAAAATGCTAATGATGAGGCTATTCCTTGAAAACGCATGCTAAAAGTGAGGCAATCCCTTCATTAAATGCTCAAATAGAGTAACGCCTGTAAAAGGAAAAGTAAACCTTCTCCTAAAAAAGGACCTACGTAATTGAGACCCATATCTGAGTATGTGCTGGTGGTGAGAATCATTCTGTGATCCTGGTTACAAATCTCCCTGTTAAAAATAAAAACAAAAAAATGCTGATAAACTCAGCAGGTCTGGCAGGGTCTGTGGAGAGAAATCGAGTTAACGTTTCAGATCTAAATGATCGGTACGTAGATGGGAAACGTTGGCCGGAACCTCCCGGCTGTTCAGACAGGCGGGAGCTTCCCGTCGCTCCGACATTGCTCCCCCGTTTCGGGTTTCCAGCAGCAAGGGGTGCATTCAACAGGATGCCCCGTTGATAACGGCAGGACCAGAAGATTTCACCGGCGGCCAAACGTGGGCCATATCCGTCACGGTGAAACACGTGGTGGGTTGTGCGGAAAGTCGTACCCGCTAACTCCCTTTCTCCACAGATGCTGCAAGACCTCCGCAGCTTTTACAGCATTTTTTGTTGGTATTTCAGATTTCCAGCTTCTTGCCTTTATTTGATCCCTGTTTAAAAATATTGGCTTGATAAATTGGCTGTTTGGTGGTAGTGTCCCACATCTACTTATTCCTCCAGCCCAGCATCACAGGAGCCAGAATTATTTTGCAAAATCATTTTCAGAAACTTCTCCTAACGCAACAGTTTGTCCCGGTGGGCCAGTAGGAGGGAAGGAAGGAGCATAGGCAGCTGATCGGAGCTGAGTAGTGCGGAGTCCAGTCGTCTCGCCCTCCAGCCACACCCGCCCATTTCCATTTCTCAGAGACAGCCTCACGTCCATGATTGGTTAATTACATAATAAGGCCATTATGTTCAACAATGTGCAGAATTAATTGCTGCTTCACTTCCAAATTTCTTTTGGCGGCTGAAGTTTATAACTTGTAAAATGGATTCTCAGGATGGAATATCTTATTGGTTATAATGCACAAAAGATTGTCTTTGAGATAAACTGTTATACCCTGGCTCGGTACCAGGCCAATCCCAGATTAAATTCACATTCCAAATATCTGTTTCAGACTCATTTGGAGTCAAAAGCGGTACATTGTATCATGGTGAACATATTGATATTCATTACAATCTGCACTTTATCACAGTGCACTGCCCTACAGATTTCATAATTCTCAGATATAGATGTTTTAGCACAATTGTACAGGGTATTGGTGAGACCGCACTGAAATACTGTGTCAAGAAGAATGTGCTTACCCAAGAGGGCGTGCAGTGAAGACTGCGTTCTGAAATAAGGGGATTGGCCTTGGAGGGGCAATTGATGAGATTAGGCCAATATTCCCTGTAGTTTAGAAGAATCAATGGTGATCTAATTGAGATGTAAAAAATTCGCAGCAGGCTCGACAGGATAGATGCTAAACATGTGCTTGTCCTGACTGGGGAACCTAGAACACAGGATCACAGTCTCAGAACAAGGGGTTGACCATTTGGGACTGAGATGAGGAGAAATTACTTCACTCAGAGATTTAGGAATCTTTGGAATTCTCTACCTCAGAGAGCTGGGAGATGCTTTTTTAAAAGAAATTTAGGGCGCGATTCTCCGCTGCCCATGCCGGTTGGGAGAATAGCGGGAGGGCCTCCCAACATTTTTTGCGCCCTCCCGCTATTCTACCCCCCCCCCTCGCCCGACCCACGTCACGAATCGCTGCTCGCCGTTTTTTACGGCGAGCAGCGATTCTCCGCGGCCGATGGGCCAAACGGCCGGGCCTTTACACCCGTTTTTTCACGGCAGCAAACACACCTGCTCGCTGCCGTCGTAAAAACGGGCGCTGGATGGAGGCCCGTTTGGGGCGGGAGCACCACCGTTGTGCTCGGGAGGGGACAGGCCCGCGGTCGGTGCCCACCGATCGTCGGGCCTGCGTCCAAAAGGGACGCACTATTTCCCCTCCGCCGCCCGACAAGATCAAGCCGCCACATCTTGTCGGGCGGCGGTGAAGAAATGTGGAACCGCGCATGCGCGGGTTCCGTCAATGGCATGATGACGTCACCCGCGCATGCGCGGATTGGAGCCGGCTCCAACCTGCGCATGCGCGGCTGCCGTCATACAGACGCCAGCCGCGCGTCATCTTGGCGCCCAGCCTTAACGACGGTCGTTAAGGCCGCGAGGCCGTGATTCCCGGGGTCCCGCTCCTAGCCCCGATTGGTGGGGGAGAATCGGGTCCCGGGAACGGGCGTGAAGGCTGCCGTGAAGCACGGCCAGTTTCACGGCAGCCTTTATGACTCTCCGCATTTGCGGAGAATCTCGCCCTTAGAGAACGTACCCAATTGTTTTGTTTTTCCAATTAAGGGCAATTTAACGTAGCCACTCCACCTACCTGCACATCTTTGGGTTGTGGGGTTGAGACCCACGCGGACACGGGGAGAATGTGCAAATTCCACATGGACAGTGACCCGGGGCTGGAATCGAACCTGGGTCCTCAGCGCTGTGAGGCAACAGTGCTAACTACTAGGCCACCATACCGTCCACCGCTGGAAGGTGCTTAATCGTTGAGTGTATTCAAGTGGGAAGTCAATAGGTTTTTAGATACACGTAACGGACGTACTCTTTTCCCTCTGCCGCCCCGCAAGATCAAGCCGCCACGTCTTGCGGGGCGGCTGAGGGAAAATACGGCAACTGCGCATGCGTGGGTTGGCGTTGTCCAACCTGCGCATGCGCGGCTGACATCATCGGCCGCGTCAGCCGGCGTGACGCTTGACGTGCGGCCTTGACGACCGTCGTCAAGCCGGCGCCGCCGTGACGCACGGGGCCGCGCTCCTAGCCCCACCCGGGGGGGAGAATAGGCCCCGGAAGTGGGCGTGAAGGCTGTCGTGGGTCACAGCCTGTCCCACGGCTCTCGCCCTGAGTGCCCTGGACATTCAGTTCCCAGCCCTGGTCATCCTGTAGCCTTGTCTCTATAATCCTGACTATATCATACACGTTTGGACCACAGTACAACACGCAGACACAATTAACCTTTACTCCTTTATTCTGTTAGCCTGGTGCCTTACAGCCAAGGTGACAGATGCCATTGTTCCACACGCTCCCAGAAAATGTCAGGGCACGCACAAGTGTGGCTCTAACCCCTGTTTTTAGAACAGAGTGCAGCATGACATCACCCTTCATCCTGATTGTTGTCCAGTGACTCCTAGTGAGAGTGCAAGGTGGCTAGATGTTAGGTAAGCACCAAGTCTGTTCTCCAACCTCCCCCACGTCCATTAAACTATGCTTAAAACCCAACTCTTGGCTCAGCCTTTGGTCATCTCTCCTAATTGCTACTTCTTTGATTTGGCATCCACTCTCGGCTGTTTACACCTCTGTGAATTACCTTGTGATAGTAAATGCACTAATTTAAAGCATGTTATTGTAATAAATGGATGGACAAAATCCAATGTTGGATGGGAAGGGGGGTAATGTAAATTGATGAATAATTTCCGCAGTAATGTCAATTGAAAGGGAGCTTCTTGACTCCCAAACCATGTGGGATTGAGATAATACAGGAAAGTCAAATTCTTAACTCAATTAACGTTTTAAAAAATGTATTCACGGGAGGTGGGATGTGAATGTTGCTGGAAAGGACAGCAAATATTTCTGTTGTTAGTTTTCCTTCCCAGGTGGCAGTGAGATGCCTTCTTGAAATTGACTTTAATTTTACGAAGGCCACGCTCTGCCAAATGTTGGCTTGGTGTCAGAGGCTGTTAGGAAAGTAGTTGTTCCAAGATTTTGACCAAACAACATTGAAGGAGTGATGATATAATTCAGAATGGTGTGTGACTTGGAGTCACCTACAGCCCTTGTCCTTGTAGGTGGTAGAGGTCATTGGTTTGGAAGGTGTTGCCAAAGGTGGCTTGGTGAGTTGTTGTTGTGCATCCTGTATATGGTACACACCATAGCCAAGTATGCCTTTGGGGACGCAGTGACATAGTGGCATTACCACTGGACTGGTAATCCAGAGACCCAGAGTCATGCTCTGGGGCCTGGTTTCAAACCCCGCCATGGCAGATGGGGAAATTTGAATTCCATGCCGCAATGGGTGGCATGGTAGCACAGTGGTTAACACAGTTGCTTCACAGAACCAGGGTCCCAGGTTCGATTCCCGGTTTTGGTCACTGTCTGTGAAGAGTCTGCACGTTCTCCCCATGTCTACGTGGGTTTCCTCTGGGTTCTCCGGTTTCCTCCCACAGTCCAAAGATGTGCAGGTTAGGTGGATTGACCATGCTAAATTGCCCTTAGTGTCCAAAAGGTTAGGTAGGGTTATGGGTTACAGGGATAGGGTGGAGGTGTGGGCTTAGGCAAGGTGCTCTTTCCAAGGGCCTGTGCAGACTTGATGGGCCGAATGGCCTCCTTCTGCACTGTAAATTCTAAGAATTCAATAAAAATCTGGAATTAAATGTCTAACAGGTGACCATAAACCATTGTCAATTATCATAAAAACCCAGCTGGTTCACTAATGACCTTTAGGGAAGGAAATCTGTCGTCCTTACCTGGTCTGGCTTATATGTGACTCCAGATCCACAGCAGTGTAGTTGGCTCTTAAATGTCCTCAGGGGTGGACTATAAATGCTGGCCCACATACCGTGAAGAAATAAAGGAAAAAAGTATGGGGCGCCAATTAGCAGGTTGCTTTGGCCTGGATGGTGTTGAGCGATTCGGGGGCTGCTCTTTGCCCACTGGCAGGCGGCCCCTCTAAGATCGAACATTCCCCTTTCCTTCCTACCTGCCTGCAGCGTTAAACCCATGCCACGGCCCCCCTTCTTGGCCTGCCCAAGCCGTCACTGTCCAACACCAAGGACTTAACTGCTCCGGGGATACATAGACCTTCTTCCTTCTTCTCTTGCAGGCCAGGCAGCAGCCATTGATGCACTCTTGGTATTGCTGGGTCTGATGGAGCTGTTGGCCAATTGGATTGTCCACCAGCTCCAGAAGGTGGGACCTTTCTCCAGTAATGGACAAAGTCTCATTTGGCCCTGGTTTAGCCATCGGGCATCATGTAATGGCTGGAGGGAGGGTCAGCGTGGAGCAGGTTGCCTCTGTACCAACATGTTTCTGGGGTGGTGGGAGGAGGTGGCTGTCTATCTACCTACCCTCCCCCCACCCCACCCCCCCCCCCCCCCCCCACACACCCCAACTCCACCCACTTGTCTTTTCAACCCCTCATATTGGAGGAAAAGCTTTTGAAGTAACTGTACGTGGTTGGACCAATGCATTGCCCAGAGGAACTCCTGCAGCAGTGCTCTGCGGCTAAGATGGTTGACCACCAACAACCTCAATCATCTTCCTTTTGTGTTGGCAATGACTCCAGATGGTGCAGAGTTTCCCCCTGATTCCCATTGACTTTAATTTTACTCAGGCCCCTTACTGCCACATTCGGTCAAACAATGCCTTAATGTCAAGGGCAGATACTCTCACCTCAGCTCTCGGGTAATCAATCCTTTATCTTAAAGAGAAAAGCTGGATCAAATTGGTTCAAAGTGAAACCTTATCAAATGCAATCTTTAATAATGTCCCTGCCCCAAACTATTGCCTCATTGCAGATTGGCAGTTGAGTCAGATAACAGGGAGAATTGAATCAGGCAGACACAAATGCCTAAACTGAGTTTCTACTTGATTAACTGTTTTGTGTGATGCATAGACAATGACAGCTGTTCCGTTGCAGATAACCTCAGTGCTGCCTAATCCCAATCAGGATATTGTTTTTCCGCCCGCGTGAGCAGATTGAGTTAATGTGATCCGAAGGCTTCAAATTTGGCCCATCAGGGGAGTCACTGCTGACGAACGATCCCACCTCCGCAGGTTTGAGCTATTTATAAACCCATCAAATCAAACTTCTGAGCTAGAACATTATGGCTTTGAGTCCCACTCCAGACACTTGAGCCCTGAATCCATGGGGACACTCCAATCAATACTTGAGGGAGTGCTAATCTGGTGAAGGTGCCATCTTCTGAATTGAGACATGAAAGTGCCCTGTCAAAGGATGCAAAAGATCCCATGGCACTACTTGAAGAGCAGGAGAATTTATCCCTCTACTGATATAATTAAAACAGGTGGCCTGGTCATTGATATTTTTGAGACCTTGGCTTTTGCATTTGTTTAATTACAGTAGTGGTTACAATTCAAAAGCTACAAAGCACTATCAGAAGTCCTGAGGTCATGAAAGGTGCTATAGAAATGCAAGTCTCCCTCTTTATTTTAGAAACAGGCAAGTATAAATTGTACTGTTGCCTCTCAGGAATGGATTTTAAATCAGGCATGAGGAGGGAACTATCCCGATCCAGCACGGTATTGCTTTAAGCACATCCAGGGAGATTTTCAACTCTTCAGACAATTAAATGTCAGAAACCGGGCATGTTATCCAATCAGGGCTGGCGAGTGGGCTTCCAACGTTGACGAGCCAATGAGAGGCGCTCCAGCACTCGGTGATCGGCCAATATGTGAGCTGCTGATCTCAAGGTCAAACATGCCGAGAGACAAGCCAGGGGAAGTTTATAAACTCCGCGGTTGCCTGGCCATGACCATGTAGCTAGGCAACCATTATGGGTCCGTGAGGGATTCCCTACTCCACCCTGCCCTGAGCCCAACATGTTGGTCCGAACATGGTGCAAGTCAACATGGGCTGCCTGCATTGCCAGCTGAAAGTTCTGGTTAGCGTGGAAACAGAACTTAATGGATCTCATCATTTGATTTAATTTATTCTTTCATGGGATGAGAGTGTCATCGGCTGAGCTAACATTTATTGCCACCCATAATTGTCCTTGTGAAAGTGGTGGTGAGCAGCCTTCTTGAATCACTGTAGGTACACCTACTTGTAGGTACACCTACTTCAGCTTGTCCTGGTAGGGAGGGAGTTCCAGGATTTTGACCCAGCGACACTGAAGGAACGGCCGATATATTTCCAATCACATGATGTGTGGATAAGAAGTGAACTTGCAGGTAGTGGCGTTCCCATGCATCTGTCACCTTTGTCCTTCTCAATGGTAGAGGTTTCTGGTTTGGAAGGTGCTGTCTCAGGAGGCTTGCCAGGCAGGTGGCACACATGGCTGCCACTGTGCATCAGTGGTGGAGTGAGTGAATGTTTAAGTTGGTTTATCATGCTCCAATGTTGTTGGAGCCGCATTCATCCAGGCAAGATGGCTGTATTCCATCTCATTCCTAACTTGTGCCTTGCAGGTGGTAGACAGGGTTTGGGGAGTCAGGGTGAGTTACTCACCACAGAATCCCCAGCCCCTTTGACCATATCTTGTAGCCACATTATTTATGTGGCTAGTCCAGTTCAGTTTCTAGTCAATAGTAACCACCAGGATTTTAATAGTGGGGTGTTCACCACGGTAATGCCATTGAATGCCAAGGGGAGATGGTTTGATTTTCTCCTGTAGGAGATGGTCATTGCCTGGCACTTGTATGGCATGAGTGTTACTTGTCACATGTGAGCCCTAGTATGAATGTTGTCCAGGTCTTGCTGCATTTGGATATGGACTGCTTCAGTATTTATGGAGTTGTGAATGGTGCTGAACAATGTGCAGCCATCCGCAAACATCCCCATTTCTGAACTTATGATAGAAGGAAGGTCATTGCAGCAGCTGGAGATGATTGTGCCGAGGACACACCCTGAGGAACTGCTCTGTCAAATGCTGCCTTGATATCTTGACATCTGCCTCACCTCTTCAGTTCAGCTCTCCATGTTTGGACAAAGACTATAATGAGGTCAGAAGCTCAGTGGCCCTGGCGGGATCCAAAATGAGCACCAGTGAGCACATTATTGCTGATTTAAGTGCCACTTGTTAGCACTGTAGATGACCCCTTCCTTCATTTTGCTGATGTTGAATGGTGGGCTGGGGAGGAGAATTCGGTGAGGTGGCCAAAAATAAGTTTCACACCAGGTCTGTTGGGGGATTGTTTAAAATAAAGTTGGGAGAGGGATGGAGAGGTGGTGTAGGGGGTGCAGGCATAGTTGGAGGTGTGGCCAGTTGGGGGTGTTGGAAATGGTATTAGAGGGGTGTGGCAAGGTGGACGATGGAACAGAACGGGAGGGTGGAAAGAACTGTGGTGGGTGACAGGGGATGGGGGGGTACATGCATGTCTGAAGAGGCATGAGGCATCCAGCTTTTAGCAGCCTCCCTGTGTGGTGTGTACATTCTTTTCAAGGCTTCCCAGGAGGAGGGGAGAGGGACCAGTTGTCCAAGTGTCCAGAGCCATGGGGCTTGTCCAGGTGTGCAGGGCCATGGGGCTTGTCCAGGTGTGCAGGGCCATGGGGCTTGTCCAGGTGTGCAGGGCCATGGGGCTTGTCCAGCTGTGCAGGGCCATGGGGCTTGTCCAGGTGTGCAGGGCCATGGGGCTTGTCCAGGTGTGCAGGGCCATGGGGCTTGTCCAGGTGTGCAGGGCCATGGGGCTTGTCCAGGTGTGCAGGGCCATGGGGCTTGTCCAGGTGTGCAGGGCCATGGGGCTTGTCCAGCTGTGCAGGGCTATGGGGCTTGTCCCGGTGTGCAGGGCCATGGGGCTTGTCCAGGTGTGCAGGGTCACGGGGCTTGTCCAGGTGTGCAGGGTCACGGGGCTTGTCCAGGTGTGAAGGGTCATGGGGCTTGTTCAGCTGTGCAGGGCCATGGGGCTTGTCCCGGTGTGCAGGGCCATGGGGCTTGTCCAGGTGTGCAGGGTCACGGGGCTTGTCCAGGTGTGCAGGGTCACGGGGCTTGTCCAGGTGTGAAGGGTCATGGGGCTTGTTCAGCTGTGCAGGGCCATGGGGCTTGTCCGGGTGTGAAGGGTCACAGTGCTTGTCCAGGTGTGAAGGGTCATGTATCCTGCCCGGGTGTGAATGGGCTTACGGGGAGGAGTCAGTGGAAACAAAGGTAGACTCTTGATGATGATGGGGACCAGAGATTTACTCGTGGTTGAGGGGGGGTGGCAATGATTACAGGGGTGGGATTGATAGGGAAGATTGTACATGGACATTGACCTTAACATTGTTGAAGGAATAGGGAGAGGGTTGATGGGTAATGACGGGCTGGTTGAATGTTATGCCGAAGGGTTAGTGGTTATGGAGGGTAGGGTGTGGGTGACTGGGGAAAGGTCGCAATGTCGGAGCTGATGAAGAATGTGACTATCACCATTGTTGGTTTGTTCAAAACTAAACAGAGCTTCGAGGTGGAGATCTTGGGATCCTGCCTGGGAGCTGAGTCAGTGGCTGGACAGGAGTGCAGGTCACCTCAACTGGGCAACTGAAATGGAATCCCAACAGTATTGGTAGTGTGAGAGACTCGGGGCACATGCGACTTTGATGGAGAAAGGCTCAGTGTGTAGAGGAAAACCCTTGCACACGGCTTGCAAGGGCCCTGGCACATACGACTGACTCTCTGCAGAGTCAATTGGGGGGAGTGGCGAGGAGAGAGGGGTCAGGCGTCTCGAGGCATCGAAGTGGGTGTTGGAGGGCATTCAATAAGCCTTAAGTACCATGCTGAAATAAGACAGAAAGCATCACTGAAGTAAAAGTGATTAATATTAATAATAATAATCTTTATTTGTGTCACAAGTAGGCTTACATTAACACTGCAATGGAGTTACTGCGAAAAGCCACAAGTGCCACATTCTGGTGCCTGTCTGGGTACACTGAGGGAGAATTCAGAATGTCCAAATGACCTAACAGCACGTCTTTTGGGACTTGTGAGAGGAAACCGGAGCACCCGGAGAAAACCCATGCAGACCCAAGCCAGGAATTAAACCCAGGTCCCTGGTGCTGTGAAGCATCAGTGCTAACCACCATGTTACCGTGCCGCGAATCTCCCAAAAGGGAACAGTTTCCCAGAGATCGCAGTGCCGAGAAGCACATGACTATTGAACGTGACTTGCATTGTATAAGGGGCCTGAACGACGAACGCGCTGCATTGGCTGCGGGCACAGAGTCCGTACAGTGTACAGTAGGGAGCTCTGTTCGCCAAATACCCCATTGTAGCAAGAGAGCGGGACGCCATTTTTAAATGCATTGTCAAGGTGCCAGCTGGCACTGCTCCGGTGGCACCAGCAGTGCCAGCACACCACCCTGCCCAAAGTGGGCCTCCAATCCTCTGGGAGACCCCCACAAGTGCTATTCTGTCTAGTCCCCATTTACCAAACAATATTCACCCGAGATCTCTGAGGCAAAAGGGATGAATCCCAAAGCCTTAAGTACCTCAGGAATCTGCACATTAGAGTCAGGCTTACAGCCTCGTTCTAATATGCAGATTTGCCAAAAGGTGATCCTGCCTACAATGGGCAGGATTTGCATCGCAACATATCACGAGGTTGTGTTGAACCTCGTGAGGCGTTGCGAGTCGGGTAGATCCCGGGAGCGGGGTCTCCCGGCTTTCATCCGCCGGGCTATGCTGCGGCGATCTGCTTTTCCGGCGCAGCGTGGCCATTGGATCACGCCCTATATTTAAATACGTTCCCTAATTGTGACCATTATTTGTTCACTTGTGCAACCAGCTGTGATTAATATCTCTTGACTTTCAGTGGCTTGCTACTTCTTCAAAGGGCACGCCCGACATCCACTGCAGGGTGGAGGCAGCCTGCTGTCTAGTTGGCCCTGATGCCTTGGATGACTTTGGCAGCCAGCTTCTGGAGAGCCAAGGCGTGGCTTCTTTTGGCCTGTCCCCTGTGGACTAGCTGTTCCCTCTGCAGTAGCAGAGGACAATGTTGAAGGGGGTCACAGGTAAAGGGTTAGAAAACTTCTGAGATTCTTGTGTAGATGTCCCAGGTGTGCCCAGCTGCTGCTCCTCCTCCCTTTGGGTGCCTGAAGGCCCCGGCCTGACTCCTTGAGGGGAAGGGGTACCTGGAGGGAGGTGAAGGTACCCTGTCCCCTCTCATGTGCCACCTGCGGAATCTCCCCATGGTTTGTTGGCATTGGACGGTGGACCTGCGTTGGACACCCTGGGCACTGAAAACATCGGTGACCTGCACTCATGCAGAGTTGGTTTCCCTGCTCGGCCTTCTCCTCCAGTCAGCTGGATAGAGAACACTCCTCCTGCCCTCCACCTGATCGAGAAAGACATGTGAGGAGGCATCACTAAACTTGTGTGCTGGACCTCCCTCTCCCTTCCTTCCATCTCTATAGAAATTTGCAGTAAGCTCGATGTACAGGCGCCTTCAAAACATGGCATTGTGGAATCCATAATAAACTGTTTCTTAGTGAGTGACGTGGCTCTGCAGAAACAGAATGACGGATGGAGCCGAAACAAAAATGTACTCTCTGTAAACTGCAGTCACCACCCAAGGGCAGGTGGGGATATAGGGTATGCAAACGAAGGATCGAAAATAGTCGTTCTCTATTGGCTAGAAGTGCTGTCCTTTCATGGGTTTTAAATAGAAGTTTATGGGACTGCGGCGCTGAGGATCCGGGTTCGGATCCCGGCTCTGGGTCACTGTCCGTGTGGAGTTTGCACATTCTCCCCGTGTTTGCGTGTGTTTCACCCCCACAACCCAAAGATGTGCAGGGCAGGTGGACTGGCCACACTAAATTACCCCTTAATTGGAAAAAAAATAATTGTGTACTCTGAAATGAAAGTTTAACTGTGATATTATTGTTGTGTCGACATGCAAATTAAGGGATTAGACTGCGACTGTAAACCTACTGGTTGAAAATGTTAGAAGTATCACTACTTTGCTGGATTGAGGCAGAAGATTGTAGTCAATCCCACTGTTGTTCTCCTTGTGCACAAGCCAATAAAGCTTGATTAAAGAGTACTCGCCGTGCCTGCTTGTTAATTTCCACAGCGTCTGGATATGATCGCATGCCAGCCACGCGAGATGTCAGGAAACCCCCAGCTACATAATTGATGATACCGGGGCTGCAAGATTCCGCAGGATTTCCCTCAGCCTCCGCAGCGGGAATCCTCGTCCTCAACCCTAATGGGAGAATTCTGCCCATTGTGCCTCCTTCGTACGGTACCAACTGGCATTGCCAGTGAATAGAACCGACAGGCGTTCTATCCGCACCATCAAAGGTTGCTACACAAGATAAGAGAACATGCTATAGGGGATAACATATTGGCATGCATAAAGGATTGGTTAGACAACTTGAAGCAGAGACGTGGGTTAATTGGGCCTTTTTCAGGTTGGCAAGCTGTAACGAGTGAATTGCCACAGAGATCAATGCTTAGGCTTCAAATATTTACATGGATGGAGGGATCAAATGTGAGGTAGGCAGATTTTCAAATGACACCAAGATAGATAGGGATGGAAGTTGCCAAGAGGAGGTAGAGAGTCTGCAAAGGGAAATGGACAGGTTAAGTTGGCCGGCACCCATTGTTCAGGTGGAGTATAAAGTGGGAAAGTGTGAACTAGTTCACTTTGGCAGGCAGACCAGAAAGGCAACATGTTACTTAAATCGTGAAAGATTGAAGATCTCGCTGGCAAATAGGGATCTGGGTGTCCTGGTACATGAATCGTAAGAAGTTAGCATGCATGTGGTGTGGTCGTATTGTTGCTGGACGCAGTAATCCAGAGAGCCAGGGTAATGCTCTGGTGACCCGGGTTCGAATCCCACCACGGCAGATGGTGGAATTTTAATTCAATCAAAATCTGGGATTCATTCTCATGATGGCCATGAAACCTATGGTGATTGTTGTAAAAACCCATCTGGTTCACTAATGTCCCTTCAGGGAAGGAAATCTGCCATCCTTACCTGGTCTGGATATCATGTGACTCCAGATCCATGTGTGGTTGACTCTCAAGCAAGCCAGTTCATGGGGAATTAGGGATGGGCAATAAATAAATGCTGGCTCAGCCAGCAACACCTACATCCCATGAATAAAATAAGAAAAAGTACAGCAAGTGATTTGGAAGGCAAATGGAATGTTGACCTTGATTGGAAGGGGAATGGAGCATAAAAGTCAGGAAGTTTTACTGCAGCTGTACAGGGCCTAGGTTAGAGTGCTTCAGTCTCCTTACTTAAGAAAAGATAGAACTGAATTAGAAACTGATCAGAGAAGATTCACTTGACTCAATCTTGTGAGCAACTGCTTATCTTATGAAGAAAGGTTGAAAAGGTTTGACTTATACCCACTGGAGTTTTAGAGTACTGAGCGGAGATTTTATTGAAAAGAAGATCCTCCTCCCCATCTTCATCGCTAAGGCCTTTTTCAAGCGGGTGAATAAGATGATTTTGGGCTTTGTGTGGGCGGGTAAAACCCCGTGAGTGAAGAAAGTGTTGCTGGAGCGCAGTCGGGAAGGGGGGGGGGGGGAGGGTGGTTGGCGCTGCCGAACATCTGCAATTACTACTGGGCGGCTAATATAGCCATGATTAGGAAGTGGTTAGTGGGGGAGGGGTCGGCATGGGAGCGGATGGAGGTGGCGTCATGTAAAGACACCAGTTTGGGAGCACTGGTAACGGAACCTCTGCCATTCTTGCCGGCCCGATACTCCACAAGTCCGGTGGTAGTGGCGGCTCTGAGGATCTGGGGGCAATGGAGGAGATATGAGAGACGGGAGGGAGCATTGATTTGGCCCCAATTTGTAATAACCACAGGTTTGTACCGGGTAGGCTAGATGGCGGGTTCCGGAGTTGGCAGAGGGCAGGAATTGGAAGGATGGGGGATCTAATTATAGACGGGAGCTTTCCCAGCTTGAAAGCCTTGGAGGATAAATTTAAATTGCCAGCAGGTAATGGTTTTAGGTATTTGCAGGTGTGAGACTTCCTGAGAAAACAGGTGCTGGCCTTTCCGCTGCCACGGGAATACAGGATAGAGTAGTTTCCAGTACCTGGGTGGGAGAGGGGAAGGTATCGGATATTTACCAGGAGCTTTCAGAGGCGGAGGAAACTCCGGTGGAGGAGCTTAAGGGCAAGTGGAAGGATGAGCTAGGAGGAGAGATAGAGGCGGGGTTATGGGCGGATGCCCTAAGCAGGGTTAATACCTCCTCATCATGCGCCAGGCTTAGCCTGATACAATTTAAGGTAGTCCACCGGCACACATGACAGCGGCTAGGATGAGCAGGTTTTCCGGGGTAGAGGACAGGTGTGCGAGGTGCACGGGAAGCCCAGCAAATCATGTCCACATGTTTTGGGCATGCCCAAAGCTTAGAGGGTTTTGGCAGGATTTGCTAAGGGTTGTCCACGGTACTAAAAACACGGGTGATGACGAGTCCGGAGGTAGCGATCCGGAGTGTCGGAAGATACGGGAGTTCAGGGGGTGAAAGAGGCTGATGTCTTGGCCTTTGCCTCCCTGGTAGCCCAGAGACGGATCTTGTTAATGTGGAGGGATTCGAAGTCCCCGAGTGTAGAGACCTGGGTTGGTGACATGGCTGAGTGTCAATGTTAGGGTTCACCCGGAGGTGGCAGCCGTTCGTCGACTTTCTCGGGAAAATTAAAATGTCAGCAGATGCAGTATTCTAAGGGGCGGGGGGGGGGGGGGGGGGGGGTCGCGGATTGTTGTTCTGTGGTTGAGGTGTGTGATGATAGGTCTGGGGGGAAATGTTTATCTGATTATGTTGATGCCATTGTTTATGTTACTGTTATAAAAAATTTCAAATACCTCAATAAAATATTATTTAAAAAAAAGAAAAGATCCTGAGGACACCTGATAGGGTAGATAGCGCTTGTGTTATTTGCATAAAATTGGCAACAATCAAGTTTTTAATAAACTGTGTGCTTGTACACTACATTTTATTTATTTATTTTTCCACTGCCATCTTCTCTTTGTTTTTTAAATATCTGTTCATCCGCTCCATTATTGTTGTACAGTTAATTGGAGGGATGACATCCCGGCCAGACCTGAGGCTCCTGGTTGCACTCTGTGCCCACTTGCTGGCCATCCACACACCGTCACCACTCAGCAGGGATTACTGTTGAGTAATCAGTGACCCTGCCTCGCCCTTGACCGGGTTCACCAGCTCACACCAGTGAGTGTTCTGGTCTTTGCGGCTTAGAAGCATACCAGGCAATTGTGTTTCCCCAGTGAGGTACAGGAGAGGTGGAGCACATCCTGGTAAATACACCAAGTCCTCTTTCAGTGTCTGCATTCCAATACTAATTGCCCTTGATCAGCCTGAACACCGCACTGAGATAGCTCACCCTGAATTCAGAGACTTGCAACCGCTTGCCAAGAATATACACACACTGGCTATATTTAGAGAATGAGAAAAAATGGGATTGCTTCCTTAAAATAGGCAGTTAAAAGCAGATACAAGAGTGGTGTTAAAATTATAAAAAAATGTGATCCCTCAGGTATGAGTGTCAGTAACCACAAGGCACATATAAATGCCATTGGTGAGATGGGCTGCGAGGTGATTGGGAATGCACTGACTGAAAGAATGCTGCAAGCAAATTCTAAAGTAACGTTCAAAAGGCCTTTGGATAATTCGCGTAAATTATGGTATAAGGCAAAAACGTTTTCACCAGAAGCCTGGGCCGGGATTCTCCCCTACCCGGCGGGGCGGGGGTCCCGGCATGTTGGAGTGGCATGAACCACTCCGGCGTCGGGCCGCCCCAAAGGTACGGATGTCTCCGCACCTTTAGGGGCCAAGCCCTCACATTGAGGGGCTAGGCCCGCGCCGGAGTGGTTCCTGCTCCACCGGCTGGCGTGAATGGCCTTTGGCGCCACGCCAGCCGCGGCCGAAAGGACTTCGCCGGTCGGCGTAAGTCCGCGCATGCGCGGAGCGTCAGCAGCTGCTGACGTCATCCCGGCGCATGGGGAGGGGGTCTCTTCTGCCTCGGCCATGGTGAAGACCATGGCAAAGGCAGAAGAAAAAGAGTGCCCCCACGGCACAGGCCTGCCCGCTGATCGGTGGGCCCTGATCGCGGGCCAGGCCACCGACCAGGGTCAGATCGCCGCCCCCCCCCCCCCCCCCCCCCCCCCCCCCCCGGGGTCAGATGGCCCCCCCCCCCCAGGATCCTGGCGCCTGCCTCCGCCGCCAATCCCATCGGTCAAGTAGGTGTTTTGATTCCCGCCGGTGGGAGAGGCTTGTCAGCGGCGGGACTTCGGGCCATCGCGGATCGGAGAATCGCCGCGGGGGGCCCGCCGACCGGTGCGGTGCGATTCCCGCCCCCACCGAATCTCGGGTGGCGGAGTATTCGGGACACGCCCTTGTCTTATTCACCACTTCAGCTTAAGTATCGATTAGTCATTGATTAGTCGTTAGACATGTCTATCATTGGAGTCACCATTTCAATTATGTAATTTGTGAGTATAAATAAATCCAATCACATCCCTTGCCTCAAACCAAAATGCCTCCAGTCAAGTCGTGTCAGCGTTCAGGCTGAAAGTCATGAAATATGCAAAAGAAAATGGTGGAAACATGACTGCTCACCGTGAATACTAAGTCAGCGAGAAAAATGTTGGGGATGGTGGCGGGGAGAAGGATGGTGTTGCGTAAAAGCAAGAAGCTGATAAAAAGCACACGTGGATATAAAGTCAGGTGGACTAACATCGAACAGATATGATAAGAGTATGTATTGACAGAACAAATTGATTGCCATGGTTAAATACAGTTCAGCTCCATCTGAAAAACAAACAGATTGCTGCAGACTCTAGAATTTCAAGCTGGTTTGGTTTCATCCTCTGCATTGCTTCGACCTGTATACAAATAAAGCTTGGAAAAATCAAAAATCTGAGCAATTCAATTTATACTCCACTTTATTGATACACCACTAAATAGGGCACTTGAAAGGAGAAATTTGCATAGTGAGAGGGGGAGTGGGGTGGGGGAGAATAAGACCAACTGGGAGGATTCAAGATCCAGTACACGCAGGGAGGACCAAAATGGTTTTGAAACTCTTTCCAATTAACACTGATTTGATTGCTGCACAATGGTACATACAGGAAAGGGACAGGACTGCCAGAGCATGGAATTTCTTCTGCTTCCTGATGCTGGATGGAAATCCGAGCTCCGATGACAGCAGTGAGACAACACCACGCATGCATGAAAGCCATAGATAGAAATTCAAAGCATCGTGACTACTCATGAAAATGCAATTGCTTCCAAGTTGTAACTTTAAATTAGAACACAGAATTTACAGTGCAGAAGGAGGCCTTTCGGTCCATTGAGTCTGCACCGGCTCTTGGAAAGAGCACCCTACCCAAGCCCACACCCCCACCCTATCCCCATAACCCAGTAACCCCATCTAACCTTTTTTTGGACACTAAGGCCAATCCACCTAACCTGCACATCTTTGAACTGTAGGAGGAAACCGGAGCACCCAGAGGAAACCCACGCAGACACGGGGAAAACGTGCAGACTCCGCACAGACAGTGACCCAAGCCGGGAATCGAACCTGGAACCCTGGCACTGTGAAGCAACCGTGCTAACCACTATGCTACCATGCTGCCCTCATTACCGTGCGGGGCAGCATGGTAGCACAAGTCGCTAGCACTGTGGCTTCACAGCGCCAGGATCCCAGGTTCGATTCCCCGCTGGGTCACTGTCTGTGCGGAGTCTGCACGTTTTCCTTGTGTCTGAGTGGGTTTCCTCCGGGTGCTCCGGTTTCCTCCTACAGTCCAAAGACGTGCTGGTTAGGTGGATTGGCCATGATAAATTGCCCTTAGTGACCAAAAAGGTTAGGAGGGGTTATTGGGTTACGGGGATAGGATGGAAGTGAGGGTTTACGTGGGTCGGTGCAGATTCGATGGTCCGAATGGCCTCCCTCTGCACTGTATGTTCTATGTTCTTTGACCCTATGAATAAGATCAAATATATTCAATATATATGCCAAAAAGTTTAGAATGAGTAAATGTTTTATCATTCGCACGTGAGTAGAACTGTCATCAATTTCAAATGGCAAAAACAATAAGATTTAGACTTTGGTTGGTGCGGAGGGAGCACATGGCTCTCACAGTCAATGTCATGTGCAATCAGCATGCACCTCACTTCATGTACCCTTGCTTTGTGTGTGTATCACTGTAGTCATGCCTGGAGGGAAAATAAACTACTCTGACAGAAATCAGTGGAATCTGGCAACCCTGAACATGGTCAACGTTCAACAAAATGCCTCATGGGCCACACTCAGGACTCTGATGGGCCGCATGTGACCCCTGGGCCGCACATTGCCCTCCAGTGCTGGAGACAGACCTCACCATTGCCTGTGCCTAATCAGTCGGGAACACTCAAACCACAAGAAACCGTGTCGCGCCCCAGAACCCGAGCTGAGAATCCAGGCTGACATTCCAGTGCAGTCCTCCAGATGAGAAATGAAACCATGGCCATTCCCTCAGCTGGAGCTTAAAGTCCCCATGGTGCCAGAACATCTTGCAGTTACAAAGTGCCATTCAAGTAGTCAAACATTCCAAGGCACATTAGACGATCAATTAGCTGACAGAAAATGTGCGGCTGAGCCTCCTAAAGTGATATTGGGGCAGGTCACCAAAAGAGATGCATTTAAGGAGCATTTTTAAGGAGAAGAGAGTGGTGACAGAACAGAGAGGTGTTGGGAGAGAATTTCCAGAGCTTAGGGCCCAGGTGACTAAAGGCACATGGTCTTCAATGGTGGAGCAATGGAAATGGGAGGGATGATCAGGAGACCAGATTTGGAGAAATACAGTACAAGAAAGATGATAGAGCTGAAAGTTATTACAGAGATATAGAGGGGTGAGGCTTGGGAGCAACTTGAATACAAGGATGAGAGTTTAAAATTTAGTGCTAAGCCAGGACCCAACATGTGTTAAGAGGCACAGGCTAGTGCGTATATGAATCTTGACATTGTGTGTCATCACGAACGTCCCTGATGCTGTTCTCAGCTTGTTCTCTATGAAGCATATGTAGAGAGAGGAGGAGCAGGAGACCATGCAATTCGACCATGGCCGCTCTGCAACTCAACACCACCCCCATCATTTTCCATCTTGAAGGCCAGTTGCAATTTTGAGCAACGGTCACTTGATGGTGATCAGGAACGGGGACTGTGGCTGCTTTATTTTTCCTTGCTTCAGGCGAGTGCTTCCAGGCAGATACTGAACCTGCCTGAAATCATCAAATTTGATCGTGTGCCTCAGTGCCACATCTAAGCCAGCTGGTGAGCTCCACGGTGTATCTTTAAATGCTGTGAGGCACATAGTGTGCTGGACATAATTTATCATTTGTTGTCAGAAGGCTGTACAGTGGTTTGGTGTCAATCACAGGAATGTGAACAACACATTGACACTCTGTTTATTGAGTTACCCTCAAGGGAGCCTTTCCCTGTCACAGCGAGGAAAAGCAGGCATGTGTGCTGCAGGGCAGCGATTACTTATTTGTTATCCAGTGAATTGTGTACTCCGAAGTGAGAATGTTAAGGTGGTATCAAGGACTCCCAAAGCAAGTCAGGTACAAAGCTCCCCCTTCTCTTTCCCAAGATTTTAACTCATTCAGTACCCATCCACTCAAATAGAATTACATATAGAATTTACGGCCCATCGAGTCTGCACTGGCTCTTGGAAAGAGCACCCTGCCCAAGGTCAACACCTCCACCCTATCCCCATAACCCAGTAACCCCATTCAACACTAAGGGTAATTTTGGACACTAAGGGCAATTTATCATGGCCAATCCACCTAACCTGCACATCTTTGGACTGTGGGAGGAAACCGGAGCACCCGGAGGAAACCCACGCACACACGGGGAGGATGTGCAGACTCTGCACAGACAGTGACCCAGCGGGGAATCGAACCTGGGACCCTGGAGCTGTGAAGCGATTGTGCTATCCACAATGCTACCGTGCTGCCCGTGCTGCCACACACTGAGTTAAAACCGGGCCCCGCTGTGTCTCATCCCCGTCCCCAAGAGTGTGGCATTTTGCTTTGGGGAGAATCTCTTACATCTGACTGGGAAGGTAGATGGGAATTTGGTTTACGGTCTCAACCCAAAGGAATTTAAGGAAATAATCAAAGCTGGCACACCCAGTGCAGTGCTGAGGGAGCGCTGCTCGAATTAAACATTAAACTGAAGCCCAGTCTGCGCTCTCGCATGGGCGCAAAAAGATCCCATTGCACCATTTCCAAGGAGAGTGAGGATCACCTCCAGCAACGCAGCAAGCCATCAGACCTGCACTGGTGTCAGCCTTTATTAAGTGCTCAAAGTCGTTAGAGTGGAGACTCGAGACTTACCACGACTTACCTGAATCAGCGGCGTGATTACTACCACCAAGTCACATTTAGCACTGAATTCGGAAAACAGTGAGGCATTCGACATGAGGGCTCGATGATCAAGGATATGTTTCTTTACAAAACGGAGGCAAATGGCTGCAAACACCAGGACGTGTCTGTCAGACAGCTCAACATCGGTCATTTATTCCAGTGAGAATTGTATAGCAGCCGCTTACACTAAATGGTGAATGTACCAGACTAAATGTAGACTTCAAGTGATTAGAATGGCATCATTACAAGATGGCACACCCAGAGCAGATAATAACAATAAAAGCCAGTTTTACAAGATGGGGTGGATGGAGTGGATGGCAGTGTAGTCAGATGAAACACAACACTTCTAAATAAATGGGTTCATGCTCTTCAGTAGCAAAAGGAACAGCAACACTTAAAGCAATTGTATACTGACAGCAAGCACTCCTCTCTAGGGCTAGGTTATACATTGTGCACTTGATAAGAGAGAATGATTTGCATTTATATAAAGTAAAGTCGCCATAGTCCCAGGTGACAAGAGGTGCTTTCCCCATTGAGGGGGAGAGCAGACTGGAGGTGATTTAACCTGAGGGTCACCACACCTCAGGCGAGGGGCAAAGTTGAGAAGGCGGAGCCTTCAGGAATAATCTCTGCCGGTAGGGGAATTGCGCTATTGGCCTCGCTCTGTATGACGAACCAGCTGCCCAGCCTACTGAGCTAAACTGGTCCCCTGTAGCACCTTTTGCAACCTCAGGACGCCCCAAAACGCTTTCAACTAATTGAGCACTTTTGAAGTGTACTCACTGTTGCAATGTAGGAAGCAGGGCAGCCAACTTGCACACAGCAAGATCCCACAAACAACATCAAGATGAGGAACATATCAGCCATGATAGAATGGCGGAAGGGACTCGATGGGCCGAATGGCCTAATTCTGCTCCTATATCTTATGAACTTATGACCAATGTGATAAATGACCATATCAACTGTTTTTACAAATTACCTTAGTTAAAGAATGAATATTGCCAAGGACGTTGGGCAAAATTCCCTGCTCTTCTTGGAACTAGTGCTGCAAAATATTTTGAATCCAAGAGGGCAGACTGGGCTTCAGTTTAATGTTTCACCTGAAAAGACAGCACCTCCTACAGAGCAGCACTCCTTCAGTATTGCACTGGGATGTCATATGAACATATGTGTCAGCCTGAATTATGTGATTAAGTCTCTGAACATAAAATCTTCTGACTACGAGGCTAGAGGTTTACCCACCAGACTGACACTCATATACATCCAATGTGCTATGGGCAACATGCAATTTGGAATAGACAGATTGGTTCCTTTGTGTCCAGTAATTTATTGATGAGTTCATGCTTTGAAGTTGAGAAGTATCCCTACTGAATTCACTGCAGTCATAATGAAGCATCTCAGTTCTTCAAAAAGGAACTTGCACTTCCAATTAATTTTATTCCAGTTTTCTGAGGGCCATGAAGAATCGAGCAGGAGTTTGTAGATTCAAACAGAAAGTAACTTTATTTACAATTATTCATACACAGCAGCAGTAGCACACCACTGCTTCCTACTATCCGGTACCACACTGGCCAACTCTATTTATACAGGTGTACATGCTAATGGATTTTCCTGCCCCCTCATTGGGGGAGCTCATACTCGCCAAGAGTCGTGGGATAGACAACAGTCCCCAGCCAATCGGATTCAGGAAGGGGGGCACGAGGGGATCCGGTCCTGTGGGGGGGGGGGTGCTCCCACGGTGGCCTGGCCCACCAATCTGCAGGCGGGCCTGTGCCATGGAGGCACTCCTTTCTTCCGCGCTGGCCTCTGTTAGGCTCCGCCATGGCCAGCGCAGAGAAGAAACCCCCTGCGCATGCGCAGGAATATGCCGGCCGGTCTGCGCATGCGCGGAACCATGCCGGAGGTTCTGCGCATGCGCCACCTCGCGCCGGCCCTTCGGCGCGGCCTAGCCCCCAGAAGTGCGGAGGATTCCTCAACTTCCGGTTGGCCCGCGCCGGAGTGGTTTACGTCGTTCTTGGCGCCGGTGTCGGGCCATCCCGCCAATTGCGGGAGAATCCTGCCCATTATCTTAATGTGGAGAGACTTTGGAGTGTTCCGATGCAGAGGGATCTGGGTGTCCTCGTGCATGAATCACAGAAAACGAGCATGCAGGTCACTGAACTAGTAATCCAGAGACCCAGAGTAACGCTCTGCGGACCAGGGTTCAAATCCCACCACGGCAGATGGTAAAATTTGAATTGAACAAAAATCTGGAATTAAAAGTCTAATGATGACCATGAACCCAGTGCCGATTGTCATCAAAACCCATCTGGTTCACTAATGACCTTTAGGGAAGGAAATCTGTTGTCCTTACCTGGTTTGGCCGACATGTGACTCCAGACCACAGCAATGCGATTGACTCTTAACTTCCCCCTCCAGGACAATTAGGGATGGGCGACAAATGCTGGCCCATCGGTGACGCCCACATCCCCTGAATGTCCGAAGCTCTGGAATTCCTTACCTAAACCTCTCCTCTTCTCACGTTATTTAAACTCTTTACAATCTATCTCCTTGACCAAGCTTGATCACACGGACATCTCCAATGTGTCAAAATGTGGCAGATGAAGCCCTGTAAAGTATCTTGGGATATTTTGCCAGGTAAAAGATCCTTTGTAAATGAACTGTTGCCTCCTTACAGTTAAACAGTTTGATCACCAACGGTGAATGCATTGGGGGCTGTCAAAAGCTGACTTACAGCAATATGCAGTCACAGAGAGCTATGTAAGTTTTTGAAGGAGCGGGAACATGATCGCGATGGTGGCAGAGATTTTGTATGGCCCGTTTCCCGTTCTGCATGCAGTTCTATCCTTGATGAAGACCAAACTCACTTTCAAAGCCCCATTCAAATGCAATCGGCAACCAGGGAGGTTAAGCAACACATTCTCGCAGCCAAGCAGCATTTTATTACAGGATATTTGGCAGGAGGCAGTGGAAGTTAAATAATAGCTGGTAAGATTTTTGTTGAGACATGAATATTGGACAGCTCTACAGGGGTCACTCCCTTACTCCTCTTTGAACAGGGCCTTGGGATCTTTTGCATCCACCTGAAAGGGTAGACAGTCCTCTGAAAGGCAATGCAGCATTCCCTCAGCGCTTCACAGGAGTCAGTCTATACTATGGCTCAATTATCTGGAGCAAGACTTGAACCCATGATCTTCTGACAGAAGGGAATGGGAAGCTTAGTCCTAAAACGTGGCTTTCTTCCTTTGCAAATGCCTGGATCTCCTTTCCCTGTTCCTTCCCATTTGATGAAGGCTGCTAATGGGTTGCGGTGCCTTTCGAACCTTCTTAATGTTTTTCATTATTTCTCTTACCTGATTCAGATGCTATCCTTTAATTGTCCCTGTTCCTATAAACTCTATCACCGCCTCTTGGGTGCTCCCGACAGCTGCCGAGATCATGATCTGTGAATAATTATGCAAATTAGCCAGTGTATTAAAATGTGAACAGTGATGGCATTTTACCCTTCTCGCAAGATTTACACAGCTGAACAATTCACATCCATAGGTCAAAATCTGGTCTTAAAGCAGTAAGCCAACTTGCCCACCCACATACTAGAATTATGTAGAGTGACACACAGCATACACATTCTCGCACAGGCCTGCCTCCCTCTCTCTCTTCAGTTACCATACCGAAGAGGGCATTGGCGATCATGGACTTCCATTTTAGTCTTGCCCTGGGGTTGTACATCACCTTTATTGGTGATACATTAATTCGGCTTGCGAGGCTCTTTGTGGGGGGGGGGGGGGGGGGGGGGGGGGGGGGGGGGGGTTGGGGGGGTGTAGGAAGTCCCAGCCATGATTTCTTATTACACATCCAAGAAATTTCCCTCTTCCTGATCTTGGCCAGCAGAGTTCTTTTGCTCTCAGATTTTACTAACACCTCTTCACTGGTAATGTGTCACTTCATTGTCCAAGATATCTACATTATTCACCTTGAAACTCTGCAGTCTCAATCCTTCTCTTCATTGCTTCACTGATTGTCCAAGATTCCCAATTGTATGTCGAAACTGGTGTGATGCAACATCCTATGATTTGCAGCTTTGTTTTCATGGCTAATTTTGAGTTTATAATCTTTTTCATTTTGCGAAATGCATTCCAATCCTTTGTCTTATTTCTTGCTCACACTTCTCATCCAATGTTAACATATTGCCTAGGTAACAAAATCTCGCACAGACACACATTAAAAATCCAGTGAGATTTAAAAATCAGACTCGCCCCTTGAATTATCTTAATGCATCTCTTTCATTATTAATTGGACAAATCCTACTTAAAATGTCCAAGGCCACTATAATTTAGTAGATTCGTTGCAGGCCAACATCTTCAAAAGAGGATAGCAACAGAAGTACTTCATTCGGCCCCTTGACCCTATATGGCTGATATGCATCTAACTGCCTTCTTTCTGAAATGCTCAATTTCTTACCTAACAAAACCTCTTCATGTTTAAATGTTCATTTGATATCCAGCATCCACAGACTTTTGGGTGGGGGGGAAGAGTTCCAGATTGCAACTTCCTTTTTGTGAAGAAGTGCTTGTTCACATCATTGGAGCAGTACAGTGGCACAGTGGTTAGCACTGCTGCCTCACAGCGCCAGGGACCCTGGTTCAATTCCAGCCTTGGATGACTGTGTGGAGTTTGCATGTTCTCCCATGTCTGCATGGTTTCGTCCGGGTGCCCCAGTTTCATCCCCCAGTCCAAAGATGTGCAGGTTAGGTGGGGTTATGGGGAGAGGGCAGGGGAGTGGGCCGAGGGGGATACAGAGACTCGGTGCAGACTCGATTGGCCGAATGGCCTCCTTCTGCACTGTAAGGATTCTATTCTATTCTGTCGCCCCAAAAATGCTTTAGTTTTAACTTTAAGGTTAATCATCACATTCTGGACACCCCCACCAGAGGAAATATTATTTCCAGATGGGGTCTAACCAGATCTCTGTACAACTTTAACATGACTTCCATTCCTTTGTATTGCAGCTGTCAACAGAAAGGCAATCTGTCCCTTAATGTTTTAACAGAATCTATGGAATCTCTACAGTGCGGAAAGAAGCTATTCATCCAATCGAGTCTGCACCCACCCTCTGCAACAGCACCTTACCTAGGTCCACTCCCCCACTCTATATCTGCAACCCATCGAATCTGCCCATTTTTGGATACTTAGGGGCAATTTAGGATGGCCAATCCACCTAATCTGCCTATCTTTGGACCATGGGAGGAGGCAGAGCTGCCAGAGAAAACTCACGCAATCAGGTCGACCAACTTTTCACAATTGCTGTGGATGGACTCTTAAATCTATCTGTTCCTCTCCAATACTTAGGATCCCCCCCCCCACCCCCACCCCCTCCCCCTCCCAGTGGCAAAGGCAGCACCCCCATTGGTCGGTGATGGGATCTTCCAGTCCCGCCGATGTCGACAGGGTTTTGCATGCGCCGCACCCTCCACCAGGGGGGAACACATTGCGGGGAGCGGGGTGTTATCACTGGCAGGCCTGGAAGATCCCACTGGCGAGAAGAGCCTGAAAATTTCAGCCCTAGTTTCTTGTCACTTAGAAAATATTCTAATTTATCTTTATTGGGTCCTAAGTGGGTAACGCGTGTGGTCATTCTGGCCAAACACTTTTGCATACTGAACTCTACCTACCACATCATAATCTGCTTACCTAATCTAGCAATGTCCTTTTGAAAATTTCTGCGATCACCTACATTTTCCACTTAATATCATCGGCAGACAAATATACCGTTCTCTCTTCCTTTATTCAAGTAATTTGTAAATATAGAGTTAGACCCCATTTGAGAGTGGAGGGTGGAAAAAGGCTTTGATCTACTTTGATTTCTGAATATATTAGACTTTTGATCTGTAAATGTCAAACTACAATTTGGCAGGCAGTAGTAGGAAACCATTTAACTTCCAGAGAACACCTTTTATCAGGCTATTCATATTGTGAAGTCACAGCAGGAAGTTGCAGATCATTTGAATTTTTGAAAACGACAATCCTTTATTAAAGAATAAAATGCACACATGTGACCTTGTGTTTTATCAGTCAGAACTTTGTGGCAATTCAGAAATGTAGGAACAGGAGTAAGGCGTATAGTTCCTGGAGCAGCTCCCGCCATCAAACTGCAATCAGCCACAGTGCACGAGGAACCTTGACGTCTCCCTTTTCACTGCAATTCTCCGCACCATTGACGTTCCTCACTCCATCCTGTTTTTGATCTTGTCCATCCAGTCCTTCTCCATCCTGGCCTCTCCTTTCCTGACGTTTTGCCTTCTGATCTCGCCCACTCTCAGCCTGCCTTTTCCAGTCCTTGTACTTTCTCAATTTCCGCCTCTTTGGTTTAGCTAAAAGCCCATGAGACGCTGGGACTCCAATTTCCCTGCAGACAAATTCATTGCTTTTCCCCTGAATCCAGCTAATTTTGAAGGTTCTTCGCCAGAGCCACATTTCAGAAACTCTTCTCATTAGCCTTGCTGACGGTCCAGCTCTCACACACATGTAATGTAATGCTCTGTAGCAAGGAACTAAAAAGTTGCCTTTTCAAGTGCAGGCCATTATTGGATGCCCTCAATATTTCATTCATGCTGAAGAGTTGTAGAATGGGCATTTGGTTGCCTAGCCTTGATTTCATTGCTGTTCATTTGGGATTACTTTCGATCCCAGAAATTGAAATTGATTTTTGTTCACAGTGGCCGTGGGCTGAATTGTCACACTGTTCCTGCCATGAATTTTCATCGAGTGTACCTTGTTGATACTTAACCCAAAGTTCAGACTTGACTTTCTCAGCTCTTCAGCCATCATGCATAGTTATCTCGCCCACTGAAGATGGGTGGAGGTCATGTCTTCACCTCTGTTTGCCAGTCTATTCGTCTGTTTGTAAACAACATATTTCAAAATCTTATAAAACATTTTTCCAGTTAAGGGGCAATTTAGCGTGGCCAATCCACCTACCCTGCACAACCTTTGGGTTGTGAGGATGAGACCTACGCAGACACTGGGAGAATGTGCAAACTCCACACAGACGGTGACCTAGGGTTGGTATCGAACCCGGGTCCTCTGCGCCGTGAGGCAGCAGTGCTAACTACTGCGCCACCGTGCCTCCCTATATATTTCAAGATCTAATGGATAATTTCAACAAAACCTTAGTTTAAGAAAGAAATGAGTCGTTTTTGGCAAAGATGTTCCAGATCCTGGAATTTCTGAAAGGACCGATTAACATTGGGAAATAGGGAGAATTGATGTTTTTTAGAACGTTGTGAGCTGTTTTATTCAGAATGTTGTTAATTGTTTTGCAATGGTGTGGATCGTTTTGGCTACTGCGGTCTCAGCAGGCTGCTGGATGTGGATTGGCCTGAAGCCTCCTCAATAAGATGGACACTCTAAATATATCGGCTTTGTAGTTACAGAGCTTTAACCAGGGAAAGGAAAAGCTGCATAACTATAATAACGTCGAGTTGACACAGCATGGCAGAAATATGCATTCTACTGATTCCCTTCTTCAGTTCTTCTTGCTCGATGTTAGCCATTAGGGTAATGTAATAATAATAAATAATAATAATCTTTATTATTGTCACAGGCAGGCTTACATTAATACTGCAATGAAGTTACTGTGAAAATCCCCTAGTTGCCACACTCCGGCGTCTGTTCAGAGAATTCAAAATGTCCAATTCACCTAACAAAGAACAATACAACACAGGAACAGGCCCTTCGGCCCTCCAAGCCTGTACCGGTCATGATACCAACCTTTGCCAAAACCCTCAGCACTTCCTTGTGCTGTATGCCTCTATACCCATCCAATCCATGTCTTTGTCAAGATGCCTTTTGAACGCCGTCAATGTATCTGCTTCCACAACCTGCCCTGGCAACGCTTTCCAGGCACTCACCACCCCTGCCTCGCACATCTCCTCTAAACTTTGCCCCATGAACATTAAGCCTAAGCCCCCTGGTGACTGACTCCTCCACCCTGGGAAAGAGTGCCTGCCCATCCACTCTATCCATGCCTCTCATAATGAAAACAGTCTGAGTCGATTCAGCCTCTCCACATAGCTAACACCCTCCAGACCAGGCAACATCCTGGTAAACCTCCTCTACACCCTCTCCAAAGCCTCCACGTTCCTCTGGTAATGTGGCGACCAGAATCGTGCGCAATATTCCAAGTGCGGCCTTACCAAGGTTCCATACAATTGTTGCATGACTTGCCAGTTTTTATACTCAATGCCCTGTCCAATGACGGCAAGCATTCCAAATGCTTTCCTGACTACCTTGTCCACTTGTGTTGCCACCTTCAAAGATCTGTGGACATGCATGCCCAGACCTCTCTGACTTTCCATATTCCTAAGAGTTTTGCATTTATGGTATATTTCCCCTCTATGTTAGACCTACCAAAATACATTACCTCACATTTTCCAGATTAAACTCCATTTGCCATTTCTCTGCCCAAGTCTCCAACGTATCTATGTCCTTCTGTATCTTCTGACAATTCTCAACACTATCTGCTACTCTACCAACCTTGGTGTCTCCCTCGAACTTACTAATCAGACTGGCTACATTTTCCTCCAAATCATTTATGGACATTCTAAACAACAGAGGCCCCAGCAAAGATCCCTATGGAACACCACTAGTCACAACCTTCCATTCAGAAAAACACCCTTCTACTGGTTCCCTTTGCCTTCTATGACCGAGCCAGTTCTGTATCCATCTTACCACCTCATCTCTGATCCTGTGTGACTTCATCTTTTGTGCCAGTCTGCCATGAGGCACATTGTCAAAGGCTTTACTGAAGTCCATATGAACAACATCTACCGCCTTCCCCTCATCAATCATCTTTGTCACCTCCTCAAAAATTCGATCAAGTTAGTGAGGCACGTCCTCCCCTTCACAAAACCATGCTGTCTATCACTTCTGAGTCCTTTTGTTTCCAAATGGGTATAAATTGAGAATTCTCTCCAATAATTTACCTACCACTGACGTGAGGCTCACTGGCCTGTAGTTTCCAGGATCATCCCTGCTACCTTTCTTAAACAGCGGTACCACATTAGCTATTCTCCAGTCCTCTGGGATCTCACCTGTAGCCAATGAGGATACAAAGATGTCAGTCAAGGCCCCAGCAATTTCCTCCCTTGCTTCCCTCAGTATTCTGGGGTAAATCCCATCCAACCCAGGAGACATATTTACCTTCCTATCTTTTAAAAGACCTAATACCTCCTCCCTTTTGATGTTAACATGATCCAGACTGTCCACACACCCTACCCAAGAATCATCTTCCACAAGGTCCTTTTCTTTGGTGAACACTGATGCAAAGTACTCATTTAATATCTAGCCCATTTCCTCTGGCTCAACACATAGATCCCCCCCCCCCCCCCCCCCCCCCCTGAAGTGGCCCAATCCTTTCCCTGGTCATCCACTTGCTTTTTACATATGAATAAAAAGCTTTGGGATTCACCTTAATCCTACTTACCAAGGACTTTTCATGACCCCTCCTAGCTCTCCTAATTTCCCGCTTCAGTGCCTACCTACTTTCTTTATATTTCTCAAGGGTTTTGACTGTCCCCACCCTTCTAGACCATACAAAAGTCTCCTTTTTCTTTTTGACGAGGTTCACAATATCCCTTGTTATCCATGGCTCTTCCAAAGCTCCCTAAACTTCTCATACTTATCCTTCATTCTCTCAGGAACGTGACTTTCCTGAATCCTAATTAACTGTCACTTGAAAGACTCCCACATGTCCGATGTTGATTTACTACCAACAGCCGCACCCAATCCAAATTCTTCAATTCCTGTCTAATGTAATCGTAATTTGCCTTTCCCCAATTTAGCAGCTTACGCGAGGGTTACCCTCATGCCTACCAAAAGCACATCTTTCCGGACGAAACCGGAGCACCCTGAGGAAACCCACGCAGACACGGAGAGAACATGCAGACTCTGCACAGACAGTGACCCAATCAAACTAGGACTCTGATGCTGTTAAACAACAGTGCTAACCACTGTGCTACCCTGCCACCCTGTCATCAGCATATCTGATAATTCGGATATTGTGACCAGCAATATTGGCCCCCAAGTGTCCTGGGAGAGCAGAGCTGGCTTGTCTCATGACCTCTTCGCCTATGGAATTGAAAAGTAGTGGTGAAAGCATTCAGCCTTGTCTCTTTGTCCTTGTCAGCTTTGTTATTTCCAAGTGTACACACTACAACTTTTTCCTGTTTGAAAAGTCTCTGGAGATTAAGTGATATGGTACTCCAATTTTGAGACTATGCTTTTGTCACCATCCCTGTTGGTGTGACTGCTGGGTGGGAAGGTCCCAGAATGGAACCCTGGCTCAGAAGAAAAAAATTTCAATTTTTTAAGAAAACATGGAGGGACAGAGTCACAGGAATGCTAATTAGTTTTTTAACACCAAGTTTTTTTATGAAGTGTGAAAAGTTTGATAACAATACAAGACTCCTTTTACTCCCCCTTTAGGTTTATACATGTATACAATTTTCAAAGGTAACACCCCACTCTGATTGCTATTCAATCGACCTTCCATGGATTTCTCCTCACAATCCCCCAGATGATTGTCACATGTATATTTTCAAAGTCAACTGCCAAAAAGTTTGCTTTAAAATCATCTTTCAAACAATGCTTTCTGTCAGCTTTTTCCATTAATAATCCAGCCCAGAATTTCATACTGTCCTTTCAAACAAAGCTTCGGATCCACTGTATTGATAAGTAATCCAGCTCCAGGATTCCCAACTCTCCTTTCCAGGCTTCCTTTGTCTTAAATGCTTTTACACAAACTCTGGGATTCAGCCACCGATTTCCACTATTATTTAAAATAATGTCTCTCAACTGTTGTAAGAGCTCACACTTCAAATATCTTCCTGGTCGCTTACGATTATAAGTAATGGGCCCGATTTACCGGCTTCGTCATGCCCAACTTGGTGATGTCGAGAAGCCGTTGACTCCCGCAAGATTCGGAACAGTTGAGCTGTCTTGGGAGATTCAATCAAACCTCACGAGACGTCATGGTCTGGATCTTGCCCTCTCTGGACGAGATCCAGATATGTATATCTAAATGAGCCATTGAGCTCAATTAAATATGTTGCCGCTGTATTTTCCCAGTGCCCGGAACCGAATGGCTGTGCCTGGGAGACCGCGCCAGGATGCCTTTTAGCACTGGTTTCCACAAATGTAGACCAACCATAATGACACTGGGGTGGGGTGGGGGCCTCCCAGGCCATTAGACGCCAGGCTGGCAGTGCTAAGATGCCTGGGTGGCATCGTGGCACTCCTGGCATCCTGGAATGTTGGCACTGCCTACCTGGCATCTTGACACTGCCACACTGGCACAGCCAGGGTGGTACTGCCAGGCTGGCAGAAGCACTGCCAGGGTGCCACACTGATAGTGCCAAGCTGCCTGGATGTCAGATTGCCGGTGCCAGGGTGGGGCGAGGGGGGGCTCAAGGACCCTGGTGAGCTGAGCTCGTCAGTGCAGGAAACTATATAAGGATGGCCTTGACGGGACATTCCTTGCTGAGGCCCAAAGAACAGCAAAGTGCCGTTGAACAGCGGGGTTTTTTTGGTGCGACAGGTACCGAGAAACACCCCGCTCAACGCATTCGAAACCGGACTCTGTTTTCTTCTGGTTGAATTGCGCGCAATATAAATTCAGTCAAATCACAATCACCAAAAACCTTCCGACCCAAAAGGTGCCCCTGTTTGCTGAGCAATTACTTTTTCCTTCTCCATATTTTCATTTACTTTTCATGCTGTAATCTCTCTAAGCACAATAGAAGCACAGTTTGAACTGACCAAACACCCACATCTTTGTCGAACATGAATCTGACTAGAGTTTTACTCTTCTTACACAGAACAACTAAACTAAACCCACTTAATTCTCCACCTTATTTCCAAAATTTCACAATACAAATATAGATTACCTGAAAATGCCTGTTTTCCTGACACCTTCTAGTTCGAGATTCCCCAATCTAGAAAGTAGATTATCTCTATCTGCCCTCTCTAGCTGCCCTATCTGTTCCCCATAATATCTTAAAATGACCTCTTAAACTTCTATGTTCCAATGATTGCAACCCTAGTTTGTATAATCTCTCCTCATAATTTAACACTTGGAATCCAAGTATAGTTCTGCTAAATCTATGGTACAGTTCCTCCAAGGTCAGGATATCCTTCCTAAGGTGTGGTGCCCAGAGCTGCTCACAGTAACTCCCACTGTGTTCTAATCAGGGCTTTGTGCAGCTGAAGCATGACTTGTACTTCCATATACTCAAGATGGCTAAATATAAAGAGGCAGCATTCCATTAACCTTTCTGATTGTTTGCTGTAGTTGTTCATGACATTTTAATGATTTATGTACTTAGGCTGCCAAGACACTTTGAGCATCCACAGTTTCTAGCCTTTTATCATTTAGAAAGTACTCTGTCACATCCATTTTATGTCCAAAGTGGATGACCTCATATTTGCCTACATTGAAATCAATTTGCCACAACTTTACCCATTCATTTAATTTATTAATGTTGCATTGTAAATCCTATGCTTTCATCTACACTGCGTACAATGCCTACTGTCCATGTGTCGTGAGAAAATGTGGATATATGGCTTTCTATCCCGTCATCTTTAGTTGTTAATAAATATGGTGAATAATTCAGGCCACGACCTAGATCCCTGTAAGACCATAAAACCAGAAGATGTAGTATCAGAAGTGGGCCATTCAGCCCATCAAGTCTGCTCCGCCATTCAAAGAGATCATGACTGATCTGATGTGATCATCCTTAACTTCAATTTACTGCCTTATCCCCGTAACCTTTGATTTCTTTATTGATTAAAAATCTCGATCTCAGCCTTGAACATACTTAACGGCCCAGCCTCTACAGCTCTCTGCGGCAACAAATTCCACAAATTCACCATCCTCTGAAAGGAGAATTTCCTCCTAATCTCTGTCTTAAATGGGTGACTCTTACTCTGAGTCTATACCCTCTGGTTCTAGACTTTTCCCTCAAAGAGAATCAACCTTTCAGCATCTATCCTGTCAAGCCCCCAGAGAATCAGGTCTCAATCAGGTCACCTCTCATTCTTCTAAACTCTTAACAGGCTCAACCTACTCATCATCATCATTTCTCACCATCCTTCCAACTAGAGTGCTTATCTAACATCTATACTTTCTGTTTCCCACCCTTCAGCAAATTTCCTAACCAGGCCAATCATTTTCCTTCAGTTCCCTGAGATTCAGCTCTAGCCTGCACAAGTGTTAGCCATGACCTAATCTTTACAAACCCATGCTTGGTCTTTCTGATCAGTTGAAAATGTTCCAGTTAAAATCACTCTATCCTTATTTATGGACTCAAGCAATTTCTGGAAAATCTATGTTTTACTAATTCCCTGCTTTTCATCTCAACTTTCTCAAATAGGAGAGTGAAGTGCGTAATTTTCCAGACTAAAGGACCAATTTCCATAAAATGTGTTAAGATCCCGGACCAGACCCCAACATTTGTTAGGACACTGAACAAGAACCCCAAACACTTTTTTAAATTTGTAAAACTGTGAGGAAAGGATACTTTGCTAAGGAGTGATTCCACTGACCAATAGTTACCTTTTACATTAAAATAAACATTTTTCTTAACACAGGATTAAATACATTAATATCGCAGAAAATAGCTTTTGAATTAACAGTGAAATAATTAATAACAATAGAAGGAAACACTTTAACTTCTAACTTATACTGCCCCGATCTCCAATTAAACAAAGCCCACCTTAGGTTAATAGCCACTTATAAATAAAGTTAGCAACCACAGGGATACTTGCTGTCCTCTGGGTAGGGGTTTCTTGGAAATACTGCTTGAAGGGGCTTTAGGGGCTAAATCACTGGCTTTTAAAGCAAGGAAGGCCAGCAGCGCGGTTCAATTCCCGTACCAGCCTCCCCGAACAGGCACCGGAACGTGGCAACTAGGGGCTTTTCATAGTAACTTCATTTGAAGCCTACTTGTGACAATAAGCGATTTTCATTTCATTTCATTTCAAGAGAGAGAGAGAAAAATCCTTTGAGGAAGCAGACTGCAGATCCTTCTGTCTGTGTCAGACTATTGCTTAACCTGACCGTCTTTGGCTAAAGCTGCTGCTCAGTTTAAAACTCCTGGCAGACTCCAAGCTAAACTGCCTGCCACAGTCCTGGCTCCTGCCATTAATTATATCATCTTCATCCCTCTCCGATCTCCTGACCTACTTATCTACATCTGACCACTCTGGACGTTTGGTAGGGTGTTTCTCACTGTCTGCATTGGTGAGATCACGGCCCATATTCAACGGCACTTAGTGCCAAAAATAAGCCCCCAGGTGATTCTCGACATTCCTGGCTCCCTTTCCATCTGATCCGCCTGAATCGTGCCTCAGCAGCTCACCAGAAACAAGGGGGAGCTGTTTTTAAATGCTCCCTCACCAACTCACTCCCAGTCAACACACAAGCATAGTAGCGTGCAGACCTTCCCCTCACTTTGGTGATGCTGACCTGACAAGATTTTTTCAATGCTGTGGAAGAGAGGCAGGGCACCCTGTACCCCCAAGCGGGTCTGAGGACCAGCAGCAGGATAAGAAATGCCACCTGGGAGGCAGTGGCAGCGGCTGTCAGTGCCGGCTGCATGGCCAGGAGGACCGCGGCCCAATGTTGGAAGAAGACCAATGACCTTCAACGTGCTGCAAGGGTACCTCTCTCCTGGCATCAGTTCCCCCTGCCACCCCTCAATTTCCCAAACCACTCCTCCTCAATTCACTGGCTGATATCTTGCACCCTCTCCACACAGTTCTTCGTGCTTGTTCTTCGGCACTCCCTGGCACCCCCAGCACCACCCCTTCATGTGTAAGTGCGGTGCCCACCCCCATGTTCCACCAGCTCAGAGACACACACTTTGGTAGCCGACATTAGTGTACAGGTTTCTGGGGCATAATCAGGTGATCACCACACGGTTACTAATGCCCATCAGGTGGAGGTTGGAACACCCAAGAGAGACAGCAGTCAGAGGTCTGCTCGATCCCAGGAGACAGCTGGGTCCCAATTGATGCCAAGCCTCTGGACAAGGTTCTCCAAACGCTGATGCAGATGATAGGACACAGCCATGAGATTCAGGAGGGAGTGTCAGTGACACTCCAGCAATTGCAAGGCCAATTGGGGCAGTCCCAAAGGCTACAGGTGCAGGTAATGGTGCCGACAATGTATGGTGCCGAGGCCAACACTGCTAGGGTGGTGACCATGATGTGGAGATGCCAGCGTTGGACTGGGGTGAGCACAGTAAGAATTCTTACAACACCAGGTTAAAGTCCAACAGGTTTGTTTTGAATCACTAGCTTTCGGAACACTGCTTCTTCTTCATTCAGCTGAGGAAGGAATGGTGCTCCGAAAGCTAGTGATTCGAAACAAATCTGTTGGACTTTAACCTGGTGGTGTAAGACTTCTTAGGGTGGTGACCACAGTGGAAAGCCTGGGGCCCAAAGTTTGCATCTTGAGTGGTGGTGCCCAAGGCAAGGCTCAGTCTGTGATGACCGTGGCTGAGGGCCTCAACATTATGTTCCTGTTGCTGAGGGACGTGTCCCTGATGCAGGTGGACATTGCGGGGCTCTCCAGAGCTGGCCCAGTTACTGAAGACCGTTGCTGAGGGCGTCGACACCATGGTGCAGACAATGGGGAGCTGCCAGGACTGGCAGCACCGGATGACTCAAAGGTCATAGGCCACAGAAAGCAGCAGGCTGCCTTCACCTCTCATGTGCATCTGGGGACGCACCTGCTCATAGCAATAGACCACAAAAGAAGAGTGTGGGGAACTGAGTGGGCACTGGTGGGGTCACTATCTGTCGCTAGGGGGAATGGAAATGTAAAATGTTCACGATTAAACCATGTCACACCTGATACATGCAAAGCCTCTGTGACTTTAATCTTCACACCCTCACTCCCTGTCCTCCACCACCCCCTGAGAACAGAGGTCCAAGATCAAAAGCCCCCATGCAGACCCTGTTCAGAGGATGGGAATGAGCTCTCTGTCAACAGAAAGATAGGAGTCAGACTTTTGCAGCATTTGAGGAGCATTAGAGGTTCCCCGCTGCCTTGGATAGTGACCCGCTGACAGGGCTAACACAGGCCCATCTCGTTGGAGTAACGTTTCACAGATCCTTGGAGGGGGTAACAGGGTGTTTGGGGCGGGGGCAGTGTGATGGGGGCAGGGAATGGGGGGGTCAATTGGGGGAGATGGAGGGAAATGGGGGTGGGAGCGAGGAAATTGGGGGAGGGGAGGGAAAGGAGGGGCTGAGCCTCGTCCTATGAGAATCTGGAGACGATGAGGGCCTCTCTGGTCCTCGTTGCATATAGGAATCCTACCGCCATCCGTCCTCTATTCTCTGGCTCTTCCTCACTAAGTTCATTTCAATCACACAGGCATTTGATTGCAATGCCTTTACCGCTCTTTGATGTGGTTGATGTTTGCAAACATTGGAGTTTCAGCACTTAGAGGCAGACGCCCTGGAAGGGAAATGAATGAATCAAGGCTGCAGCTGTTTTGTGAAAACAGTCAATCACAACCCACTACTAGAAAGGAATGAATGGCTTGCAGCTACAGGATCAGAGGGGTTTATACACAGATTACAGCTGTTCCCTTTCCAGAAATGGACATGTTGTGCTTCCAGGTAAGTGTTACAACTATAATTTCTGTCACTGCCCTTGTCTGGACTGCTCTCTAGCTCCCAGACAGGGGTCTTTTTTCTGAGGGGGTCTGTGAGAGAATTCCTCTTATTAGGCGGTCCCTGTGGGGAGTCCCTCTAGTTAGGGGGTCCCTGAGGGAGGGGGCCCCTTTCTGGGCCAGGTAGAACTCCCAGCCCTTTCGGAATGTTGCATTCATCCAACTCAAAACCACACCAACATGCTTCATTCCCCTCACTAGGGGAGGGGGGTCCCTATTAAGAGAGTCTCTGGGGGATCTCCTTATTGAGGGGTCGCTGAGCGGTCTCTCTATTTAGGGGGACTCTGTGGGCGATTCCTTTAGTTTTGGGGGGTGGGTTCTCCAGTTTTAGGGGGTCCCCGGGGGCTGGACGTTGAGCGAGGGGGATGTGGTCTGGTCGGGGAGGTGTGTGCAGGCAGTGCAGGTGTGGGCAGGCAGTGCATTGTGGCGGGACAGAGTGGCCTTTGGGTGCATGTTTGGGGCAATATTTTAAAGAGGTTACCCCTTGGCCCACCGCGGGGACCACCAGTCAGGTACATGTTTGGTGGTACCTGTAGTAATCCGCGTCCACGTGATTCCCATCCCGGAGAACCAGAGAATCGCGAGGATCTGGAGAATCTCGTGCTGGGCCCGCTAAGTGGATGTAAATGGGCCATTTAATCTGAGGATCATCACACCTCAGGTGAGGAGCAAGGTTGAGAATAACTTCAGCCGGTACAGAATTGAACCAGGGCATCGCTCTGCATCACCAACTAGCTGTCCAGCTAACTGAGCTAAGCTCACCTATCTACCGCCCTACCCATGTAACCCCTACCCACCCGTACCCACCTGTCACCCCATCCACTTGCCATCCTACCCACCTACCACCACATCTATCTGCAATCCTACCTACTTACCCACTTACCTCACCCACCTGCCCACCGTACCCACTCATTCATTCATCCAATCACCCTTTCACCCATATACTATTACCTACGCTGCACATTTCAACGGACCTTACAGCAGCTAGTGCTGTAGAAAGGTGTGGTTTGTATTCCTCCAACACTACAGTGTTGCAATGGAGATGGAGTTTCTTGTGGGACTGCAGACTTCGTTTCTGAGCAAGTCGGGTGTGGTCGACCTGGCCAGAAATGTGGAGCACAGCCTGGGCGTTGATAAGTGCCAGTGAGTGGCATCCGGCGACGATTGCCATTTCATGGGAGATGTGGATAAACATCTCAAAAGGTGCTTCACAGAAGCATGAGCAAAAGTTGGCAACGAGCCAGATAAGGGATTTGGGAAATTTGGTAAATGGGGCAAGTATTAAACTAGCATGGAGACTTGAGAAGAGAATTCCAGAGTTTCTGGGCCAAGGCAGAGGAAGGTGCAACCACCACCGATGGGGTGAATTAAGTGGGAGATGCACAAAGCCTGAGTTGGAGGAGCAGACAAATCTTGGAGGATTATGGGACAGAAAGAGGTTGGAAAGATGTGGTGAGCGAGGCTGTGGAGGATTGGAGCAAGACAAGAATTTTAAAAGGGAGGTTTGAGCCTGTGTTGTAATGGAAGACACAGTTGATGAAACTTACTGTGTGGAATAAAGCTGGCTTACAAATAACAGTTTGGAAGGAAAAGCATACAGAAGTCAATGATCTGTGAATGTTTACAGTTGATGTGTGCCGACTGAGTGGAATGGTTACCAGGCCCTGAATCTAAAATTGCCCATTGCTGAATGGAGCATGTTGGTGTGGTGTTGAGTTGGATGAATGCAAAATTCCCAGAGGGCTGGGAGTTCTATCTGGCTCGTGCTTCAGGGGTGATTTTCTGGGAGCTCTGTTTGCAGAATTATTCACATAGCCAGGTGCTGGAATTTTCCCTTGTAGTGGGAGCAGAAAATTGCATGCATGTGAAACTTAAAAGGGCGAAGAATTTTAAACAGAGTAAAGAGGCAAAGACTGGTGATGCCTGTCCTCCTAAGGTCAGCCCCATATATTATTAAGTGAGTTAATTGGATATCTGAGCATTTGGGATGATCAGAAAGCAGAGGACCAAATATATCCACAAAAATTGTCATCCCTTATCACAAATAGCATCTTCTAAAATTGTGTGTGGCTTTAAGCTGGGCTTACCACTTGAACACATAAATCAGATTTGAATAGTGAGGCCATGGTTCAGAGAGTGACTCACCCTGGCTTCCATCTCAAGGGATGGAAGCCTTCCTTCTGTAATGAGACTCGATCTTTGGTCTGTGCTGGTTTAGGATGGAGTTTAAGTAGGGCACTGTAATTGAAATCGGTGCCTTTGGGTTGGTAAAGGATTGAGCGGGAAAATTGCTGTCAAGAACTTCTGTAGACAGGATCGTTCTTAGATGTGTTAGTGAGTGATTTAGCTCAAATGCTGGGGCAACCCACATTGTTCAGATGCTGCCCTGCAGCATTTCTGACTGGGTAATTTACACACGAGACTGGCCACAAACAAAATTACCACATAAAATGTGCAATATTAATTATTTATAGTTGTTAAGGAAAAATAGGAACAAGAGTAGACCTTTGAGTCATTAACTCCTGTTCCACCATTTAATTAGCCTGTGGTGCCTCAAACCCATTCACTGGCCTTAAGTCCATCTCCCAACAAAAGCCTATTGATCTCAGCTTGACAGCCCCAAATGACCCCCAACATCCTTTGCCTTTAGCAGGAGAGGTTTCCAGTGCCCTTTGTGTGGTAGCTCCTGATTTCATGTCTAACTGAGCTAACTCTAATTTAAAATTGCTCTTCTTTGTTTTTGATTCCCACACCAGAGGAAACGGATTCCTCGAAGTGACCCCATCAAATCGTTTTAACATTTGCAACTGCTCAGTCCAATTACCCCTCAGGAGCGGCATTAGAGAAGGGCAGAAACTGCGAGGGAAGGAGCAGGAATATTGCAGAATCAATCAGGGATGATACAGGAGTTCCTGTGTTCCACCGTGTAATTGTTACTGTGCCATTAGTTAACGACTTGATTTTCTACAGCAGTATCATGAAGCATTTAAGTTCCACACTGTGTTTCAGCTAACAGTTAGATATAGTGACACCACAGTCCAGGCCAGAATGGGGATGATTCAACAACTGTTGTAACTGAATAGCTTTGTCAATTTGTGCACAGTGTGGTTCTGCAAATTAATCTGTTCACCAGATAACCTGTATTTAGATGTTGGTTGGCTTCTTCTTTTGTATGGGAGTAGCAAAAAGTCAGATATTAATATCTAAATATCCAGGCAAAGTTTGCCAGTGTAAAAGCATGGATCTCTTGGAGGCTGTCTGTGAATTCTCTCAGAGGGCAATACTCAACGATGTGCTCCAGGGTCTCACTAGGAACTCCAGAGTAGTTTGTTGGGAATGCTTTATAACTTCAGTGGAGAAGCTGACAGCATCGACCGTGGCTAGTTCTGAGGTGACGTTTGGTTGTCTCTGCTTGTGAGGAAGGTTTGGTCATTAGGTTGTGCAGTGGGAGCCCTCGATAAGGAATCCATTTGGTGTGTCGGTGCTCGTTCCAAGCATTATGTCCTCACTTGTCAAGACTGAGGGGAATACCACAGTAGAACTTCAGCCACTGGCCAAAATTGTCTTTAAGACTTGAAATGGATTGGTGGTAAGGTTGGTCAAGTCAGCCTGGATCTGGAATATCCAATTATTTTTTTCCAATTAGGGGGCAATTTAGCAAGGCCAATCCACCTAACCTGCACACTTTTGTGTTGGGGGAGGGGGGAGGAGGGAAGACCCATGCAGACATGGGGAGAATGTGCAAACACCGCATGGACAGTGGCATGGGCCGGGATCGAACCCTGGCCTTCGGCGTCGTGAGGCAGCAGCACTAACCACTGCACCACCGTGCTGCCCCAGATCCGAAATGTATTTAAAAAAATTCAGTGTCAAAATCAGGGCGGCTCAGTGGCGCAGTGGTTAGCATTGCTACCTCACGGTGCCGAGGACCTCGGTTCGATCTCGGGGTGGTCACTGCCTGTGTCGAGTTTGCACATTCTCCCCATGTTTGCGTGAGTCTCGCCCCCACAACCCAAACATGTGCATGGTAGGTGGGTTGGCCACGCTAAATTGCCATTAATTGGAAAAAAAATAATTTGGTACACAAAAAAAAATTTTTTTTTTCAGATTTCGATATCAAAGTCCCCGATAATCACTTCACCTGATGATGGAACAGTGCTCCGAAAGCTTGTGATTTCTTTTTTTTAAGAAAATATTTTATTGAGGCATTTATATTTTAAGAATTTTAAACATCAAATTTCAATAAAAACAAAACCACAATAATATGCCCAACAATCCCCCCCCGGGCACAAACCCCAGCTAATATGGCTCACACAAACAGTGCCACCTTCCTCAACCACCTCCCATGCCTCCCCTTTCCCCCCCTTTCCCCGCCGCCCACACGCCCCCTGCTGACAGCTTAATTTTTCTCAAAGAAATCGATGAACGGCTGCCACCTCCGAGCAAAGCCCTGCAACGAACCACTCAAGGCGAATTTAATTTTTTTGACTCCAAGAAACCCCGCCATGTCGCTAACTCACACCCCGGCTTCGGGGGCTCCGAGTCCCTCCACCCGAGAAAGATATGCCCCCCGACACTTGGGAGGCAAAGGCCAGGACGTTGGCCTCTCTCGCTCCCTGGGTTCCTGTGTCTTCCGACACACCAAAGATCGCCACCTCTGGACTCAGCACCACCCTCATTTGTAATACCTCTGACATGACATCAGCAAACCCCTGCCAGAAACCCCTCAGCCTTGGACATGCCCAAAACATATGGACATGGTTCGTAGGACCCCCCCCCCCCCCCCCCCCCCACCCGCACTATGCCCACACCTGTCCTCCACCTCCTCAAAGAACCTGCTCATCCGGGCCACAGTCATGCGTGCCCAGTGGACCACCTTAAATTGTAACAGGCTGAGCCTGGCACACGACGAGGACGGATTACGTCTCCTCAGGGCCTTTTCCCATAACCCGGCCTCCAACTCCCCACCCAGCTCTTTTTCCCACTTTCTCTTCACCTGCCCTATCAGGGCTCCCTCCCACTCCATCAGCTCCTTATATATCTCTGAGACCTTCCCCGCTGCTATTCCTGTTCTTGACATTACCTTATCCTTTAGCCCCTGGGGCGGCAGGTACAGGAAGGTCAAAACCTGCTCTATCAACCGTCTCATAAATTCCACGTTCACCCAGTTTGGGTCATAGATGTTGACAAATACCACCGGCATCCCCTCCAGTTTCGCACTTACCATAAGATACCTTCCCCTCCTCCACCTCAAACACCACCCGGTATTGACCAAAATCACCACCCCCCTTGTTTTAGAATCCAACCCTGAAACACTTGTCCCGCTCATCCTTTCCTCAGACTAATCTGATCCCCACCTTCAGGTGTGTCTCTTGTAGCATGACCACATCCGCCTTTAATCACTTTAAGTGTGCGAACAGACGGCCTTCTTGACCGGCCCATTCAATCCTCGCATGTTCCACGTGACCAGCCTGGTCAGGGGGCACCTTGCCACTGCCCCCCCTCTGCCGATCAACCATAGCCCCTCTTGGGCCAGCCTTCGGCCCATGCCCCGCACTTCCCCAGGCCCGCACTCACTCGCCCACTATCGATCCTCCTCCTCTTACATTTTACAAGCCCTATCCCTTTCAGCAGTACCCCCCCCCCCCCCAGAGCCCCCAGCAACATCCCCTGCCCCCATCCCCCTACTGACCTTCCACTCACCCCTCCCCCATTGCGCTTCCGTGAACTAGCCCGCCCAGCTAGCCTGGTGGCTCCCGCCCATGGCGCCTAGCATCCTTATCCCCCCCCCCCGCTCGAACATTAGTGCAAACAAACCAAAAACATCCCCTCCTCAAACCCAAAAAAAGAAACCAACTCCCCGTCCCCTAACAAAGATCAAAAACCAAACCTGAAGCTGAAAAAGAAAGAAATTGACCGAGAACATAATTTAACATCTTAATCACATCTCCACAAAAGATTCAAGGTCCACCTTCTCCTGCCAGTCCATTGTCTCTGACAAATTCTGCCACCTCCTCCGCTGATCCAAAGTACAATTCCCTGCCTGTCACCCACAGACGTGCCGGGTACAACAGTCCGAACTTCACCCTATTCTTGTAGAGGGCTGCCTTGACCTTGTTAAAATTCGTCCTCCTCTTGGCCAACTCTGCACTCAGGTCCTGGTATATTTGAATTTCACTGCCACCCCAGTCTGCCTGACCCATCTCATAATCTGCTCCTTGTCCAGGACCCGGTGTAGACGCACCACCATAGCCCTCGGCGGCTCTCTCCCTTGGAGCTTCCTCATTAGCGTCCTGTGCACTCGATCTACCTCCCAACAGCTGAGCAAACACACCCTCTCCAAGCAGCCTCTCCAGCATCCTCCCCACATATGCGCCAGCATCAGCTCCTTCACTCCCCTCTGGCAGGTCAACGATCCTAATATTCTGCCTGCATAACCGGTTCTCTAGGTCCTCGACCTTCTCCTGGAGCCACTTCTGCGTTCAAGAAGCTGACCAGCTGCTCCATCGGCAACTGAGCCGGCAGGGTCGCTCCCTGCCCCTCTGCCATCTCTACGTATGTCGCAGGCACTGCACCAGCTCGACACGTCTGGTCCCCTCTCTTCCGACTGATTCTGGTCCTCAGCTCTATACACCAGAGGGTTAATATTTTCCTCTCACTCTCCTGCACCGTTATTCCTCCTCACATCCACTTGTTAGCCAGGGAAAAGGTCCGAAGAAAATGCCACGAGCGGGAGCCACCAAATATGCGATCACTCACTCCATGGTCGCCACCGGATGTGAAAGGTTGTGATTTCAAATACACCTGCTGGACTTTAGCCTGGTGTTGTGAGACTTCTTACAGTGCCCACCCCAGTCCAGCGCCGGCATTTCCACATCACCAATAATTATGAGCAGCAAACACCTCTATTAAACGTTTCCCATTCAAAACTGTTCATTTATGTGTAAAATATGTAGTTAGCAGGTATTCAAATCCATATCACAACATTTTGCAGTGATATAGCACCTTAAACGTCTCAACATGCTCGACTGGGGTGCAATCAGGCAAATTTAACAACAGGTAACCTAAGGAACTATTAGGTCAGGTGACCAAATGTCTTGTGGAAGTGTTAGGTTTCAACGAATAGATTGAATAAGGGAAAGAGAGGTGGAGAGGCCTGGGAAGGAATTCCAGAGCTCAGGGCCTACGCAGCTGCAGGGACAGTCGCAATTAATGAGGCAATTAAAATTGGGATGTGCAAGAGGTCAGAACACAGAGATCTTCGAGCATTGGGAAGGCTGTAGGAGATTATAGGGCTGGGAATGGAGAAGTCATGGACAGGTAGGATGCAAATTTTATAACTGAGGCAACGCCAGGCTCAGAGATAATAAGACCAGTAACCACAAAGCTCCCCATCAGGTCCTCTGGTCAGGAATGAATTTCATAGGGAGAGCTGGTTTAGAACATTGCTGGGCCCCAGAATTAGATTTTTAAAATCCATTTCCAATATAGGGTGGGAAATCAGAGGCTGAAAATTCAAATGATAAAGTACTGCTTTGCTGGCCCAGAATGCCTCCTTAAGGAATGGGCATTATCGGCCAGATTAGCACAGCTCCAGCAGTGGTTTTAAAAAAAGACAAGAATGTACACATCAAGGTTTGGTGCAACATTTCAGATTGAGCCTTTTTATTCCTCTTCCTTTTTGGAAATGTTAAACTGAGGTTCCATCTGCCCTCTCAAGTGAACATAGAAGATTCCATAGCTATATTCAAAGATGAGCAGAGGAGTTCTCCCAGTATCCTGGCCAAAATTCATCCTTCAACTAATATCGCCGGGCAAAAGAAATGATCTGGTGACAAACGTTTTGCTCTTTGCAGGATGCTGCGGTGCCGACAGTGGCTGTCTGTCGCATTTAGTTCAGTAAAGCACTTCATATCAAAACTACAGTTCAAAAATACTTCATTTGCTGTGAAGCACTTTAGGACTCCCTGAGGTTCTGGAAATTTCCATATCGTATCAAGTTGTTCTTATTGTCAAAATCCTATGCACATGTCTTTGGGTCTTCACTTATCAACTGTGCTCACAAATGGTGAGTTTCTTTTTGGCTCTTCCATGATTGTAACAGGACTTTGCCTGCAAATTGATTTTTTTTAAAAGTCAATCATCATTTTCTGTTGTAGATATTCAATGAACCTCTTGGACCATGTTTCAGCTTTTACTTCACACAGATGGAGTAGAAATCTGGAAGTTTGACTTCTCAAACGGCTGCGGACAATAGGGGTCAACTGCAGCTTTTAATACATTTTTGTGAAGAAAGGTTTTCAAGGGCTGTGGAGTAAAGGTGGGGAAATGGAGTTGAAGTACAGGTCAGCCATGATCTAATTGAAAGGACACAAGATCTACTTCTGTTCATACATTTCCTTAATTTTTTAAAATGAAGGCTTAAAATTTGCGCAAATAATGATGTTTAAACAGTTAAGAGCAAAATTGTTTGAAGAGGTATTGGGCGGATTCTCCATCTAGTGATGCCGAAATCACGAAATGCGATTGAGCGGATAATCGCTCGTGAGTTGAAAATTGTGGCCGGCGGCAGGCGCCTGACAGAATGCCATCCTCGGTGCCTCGACAGCGGCGTCATTGCGTTCTACTCCACAAGTACAGTAAACGCCATTTATTAACGGGCCCCTCCCGGTATTCTCCGGGGCCCCCGTGAGGGAGTGAGGAGGTAGGACACGTTCCTAGGGGCATGAGCATAGACTGCCGGTCCTGCCAAGGCAGGGCTGGCTGGGGTGGGGGGTCTGCCAGGACCGGGTTGGGGGAGTAGCGGGGGGCAACCAGGGGATGGGCCGTGGGTTGGGATGACTCCCCCCTCCCCGGGACTGCGGTGTCCAGGCACGGACCGCCATTGCCGTGGCCTGCAAAGCAGCCATCGTGCTGCTTACCCACTGACTGCCCACTGTGGCCCATGGTTGCGCAGAGTGACACCAGCCAAATGGGTGTCCCCATCCTACCACCCCCATACTCCAACACCCCCCCGCCATCAACCAGCCCGCTCCACCCCCACAACTGGGTGCCACTCACCAGCAGGGTATCACGGGGTCCACCCAAGGGCAACGCCCAAAGTAGCCCGACAGGAGGTCCTCGGAGGGGAGCCGCAGAGCATGCCACTGGCATGGGTAGGCGAACTACTGCTATCCCTGCCAGCGGGAGACAGGTGCGGGAACCAGAGGAGGAGGGGCGGGAGGGGGACATGCAGGGGAGGGGCTGCAGTACAGACCAGGGCCACCATGTAGCTCATTGGAACTGGTTGGGCATAGGGGTACGCACCATGCTAACATCACTACCTTTCACCACCTGCAGAAAATGGACTCCGGAATTCAACCAGGAATGGCGGCCTGCATCCAAGCCGCCACAGCCCTGGGGGATGCACTGAGGCTGTAAGAACTGGAGCTGCTTGAGGAGCAACCTGCAGCAGCAGAGCTTTCCCCAGAGCATCAAGAGGTAGCCAGTGCAGATGGAGAGCCGGCCAAGGAGGAGGTGGGATGGAGCTCTGCTTTGACAGAATCATCGGACTCGAAAAATTAGCTCTTTTCTCTCCCGACAGATGATGTCAGACCTGCTGAGATTTTCCAGCATTTTCACTTTTGTTTCTGTCATCCTGCATGTCTGGCCTACATATGACTCCAGACTCACAGCAATGTGGTTGATTCCTAAATCCCCTCAGGAATGGCCAATAAATGCTGGCACAGCCAGCGACGACCACATCTCAGAAAACAAATTTCCTGATTGTGCTCGATCCTGAAACTGGATCACTAAAATCCAACCACGGTGTTGTTTCTAAGCATTCATTGCCTTAAAGATCGGTGGAAACAGCTTCAGTAATAAACTTCAAAAGGAAATTGGATAAATGCTTGAAATGGAGATACGTGCTTGACTATAGGGAAGGAAGGAGTGGGAGAGGGGCACTAATTATCTTTATAAGAGATGGCATAGAAGCAATGGCCTCCTTCTGGGTTGCTTGATTCTATGATTCTTTGAGCAATTCCAAATGTTCTGTTTGTTCAAAAATAGGAAAACATTCCCAAGCATATGTTACTTAAATTGAATATAGCTTAAAATTTTTAAAAATTCATGACTAAAGACCGAACCTAAGGATCTCTACAAAGTTAATGTCCAACTTTTACTCTTTATGCATTGTCTGAATCCCCTATCCCAGTGTAACATGACATACGTTGTCCAAACAATCCACTATTTCCCATCTGTATCCTTGACGCAACCAAACTGTTTCCTGGCATTACATTCACCAAATTCAATACATACAACACTATTGTTTATTATTAAGCTATATATGTTCTATGATATTCCTGTTCTCCAGTGTATATTTTTCATATGTTCCACTGCTCCCTATGGTCTGTTGGCATTCTCCTTATACTACCATTCCTCAACTCATAGGATCCCTACAGTGGAGAAGGAGGCCATTCGGTCCATCCAGTCTGCACTGATCCTCCAAAAGAGAACCCGATTCTAGGCTCACTTTCCCACCCTATCCCCGTAACCTTGTAACCCCACCTGACCTTTGGACACAAAGGGGCAATTTAGCATGGCCAATCCACCTGACCTGCACTTCTTTGGATTCCTGATTGAAAATGCAAGCATTTTCTCATGTATCCTGGTTGAATGCATCATTGTTTTTCAGTTTGATACACCAATGTTCTACATTCTGCATCTTCAATTTTTTCATAAGAACATACGAATTAGGAGCAGGAGTAGGCCACTCGGCCTCTCGAGTCTGCTCCGCCATTAAATAGGATCGTCACTGATCTGGTTGTGCTCTCAACTCCACTTTGTCACCTGCCCCCATAACTCTTGATTCCCTTGTCGATCATAAATCTGTCGAACTCTACCGTGAATACTTTCAATGACTCAGCCTCCACTGCTTTCGAGGGAAGAGAATTCTACACATTAACAACCTTCTAAGAGAAACAATTTCTCCTTATCTCCACGTTAAACCCTTATTCTTGACCGGTATCCCCTGAATCTATTCCCTCCCACAAGTGGAAACGTCCTCCTACTATTTACCCGATCAAATCCCCTCAGTACCTTAGATGTTTCAATATGATCACCTCTAACTGGGGCACTGATGCAAAGTTCTGGTATCCACGTGAGGGCAACAAATCCGATATGTATACATCTTTAACTCTTAAATTAATCTGCATCATAGTCTCCCATCTGGAATAGAAATAGTTTCTGCAATATGCTTGTGAACCCACCCAAAGCTGATGGCTGTCACAAACACTAAACTTAGACCCAACTAGAGGCCTTTGCAACAGTACAATGTACATTTGTATAGTCGATTGAACCATCAATTCACCAGACACGTGCTTTCCGATATGAATATAGGCTTTAATCTACTTACTACAGAGCCAGCCTGTTACCCGTTGATGAACTCTCGGTGAACTGCAGGCTGACTCTAGACAAGGGTATTTATACAGCAGCACTAGGGGGAGGAGTCGTGGGCGGAACCAAGGGTGGAGCCCTGTACAAACTCCTGAGCATTCCCAGAGCTACTCCCCCTAGTGGTCGGATAACGCTACAGCGCTTACAAAGATACAGTGTGAATTACCAAGTTACATTCACCACAATAATGCCTTTAACATAGTAAAGTAACCCGAGGCATTGCATGGGATTGTTATCAAACAAAGACTGACATTAATTAGGAGATATTTGGACAGGTCATTTTACTTAAAGGATGGGAGACCGTGAGGTTTAGAAAGGATATTCCAAAGTTGAGGGTCTGGAGGACTGAAAATCCAGCCACCAAGCCGTTACTGCTCCGAACTACATTGACTTAATGTTGTTCCTTTCCTAGGGTAAAACGGGAATGAGACTGGCTTTTAACAACATGTTTTTTCATTCTCAAAGTAGCAGGAAGCACAGCGGGAGAAAGCAACATAATTAAAGAGCAACATAAAAGCTTCACCCAGAGTGTGAACCCTGTGCTGAATCCACCATTTGAATCACGGCGGGCAATGAATCTGTTCAGTGAAAGTACCACCATATGTTTACTGCTGTTTATAAATTCTCACTCCTTACTCACCGGGGCTGCCTCTTTGATCCTGATTAAACTTCTTTAAAAAATGAACCAAATAAATAATAAATACACGAGGACAGAGTTGAAAGTAATGAAGATGTACAGAACTTGAATTTGCACAACACCAGTCACGTGTGCAGAACAACTCATAAATTACCCCTGAAATATTGCCACCGCTGGTTTCACAGGTGGTCAGAGCAGCCAGTTTCCGCACAGTAAGATCCCAAGTTGTAAAATGTGATAACGACCACTCAGTCTGTATTTGGAGATGTTAGTCGAATAATATATATAGGCTGGGTACTGGGAGAATTTTCATTTCTTGGCGAAGGTTTAGGAAAGATTTACTGATTCAGCTACTTTTAATGGGCTAGCACCAGCGACAAGTGGAACACAATCGATTCCACGAAAAACAGTGGTGGGTCCGTGAATGGCGCTCATGAGGCTAACACGCCGCAGCTGCACTTAAATGATCCTTTCCCCTACACACACCATCCCAGTCAACACGATGGCAGGAAGGAGAGCAGTGCCACGGTCCAGGGACGCTGAGCTGGACACCCTCCTGGTGTGAAGGAGAGGCAGATGACTCTACAGCCTGGCCCGGGAGGAAGGCCGCCAGGCGCCGCTGTTCGCTGTGCCTGGCCGCACGTGGCAGAAGGGGGTCAGCACCGTGGGCAACGTCATCTGGACCGGCATCCAGTGCAGTAAGAAACTGTACAACCTCCTCAGGGCGGCAGGGTGAGTTGGCTGCTGGCACTAACCCCACCAACCCACACATCTGTACCACCCTCCCACCCCGGGGGCGGCCGAACCCCCACCCTGCCCCACATGCCAGTACCCATGCCAACCGCCATGGCCGGGTATCCTGGTCACTGTGGCCACCATCTATCCAACCCTGGGTTGCATGCGTCAGACCATCTAACAATTCTGTTGTGTGTGCCCCCTCCGTCCCCCCCCACCACCCACCAGGAGAAGGCCGCGCACAACTGCCGGGAGTGGGACTGCGGCCCCTCACCGTTCCCGAGCAGAGACCCCTGAACGTAGCCACTGGCCCAGAGGAAAGGGTGGTCGTTGGGATGGAGTGCGATCTCGCTGATGTACGGTTCCCCATGACGCGGTTCCCGATTTTGGCCTCAGCCGACGGAGAATACCGCCCATTATTCCTTACCTGGGTCATCAATCTGGGTTATCCTGAGATTGGGCTGGATTTTCCACCCTTCCCCGGTGGCCAGTTTTGCGGCAGCAGAGGCAACCAGCCATTGGCCGGTGGCGGGACCTTCCTGTCCCACCGCCGACAACAGGGTTTCTTGATGTTCGCACCGTCCCATGCCGGGGAGCCAGCGGCTTTGTTCGCTGTTGGAAGGGTCGGATGGAAAATCCTGCCCTATGCTTCCATGTCCGAGATTCCTGAGTCATGAAAAACCTGCTCTCAGCAGCTACCCGCCCAGAAGGAAAAAAACAGCGCGTCCAGTATCCTTATTTCCCCATTTTCACTGTTTTTTTCCTTCTGTCAGGTTGTCCTTCAACCTGACATATTTCAATGAGATCATCTCTCATTCTTCTAAAGAGAGCTAAGCCCATTCTAGTTCATCTCTCCTCATAGAACAGCTCTCTCATGCCAGGAATCAATTTATTGAACCTTTGCTCCACTCCCTCCAAGGCAAGTATAACCTTCCTTTAGTTGGGAGACAAAAACTGCACACAGTTCCTCGTGCAGCAAGACATCCTGAGGGCATGATTCAACTAAAAGGGAACAGAGTCCCATAGCGAGCGCATTTAGCTGTGTGTTTTCTGTTGCTCGCAGTGCCGAAATCACAAGGCTATAGCTCACTCAGCTAAATCGCTGGCTTTTAAAGCAGGCCAGCAGCACGGTTCGATTCCCGTACCAGCCTCCCCGGACAGGCGCCGGAATGTGGCGACTAGGGGCTTTTCACAGTAACTTCATTGAAGCCTACTCGTGACAATAAGCAATTTTCATTTCATTTAATTCATATAAAACACCACCCGCGTTGGATAAGCGGAACAGGCGACTGCGGCTACACAAAGCCCCATTTTGTAGACTGAGGAGCACCAGTCTCCGGAACTCCTCAGTGCAGTGAGAGATCGGGACACCCTCTATAAATGGCGTCCTGACCTCCGAGGCCCCTGGCACTGCCCCCGACCCCTGCGAGCCCCAACACACTATGGGAGGGTCACCTGCCTCCTCCGCAACCCCCCCTAATACTTGCACAGGGCACCTCCAGCCCAATCGCCAGTGCACACAAAATGCCACCAAGGTGGCACCAGCAATGCCAGGATATTACCCTGCCCAAAGGGCATGCATCTGAGGGCCTCCGATCCCCTGGGAGACCTCACCAGTGCCCTTCTATCTGGTCCCCGTTTATGGAGACCAGTGCTGAACGGCGCTCGCTAGAGGTGGGGTTTTTGGGTTATGGGAATAGGGTGGGTCATGGGCCTAGGCAGGGTGCTCTTTAAGAGGGTCGGTCCAGAGTTGATGGGCAGTATGGCCTCCTTTTGCACTGTAGTAATTCCAGAGACGGGGGTTGGGGGGTGTGGTGGTGAGATTGAGATAACCGGTGAAAATAACGCCCCGATCTGCAAAGAGCCATTCCTGTTGCGAGCTTCAGGAAAAAGCATGGCAAAGTGGTGTTGAATAGCGGGACGTTTCTCGGCGCTGCCGCCGCCATTCAGTGGGCTTTAACTCAAGTCTGCTAAATTGCGTCCTCCAGCGAGGGTTTTATATCTTCAGCAAACTTGGGTATGTTACATTCTGCCTTTCCTCTAAGTCAATATAATGTGTAAATTTCTGATTCCTCCAGTACTGACCGTTGAGGCGGTCCATTGAAAGCAGCTTGCCAAACTGGAAATGAACATTTATTTCTATTCTCTGTTCCTGCCCTTGAACTAATTCTCTGAGCATGCTGATATATCACCCCAACCCCATGAACCCTTAACTTGCACAGTACCTTTCATCTGGCACCTTATAAAATAACTCTTTGGAAAACCAAATGTAGTTCATCTGCTTGTCCATTTTTATTTGCCCTGTTCGTTACATGCTCAAAAATTGGTAGTAAAGTAGTTAAACTTAAATTTAATTTCATAAAACTATGTTGACTCTGCCTAATCATACTTTTTTTCTAAGTTTGTGTCCTGGAGGTGGGCCGGAGGTGCCCTGTGCAAGTATTAGGGGGGGTTGCGGAGGAGGCAGGGGACCCTCCCATAGTGTGTTGGGGCTCGCAGGGGTCGGGGGCAGTGCCAGGGGCCTCGGAGATCAGGACGCCATTTGTTTGACCACTGTCATTCAGCAAATGTAAGGTTTTTTTCTACTTTGCATTTTTATTTTCTCCAGAAACCTGAAGCTTTTCACCCATCTCTTTAAAAAGGGGACATAGCCTTAAATTGAGGGGTAATAGATATAGGACAGAGGTCAGAGGTGGGTTTTTTATGCAAAGAGTGGTGAGGCCGTGGAATGCCCTACCTGCAACAGTAGTGAACACGCCAACATTGAGGGCATTTAAACATTTATTGGATAAGCATATGGATGATAAGGGCATAGTGTAGGTTAGATGGCCTTTAGATTTTTTCCATGTCGGTGCAGCATCGAGGGCCGAAGGGCCTGTACTGCGCTGTATCATTCTATGTTCTATGTTCTAAAACAGAGGTTGTAAAACCTCATGAAAAATATACACATAAAGGTTAGCACTGCAGCCTCACGGCACGAAGGGCCAGGGTTCGATCCCGGCCCCGCGTCACTCACCGTGTGGAGTTTGCACATTCTCCCCTGTGTGCGTGGGTCACACCCCCACACCCAAAGATGTGCAGGGTAGATGGATTGGCCACGCTAAATTGCCCCTCAATTGGAAACAAAGAATTGTGTACTCTAAATTTATTTAAAAAAATAAAATATACACATATAAACAAACCCAAAAGACCTGGGACTTTTTATTGGCTGACGCTGGATTCAGGAAACGCGGTTGGGTGGAGAGTCGGTTCTGACGCCGAAATCGTGGTGAGCGGCGGTTTCACACCAAATTCCAATTCTCCAGTGTCACGCCAGCGGCGTAAATTAATTCCATTCTGCACGTACAGAATACACCATTGGCATATCATAGCAAGCCCAACGCAGTATTCTCGGGGTCTCTGAGATTCTCTGCCACCAACTGGGGGGGGGGGGGTGTGGTGATATGCATCACTGTAAATACACAAGGGGTTAATGTAAATACAGTACAACTAAGTAGACACTAGAGGGAGCACCAGAGACGTCATGACATGCAGACATACAGCTAATGAACACATAGAATAGGACACGACCAATGGGCAGTCAAGACACGCAGAGGTGACACTACCACAAGGGGGCATTACACAACCCATATATAACGGCAAGGCACACATGCTCTGTCTCTTTCCACAGGCTACACTTAGAGAATAGGACAGGGGCAGATCAGAAGCATCACGCCCACCACGTGGCTTAGAGCAGACTGATTAGTTAGACTGAGTTACTATAGCAAGATTAGCAGGAGTGTCAAACTCATAGAGAACTGTGCTAATGGTTCAATAAATCACACTGAACTTACTTCAAAGTCTGGAGTATCTTTTGGTCAAAGCTGCATCGAGTTGCAACCTGTGTTATCCCAGAGTACATAACACAGCAGGGGGAATTCCCGATGGTGAGGTTCACCTGTGCTTTTAAATATCGAGAAACAGGTGTGCTGGTTGATGAGGGAGGGAGAGAAGGTAGGACACGGAGAGGCGCGACCGTGGGCTGCCGTTCCTGACACTGGCCGATCTGGCTGAGATGGGAGGAGGCCTGGCAAGGTCAGAGGCTGGATCGGTGATAGGGGATGGGCATGGTGCCGAGGTGACCTCCCCCCACATTGATTGGGCCAGTGTTCAGGCATGGACTACTATTGTCATGGCCTACAAGGCAGCCATCTTACTACGCACCCCATTGACAACCCACTTTGGTCTTGATTCTGCAGAGTACCACTGGCTGTATGGGTGCCCCACCCCACCCTCTGCCATACCAAATCCTCCCAATTGGCTACCACCCACCAGCGGGGGATCACGTCACCCACCCAAGGGCAACGCCCACAGTAGCCCCTACAGGGGGCACAGAATGGGGGCCACAGAGCGTATTACTGATATGCGCAGCACCAGACGATGGGACCCATGGCAGCAGGCATGGGCATCAGGGCCAGAACCTCCAACAGTGCCGGGGATGGGAGAGGAGGTGAAACATGCAGAGGCAGATCCCGCAGTGCCAACCGGGGCCACCGTGTAGCCCCTAGGACCTATTTGGGCACGGGGGGTACACATCATGCTAACATGTCGGCCTTTCACCCCCTGCAGACAATGGATATTGGAATTTAAACAGCAATGGTGACTTTCCTGCTAGTCGCTGCAGCCCTGGGGCATACACTGCGGCTGTATGAGTGGAGCTGCTTGAGGAGGAGGAAGGTGAAGCAGCAAAGTGTGCTCCAGAGGATCAGGAGGCAACCGCCCAACAGGCCAAGGAGGAGAAGGTGCCGCATAAGGACTCGCGTGTACCGGTTGCGCCCGTCCTTCAAGGACCTTTGAAGACTCTGGTTGGGCAGGGAAACAGTGCGACATATCTGCCAGGTTATGATGCACCTGGCACCGCGGGGTAATGGGGAGGATACCCGATCCAGGTGGCCGTTAAGGTAATGGTCGCCCTGAACTTTTACAAGGTCTTTCCAGGCGCCGAGTGGGGACCTGTCCGGGATCACACAGAACTCGGTTCACAGGTGCATCCACGCCGTCACAGAGGTCCTGTATGTCCAGTCAACATAATATATCCATTTCAATGTGGATGGAGCCCACTAGGATGCTTGGGCAGCGGGGTTCGCCACCATCGCCAAGGTGCCCTGGATTCAGGGGGCGATTGACAGTATGCATGTCGCCCTACGGGCATCTGCAGATGACATGCCGCTCGACGCAAAGTGAAAGGGTTTCCACCCGATGAACGTGGAGCTGGTGTGTGACCATCAGCTGCACATCATTCATGCCTGCGTCCGATACCGGGGCAGTACACACGGCGCCTTCATCCTGGCACACTCGTCGGATGATTCCTGGCATCTTCGAGGTGCATCCATTAACTATGAGGAGAGGTTGAATAAACACAGTTTGGTCTCACCGAAACGATGGAGGTTGAGGGGCGACCTGATAGAGGTCTACAAAATTATGAGGGGCACAGACAGAGTGGATAGTCAGAGACTTTTTCCCAGGGTAGAGGGTCAATTACTAGAGGGCACAGGTTTAAGGTACGAGGGGCAAGATTTAGAGAAGATATACGAGGCAAGTTTTTTACACAGAGGATAGTGGGTGCCCGGAACTCACTGCTGGAGGAGGTGGTGGAAGCAGGGACTTAGAACTTAGAACTTAGAACAGTACAGAACAGGCCCTTCGGCCCTCAATGTTGTGCCGAGCAATGATCACCCTACTCAAACCCACGTATCCACCCTATACCCGTAACCCAACAACCCCCCCCTTAACCTTACTTTTTAGGACACTACGGGCAATTTAGCATGGCCAATCCACCTAACCCGCACATCTTTGGACTGTGGGAGGAAACCGGAGCACCCGGAGGAAACCCACGCACACACGGGGAGGACGTGCAGACTCCGCACAGACAGTGACCCAGTCGGGAATCGAACCTGGGACCCTGGAGCTGTGAAGCATTTATGCTAACCACCATGCTACCATGCTGCCCCATGCTGACGATAGTGACATTTAAGGTGCATCTTGACAAACACATGAATAGGATGGGAATAGAGGGATACAGGCCCCTGAAGTGCAGAAGATTTTAGTTCAGACAGGCAGCATGTTTGACACAGGCTTGGAGGGCCTGTTCTTGTGCTGTACTTTTCTTTGTTCTTTAACCCCAGCTGGGGGGGTTGGCTCGTGGGCGACAGGGGTTATCCACTGTGATGGGGCTGATGACTCCTATCCAGAGGCCACAGACAAACGTGGAGACCCGCTACAATGACACCCATGCTGCGACCAGGGGACTGATCGAGTGATGTTTCAGCATCCTGAAAATGCGGTTCAGGTGCCTGGACCACTCTGGCAAGGCTTTACACTATGACGCTGGAGAGTAGCCCACATCGTGGTGGTCTGCTGCATTCTCCACAACATTGCGCAGCGGAAGGGAGGGAAGTCTGAGGTGCTGCGGTGTTCCGGCCCTTCCCTTGCGAGAGTCATCTGCACACGTCCCATCACCTTGTCCTCCCTCGGGGTGTCCAATGGCACATTCTCCCTGTGCGTGGGTTTCCTCCGGATGCTCCGGTTTCCTCCCACAGTCCAAAGACGTGCAGGTTAGGTGGATTGGCCATGACAAATTGCCCTGAGTGACCAAAAAGGTTAGGAGGGGTTATTGGGTTATGGGGATAGGGTGGAAGTGAGGGCTTAAGTGGGTCAGGTGCAGACTCGATGGGCCGAATGGCCGCCTTCTGTACTGTATGTTCTATGTTTCTCATTAGGATTAATTGAGTTTCATGTGGCGCTGGTGCTAGCCCCTTAACGGTCATTGAGCCTGTCCAGGTGTGGCGCCAGTTGCTGTCATAGAACTACGTGAATCCTGCCCCGCGTCACTTAGGGCTGAATTCTCCAATTGCCGACGCCACGCGATTGGGCGGAGAATCCCTATTGATGCCGAAATCGGGGGGGGCAGCGCCTGCAAAACGGCGTCATCAGTGAGTCGGCCTCATGCCATTGGGACGGTCTCAGTACGTCACCTGAAGGTCCTCACCCGATGCTCTGCCCCCGGTGGGCTGACTTCCCGACGGCGTGGATCACTTGTGGTCTGAGGTTTCGTCAACTGCGGACTGTGTCCAGTGCCCCACAGTTTGGGGGGGGGGGGTGCCATTCCGCTAGCTGGAGGGGGCTTCGACAGGTGCTGGGGCGACTGGTGGGGGTGGTCCAGCGAGAGCGGTTACATGGGGGCCACTATCTGGCAGGCGTGGTCCGTGCGCGGCCGACGCCATGTTGTACACTGCGACCACTGCAGGTCGCCGCCGTGTGCATGTGTGGCCACGGTCACGGCAATTTTCCAACCGTTTCTGTCGGGAACGCTGGGGGTTTTACGTGTCGCGTCTGCTGCCCCCCCCCCCCCCCCCCCCCCCCCCCACTGGGGCCCGGCGAATTTTTCATCGTAAGACAAGACACATGCTCCGGACACAGCCTCAAAATCGGAGAATCCAGCCCTTAGTCTCAGAATCTGACCCTTAGACAGCAGTCTATCCAGACTCCCAGGCACCAAGGGCAAATTATACCTTTTTTTGCAGAGTGTGGGAGTGGGCAGGAATTGCAGCGTTGAAGCCATCAATTATACATTGTCCGGTCATGACCCTCTTTCCATGGCGATGCACTCACCTGAGCTCCTCTACTGGGTCTGACTGCCAGGTGCATGCTGTGGAAGATCAGTCGGACATTCTGACTAGAATGAATTATGTAACGGGGGGGGGGGGGGAAATGATCAGGCATAGAGGCCTGATAATGACATGCAAATTTATTCCAATAAGCTTCCATGACTGGCAAAGGTAGGGACAATCGCAGCAGACATCCCGGCGGCATAAAACATGATTTGGGCCTCTCGCAAGATTTTCTGTTCCTGTCACCAACCCCGCCTGGAAAAACAGGAGTGGAAAACCCAGGCCCAAGACACACAAATAACCTGAATGAGACTGAAGCCATTTTTACTTTTCTTAATAAAATATATATATTCAACTTAAAATTATACATTGTTCCTGACAAAACCCATTAACCTGCTGATCCAGTGTAAACACTGACCATTGGAAATTGGGTGATTGCAGCTGGTGTCAGTTTGGTGGGTATCGGTGTAAACATTAAGATTATTGTCACCCCCTTGATTTCCCAGTGTCACTTTCTGGAGCTTTTGTGATGTCACTTATGCTGAGGTCATCCAGAATATGTCCAACCAGAATTTGCAACTCTCATTGAAAATTTGAGGATTGTTGAAAAAGCCAGGTTGAAGCTTTTCCCTTGCACTAATCAGGACACTTCACAAAAATACCATTAGAAGGGGAAAACAACAGTTTATACTGTATGAGAAGAGAGTGCTGAATGGTTGGCAAGTGGACTCTGCTTGATAGCGGCATTGCCATGTTGAATGCACCAGTTGATGGTGGCTGGCAGATAACTGCCAAGCATTGTTTGAAATTTAAACCAAACAGCTTGACCCTGATTGGTTAAGACATTGCCCTGGCGAATGAATCATTGAATGGCTGTCATTTAGTTTGTTTAGCTGAAACAGGTCCAATGTGTGTGCATGTTATTTCTGTCTGGGAAGAACAGGACCCTGTGTACTCATATATGTAGCTTCCAAATGCGTCACACAGCGAACCTGACTGCCAATCTTAAATTGGTCGTTCACGTAGTTCTTAGCACACTGAAGATTATTTAGCAAATGTTGTCCGATCACCGAGTCACATCTAATGTTGGATACTGTGATTTGAGTTTTGCAAGCACAGGCTAGTTAGGTTCGGTCTGTACCTTGCTCATTGCGAAGAGCGGCTGGGACATGCTATTTGATACGATCATTGGGATGTGTGGCCTACATGTATGGTTTTAATTTCAAACAATGCTTGGGAGTTATCTGTCAGTCACCATCAAATGGTGCATTCTCCATGCAAAGCCTCTACCAATCAGAGTCCACTTGCCAACCAATCAACACTCTCTCCTCATACAGTATAAAGTGTTGTTTTCGCCTGATATTGGTATCCTTGTGAAGCGTTCTGTTGAGTGCAAGATTTAAAACTTTGATAGGTCTCTCTCTTTCAGCAATACTAAAGTTCTGTACTACCGAACAACAAATTGAGAATTATAAAATATTTCTTCAGATATTCACCATTGCTTATTTACCATCATACTTTATAATCTAATATTCTAATCCACTTGGGCATCCTACCCATATAACTCTGTAATGGGCTTTTTAAAAATTTAGATCTCTGGTTTTGGGCTTCAGTGTGCTAGTCTCAAACTCATTGTCAAACTCTATCATATTATAATGATTCTTTCCCCAGAGGATCCCTTACTGTGAGATTACTTATTACCCCTGTCTCACTGCTCAAAACTGGATCTAAAATAGCCTGCTCCCTGGTTGGTTCAATGACTTATTATTCTCGGAAACTGTCTTGAATGCATTCCGTGAACCCGTCCTCCAAACTAATTTGATTTGTCTAGTCTCATTGAAGTTTAAAGGTCCCGTGATCATTGAATTACCCGATTTACAACCTCCTGTTATCTTTTGAATTAATATTCCGTCCGACGGTATAACTAATGCTTGGGGGGGCGGGGGGGGGGGGGGGGGGGGGGATTGCAGGGGGCCACAAACTACTCTACCAGCATTGGCTGACTTTTATTACTTCTTCTTTTCATCCATAGTGATTCAACTTCCTGCTTTTCTGAGCTCAAATTCTTCATCACTAATGTTTTAGCATCAACCCTTGCGATAAAGCTTACATGCCCCCATCCCCCAGCCTTTTCTGTACGCCTGTCTTTTCAATAAACTACAAATCCTTCCTGTACTATTTAGAGGGTTACTGTGGGTCAAATTGAATGTCCTCCCCCATGGTCTGTTTGGTGGTGGGGAGGGTGTTATGTTCTCGTACAGAGGCAATCACTGAGTACCAAAAAACATCTAGTTCTAGACTCGACAAATGTATTATTCTACAACAAACAGTGGGTTGGAAACTAATACTAACAACCTGGAACAATCACAAACACAACTAACCACAACAAATTCTCCGACAGACTCCCCGCAGGTTACAATATCACATGGGATTACTTGCCTGCCACCGAGTGGTCGGAGGCCAAACATATTTACATGTACAATTGCTTATGCATATCACTGCAGAGGGGGGTGTAATTAGTTGGGTGGGATGGTGCCAGATGGGCCCCCGCCACCTTCCTGCCATCTCTGCCCCAAATATGACTGGTTTGGCAAGGCTCATGGACAGCTTTTCTACCATGACACCATTTGGACCCTTAAGTGGGCAATTAATATTGACTTAAGAGCCTCATCCAACTGCCGCTGGTATTCACCAGTGGTGGGCAGGGCAGTCACCACACTGTAAGCCAATAACACAAATCTTGTCGGGTTTTCAAACAGTTTCTCAGGGTGGTGGCATCTTGTGGTCTTACCTGATTGAGGGAGCTGTCATGGGAAAGGAGAGGTCCGCGAAGAGTTATCGCCTGCCTCTTTTCTGACTCCATGCCTGAGTCCCTTCGCCAGAACCTCCATTCCAGCCTCAATCGCTGATTCTGGGTTTTGGGTCCTTGATCACGGGGAAGGCCCACCTCTGGCCAATAAAGTGCCTGACTGGCACCAAACATGGCGGGCTTTCTCCAAAGGAGGTGATGAGGGTCTGTCTCCAGCTGGCCAGCTGGTAAGTGGAACCGTCTCCTTGCCTGGATTAAATTCTGTCTTATAAAGCCATGTCTTTGTGATGGCTATTAGATCAAATCCATTTATTACTCGTTGTGACAATAATTTATCTATCTTGTTATGAATGGTTCATACATTCAGATAAATCCCCTGTAATTTTAATGTTTTACCAATTTGTCCTCAGTTAACCTTATTCACTGATGCTCTATTACCATATAAATTCTCTGTCCCCTGCTTTCACACTCAGCTACGTTGCTTTATGGCTTTAATTTTTCTCTTTCAATTTTTAAATTTCTCCTCACGTAAACACTCCCCATATCTGAAGCCCCAGTTATTAAATTCACCAGGATGTTGGCCCAGCATGATTTAAGTGGAGACCATCTGAATGGATAAAGGAACAGTAATCCAACCTTCGGTTTCCCTGTCACGCTGCAAAGGTCGGTATCTATTCCCCGAAATATATTGTCCCCTGTCACGTGCCACATCCTGTTTTACTCCTCCCATTTCAATGGCCACCTGTCCAGCGATGCCATGTTCAAATTGCCCATTCCCCCAGCAGTCTTTCTACTTCTTCAATTAGGTAGCGAGCACCGCGTGCCTGTTGGGCAAATTCAAATTTTGACACAAGCAGCAGTTGTGACATTGACAGCTGATGAAACTTTTAGTTTATTAATTCTGACCATTCACAAAGATAAAACTGAAGATCTATTCAGTTCAACAGCACAAGAGGAATGGCGGCTGCGATTTTCTTTCTCCGCCGACTGCAAATCTTGGCTGCAGTCAATGGACAAACTAGTGTTCATGAACATGGCAGAAAGCCACATAAATACACCACTAATGTGAATTGTCCTTTGACACGAGCATAGGCACAAGAAGTCCTGCTTCCCCATTTAATGAGATAATGGCTGACCTCTACCTCGACTCCAGTTTCCTATGCTTGCTCCTTACCCATCAATACCCTAACTTAACAAAAATCGCAGTCACAAAATGGCCAATTGATCCCCAGCATTCACAGCCTTTTGGAGAAGCAGCTCCTAATGAAACTAAACAAGCTTTCAAACCAAATCCTTGAGACAAATTGGTCCCGGCAGTGTAGAATGTTATGGGCCAGGGTTTAGAGAACCGCAAAGTGTGTCATGGAGTTCACCTGACCCACAACTTTTAATAGATTGTGGTATGGGGAGCACACGGCCCACTCTACAGGTGTGGTACAGCAGAAATGGAAAAGTATTTTTTAAAGCAAAGCAATGTTTATTCCATGAACTCAAGTTAACCTTTTTAAAACATACAGTGAACATCTTAGCAACTATTAATCCAAATACAACCCCCAAAGACTACAACACTGAGGAATACTTTAAGCTTTCCTTTTAACATCCATTAGACTTAAAAAAGAACTTTTAACAGAAGCACATCGGGTTAAAGTCGCTACTGAGAGCAGTTATTAGTTTTAAATCACCAAAGGAGCGATTTACAGTTTTTAGATTACAGAGAGAGAGACTAATACCCCTTCTGGCTGTGACTGCAGCTATCCAGCTCTGAAAATGAAACTAAAACACACCCTGCAGCAAACAGCCTAAAATGAAAGTAAAAAGCTGGCATTCAGCCAGCTCCACCCACTCTCTGACATCACTGCAGTAATAAACACCCATTTCTTAAAGGTACTCTCACTATAGATATTTATATACACACCCATTTATAAACACCCATTTCTTAAATACTCTCACATGACAAGAAAGAGAGTGGGAAAGAGAGAGAGAATGAGAGAACGAAAGAGAGAGAGAGTAAGAAAGAGAGAAAGAGAGGAAGGAAGGAAGGAGGAGGGAGGGAGGAAGGAAGGAAGGATGGGAGGAAGGATGGATTTTGGAATATTGGAAAGTACTTTTCAGCCAATGAAGTACAAACAATATTGTAATGTGGGAAACCGAGCAATCACTTTGTGCACAGCAAGATCCCACAGAGAGCTAGGGTTTGATAATCAAATCAGTTTTTAGTCATATTAGTTGAGGGATAAATATTGGCTATGTTGCCTACTCTACTTCAACATAATACCATGGGATCTTTGACAGCTGCCTGAGAGGGACGTTGAAGCCATGATTTAACATATTGTCAAAAATGCAACACCTCCAAAGTAGTGCCTCAGTACTGCACAGAACGTCAGTCTCAATTATGTGGTGAAGTTTCTGGAGTGGGATGTGAGGCATCAAGACAGGAGTGCTACCCATTGAGCCATGGCTAGCTTAGTCTTTCCGCCTCAGCAACAGTGCAAACATTCCAATTGACCCAGGAAGGGGCAAACTCATCCAAAATTTCCTCTTCCTGAATTGCCAGCTGGTGCAGCCGGGTATCTGTGACCACTGGGCGAGCGATACGACATTCAGCTGCAGTGACCCACATGGTCAAATAGTACATCAATTGTCAAAGCTGGGGAATGGCGTGTCAGAGGAGATGCTGCAGCACACTTGACAGCATGGCAATCACTGCATTGTGCCAAAGCCTGCGTCAGTGCCATAGTATAGCATCTGGCAGCACTGAAGCGGCTATTCTCCCCAGTTGGCTGTGACGTCTGTTTTGAAGAGATATCTAATAAGTCCACTCCCTGTTGTAATGATATGCATAAGCAATTCTGTATGTTAAGATGTTAGACCTCCAACCACCAGTTAGAGGTGCGTAGGGAAGAAGTGTTGGCAATTCTGGACAAGGTGAAAATAGATAAGTCCCCGGGGCCTGATGGGATTTATCCTAGGATTCTCTGGGAAGCCAGGGAAGAGATTGCTGAGCCTTTGGCTTGATTTTTAGGTCATCATTGGCTACAGGAATAGTGCCAGAGGACTGGAGGATAGCAAATGTGGTCCCTTTGTTTAAGAAGGGGAGTAGAGATAACCCCGGTAACTATAGGCCGGTGACCCTGACGTCTGTGGTGGGTAAAGTCTTGGAGAGGATTATAAAAGATACGATTTATAATCATCTAGATAGGAATAATATGATTAGGGATAGTCAGCATGGTTTTGTGAAGGGTAGGTCATGCCTCACAAACCTTATCGAGTTCTTTGAGAAGGTGACTGAACAGGTAGACGAGGGTAGAGCAGTTGATGTGGTGTATATGGATTTCAGTAAAGCGTTTGATAAGGTTCCCCACGGTCGGCTATTGCAGAAAATACGGAGGCTGGGGATTGAGGGTGATTTAGAGATGTGGATCAGAAATTGGCTAGTTGAAAGAAGACAGAGAGTGGTGGTTGATGGGAAATGTTCAGAATGGAGTTCAGTTACGAGTGGCGTACCACAAGGATCTGTTCTGGGGCCGTGCTGTTTGTCATTTTTATAAATGACCTAGAGGAGGGCGCAGAAGGATGGGTGAGTAAATTTGCAGACGACACTAAAGTCGGTGGAGTTGTAGACAGTGCGGAAGGATGTTGCAGGTTACAGAGGGACATAGATAAGCTGCAGAGCTGGGCTGAGAGGTGGCAAATGGAGTTTAATGTGGAGAAGTGTGAGGTGATTCACTTTGGAAAGAATAACAGGAATGCGGAATATTTGGCTAATGGTAAAATTCTTGGTAGTGTGGATGAGCAGAGGGATCTCAGTGTCCATGTACATAGATCCCTGAAAGTTGCCACCCAGGTTGATAGGGTTGTGAAGAAGGCCTATGGTGTGTTGGCCTTTATTGGTAGAGGGATTGAGTTCCGGAGCCATGAGGTCATGTTGCAGTTGTACAAAACTCTAGTACGGCCGCATTTGGAGTATTGCGTACAGTTCTGGTCGCCTCATTATAGGAAGGACGTGGAAGCTTTGGAACAGGTGCAGAGGAGATTTACCAGGATGTTGCCTGGTATGGAGGGAAAATCTTATGAGGAAAGGCTGATGGACTTGAGGTTGTTTTCGTCAGAGAGAAGAAGGTTAAGAGGTGACTTAATAGAGGCATACAAAATGATCAGAGGGTTAGATAGGGTGGACAGCGAGAGCCTTCTCCCGCGGATGGAGGTGGCTAGCACGAGGGGGACATAGCCTTAAATTGAGGGGTATAGGACAGAGGTCAGAGGTGGGTTTTTTACGCAAAGAGTGGTGAGGCCGTGGAATGCCCTACCTGCAACAGTAGTGAACTCGCCAACATTGAGGGCATTTAAAAGTTTATTGGATAAGCATATGGATGATGAGGGCATAGTGTAGGTTAGATGGCCTTTAGTTTTTTTTCCATGTCGGTGCAACATCGAGGGCCGAAGGGCCTGTACTGCGCTGTATTGTTCTATGTTCTATGTTCTAACTACACCACGTGACACTGCAACCTCAGGGAGTCTGAGTGAGGAGTTGTCGTGGATAGTCATGTTCAGTATTAGCTCTCACATTCCAGTTGTTAACAGTTTAAAGTTCATTAGTAGTATTAATATTGTTTCTACGCACGTTATTGTAATTTAATAAATTCGTAATTAGTCACGACTACACATTCTTTGGTGCACTGACGCAATCATTGCAAAGCATTAGAATGTAACATCTGTGGCTCCCCTATAGGTGTGCAAGCAATTCCTTCTGGAGTATACTATTCTATTTCCGTTTGAAAGTTAGTGGGCTGGATTCGTTTCTCCGCCCCCGACGCTGGAAATCACGTTCGGCAACGGGCAGATGCCGAAATAGGAGGCAGCGCCGCTTTCGCAACGCTCCAACCCCTGAAAAGCGGCGTACTCAGAGAGCACGCCGCACGCCGTATCCACGGCCTCTGAATGTTGGCTGAGGGCCGCCCCGCGATGCTCCGTGCCCGACTGGCTGTGTTCCCGACGGCGTGGGTCTCTCATGTCTCGCCCGTTGGGACTCAGCGTGGCATCTGAGGACTCAGTCCAGCGCCGCCACAGGTCGGGGGAGGGCCAATCCGCGGGCATGGAGGGACAAATCTGGGGCAAGGGGCATTGTGGTGGGGCAGTACGGAGCGCGCAAGCCGACTGAAGGGGGGAACTACTTTGCAGGCCGGGTCTGCAAGCAGTCTCTGCCATGAAGCACAGCGCGGCCGCAGCAGGCCACCGCTGTGCGCATGCACCGCCATAGACCCGGATATTCTCCAGGCCGCATCGGCAGTAGAGCTGGGAGGTCTACGGTGCCTGGCTGTTGGCCAACCCCACCACCCCGCCCCGGAATGGTGAATCGGTGGCTATTTTGCACAAGTTATCCTGGCATAAGACGCCACCATTTTCACGCCGGTCTGGGGACTTAGGGCAGAATTCTCCGCAAGGCCTGACACCGTCGTGAAACCTGGAGAGGTTCACTACGGCGTCGGAAGCCTCTCCCGGCCCCCTATTCTCCCCTACCCGGGGGGATAAGCGGGCCGTACCGGGAAACTCGGCGGCCAGGCCTTGTCCCTGGCTTCAAGGCCCGGCGCGCCAAGAATGACACCGCGGCGGCGCCTAATGACGTCAGCCGCGCATGTGCGGATTGGGCAACTCAAACGCGCGCATGCGCAGTTGCCGTCTTTCCCCTCAGCCGCCCCGCAAGGCGTGGTGGCTTGATCTTGCGGGACGGCGGAGGGGAAAGAGCGCGTCCCCTTGAGACGCCGGCCCGACGATCGATGGGCACCGATCGCGGGCCAGTCCCCTCCCGAGCACGGTCGTGGTGCTCGATCCCCTATTCGCCCCCCCTAGGCCCCACACTTACCTGGCGCGCCATGTTCACGGTGGCAGTGACCCAGGTGTGGGTGCTGCCGTCGTGAACAGGTCGGGACGGCAGGCCGCTCGGCCATCCGGGTCGGGAATCCTGCGGCCCGCGTTTCTCTGAGGGCGTGTCGGAAAACCGGACACGCCATTTTGGGGGAGGGGGTGGGAGACTAGCGGGAGGTGCGGCAGCGGACCTCCCACTATTCTCACACCCATCGTGGTTGCGGAGAATCGCGGCCTGAGTCTGTGGAACGGAGAATCTAGCCCTCCATTTCATTCCCCTTTCAAACAGCATGGGTGGGATCCCCCCCCCCCCCCCCCCCCCCCCCCCCCACCCCCCGCCCCCCCCGGATGGGTCAGAGGATCGCCGGGGGGCAGCGTGAATCCTGCTGCCGCCCCAAGTCGGCGCCGAATTCTCCCGCGCCGGGGTTTTGGCGGGGGTGAGAATCGCACCGCACTGGTCGACGGCCGCTGGCAGGGGTCCCCCCAGCGACGGCGGGCCTGTGCCGTGGGGGCACTCTTTCCCTCGCGCGCCAGCTGCTGTTAACCTCGCCATGGCCGGCCCCTGTGCATGCGCTGGGAGGGACGCACAGCACACCGGGGCGCTCCTGCGCATGCACCAACTGCCGCCAGCTGGCGGAGGCCCTTCGACAGTGGTAGGCACGGCAACAACCCCGCCGGCGCGGGACTAGCCCCTGAAGGTGCGGAGGATCCGCACCTTCCGGGCGGCCCGACTCCAGAGTGGTTCACGCCACTATCGGCACCGGGTCAAGGCCCGCCCCGCCGTGTAGGGGAGAAACCCGCCCGTGTAGGGGAGAAACCCGCCCCGTATTCCAGGATCACAGCAACCGGTTGCATTAAAAAAAACTTCTCAACTTTGATTCTCCATTCCTTCACGCCCCAGCGGGATTCTCCGCTCCTTCACGCCACAGCGGGATTCTCCGCTCCTTCAGGCCACAGCGGGGATTCCTTCCGCTCCTTCACGCCACAGCGGGATTTCTCCGTCCTTCACGCCACAGCGGGATTCTCCGCTCCTCAGGACACAGCGGGATTCTCTCGCTCCTTCACGCCACAGCGGGATTCTCCGCTCCTTCACGCCACAGGGGGATTCTCCGTTCCTTCACGCCACTAGCGGGATTTCTCCGCTCCTTCAGGCCACAGCGGGATTCTCCGTTCCTGCCCCACTGAATGGAGATTTGACTGTGAGCCAAATTCTCCATCCTTGCTGGCAGCGGTAGCAAGGTGGGCTCACAACGGAGAATCCCAGCCCTCATTTCTTCTCAGGTTGTTCATTAGGAGACAAGATACTGTCCACTTCAGCTGTGACAATCCAAGACAGTGGCCGGGATTCCTCCGACCCTGCGCCGGGTCGGAGAATCCCCAGGGGGAGGCACGAATTCCCGCCTCGACGCCGGCAACCCATTCTCCGGCGCGTTTTTTCGGGGGCCAGCAGGGATTCCCACCACGCCGGGTCGGGGGCCTTTTGATAGCACCCCCCTCCCCGGAAATTCTCTGGACCCCCGATGGGCTGAGGGGCCGTAAGGTTTTGCCAGTCCCGCCAGCATGGATTACTCACCTCACACCGATGAGACGGGCAGGCAACGTGTGCGGGGGGCGGTCCTGGGGAGGTGCGGGGGGGTGGGGGGGGGGGGGGGTGGGGGGGGGGGGGGGGGGTGGGGGGGGGTGAGGTTATGACCCCCCCCCCGCAGTGGCCTTGGCCTGCAATCAGGGCCGACCGATCGGTGGGCGGGTTTGTTCCATGGGGGCCTATTTTACTCTGCGCCTGGCTCTTGTAGAGCTCTGCCATACGCCCGAGGGGCCGGGGCGGAGAATGGGAACCATTGCGCATGCGCGAGATCACACCAGCCGGTCCACACATGCGCAAACTCGCACCGGCCCTTCGACGCCCGGCTGCCGAGGCGCAACACACTCCGGACATCAACTAGCCCCCAGAAATTGGAGAATTTCTCACTTTCGGGAGCTGTTGATGCCGGAGTGGTTGGCGTGTTTTCCCCCGCCGGTATGGGGACATAGCCCCATTTCAGAGAATCCGCCTAATGGTGGGATTTCCAGGCCGGTCCCACTGACGCAATTTCCCCCCTCCGCGGGATCCGCGGGACTGGAAGATCCCGTCACCAGCCAATGGCCAAGCCGCCACCAGCGCCAGAAACACACCACAGGGGGAAAGAAATCCCGCCCTGTCACCATTTGCTTTTCTCGGGTTCCCAGGTTTCCTCCGGGTGCTTCCGGTTTCCTCCCACAGTCCAAAGATGTGCAGGGTTAAATGAATTGGCCATGTTAAACTGGCCCTTAGTTGTCCAAGGTTTAGGTGGGGCTACTGGGTTATGTAGATTGGTTGGAGGTATGGGTTTAAGCTTAAGTGGGGTGCTGTTTCGAAGGGCCAGTGCAAACCCGATGGGTTGAAATGGCCAACTTCTTGCACATTCTATGAAGATGGCCGCCAGTTATCTTAAATCTGTGTCTCCTGGTTTGTCGATCCTCCAGTCAATGGAGACAGCTTCTCTTATCTACTCTGTCAAAGCCTCTTATAATCTCAAACATCTGTCAATCTCCCCTTGACCATCTCACCTCGGAAATGATTAGCAACCCTTCTCCATTCTTTCCACAAGTGGAAGACCCTGTGCAGACACTGGAGATGCACAGAAAGGCAGTATGGCCCTTGTAATGACTTCACGCAGGCCTCATTAATAACAGAGTCTTGTAGATCTGCTGTCTGTGCAAGATACTAACAGCTTTAATTAATGATTAATGACTGCCCACCACTTTCATCCCAATGGTCCTCTTCCAACAGCAGTTTAATTTACTTAAGCTATTGAACCAGAATTGTTACTGAAGACAAAAGAACTCATTAACTTCAAAGACATTTGAGATTGCAAAAAATCTGGGTATATTTATGGCCGAGGTGCCATATCTCCTTTAAGTGAGTTGTGCTTTTGTGCTGTTGTCTAGTTGATGTAGTTTTTTTAACCAGCAAATGAACACCCCCCTGTGTATTTTCACATGTCCCTTGACACAGAGCAGCCTGCCATTGTGAAAACCCTGCCACAGGAAGTTTTAAAGATCTTTCTTTCTTCCTCATCTCCTGGGTTCTGGGTTCGTAGTCCCCAAGTGTCCGCAATCATTCGCCAAGCAAAGAATGCTGAGCGAAGAGTTTCAACAGCGAATGTCAGCAGGCCGTTTGGCAACAGGTTGCACCATGCCTGTGTATGTTGCTGCGCCCTCTGGGGAGCTGTATGGCAGAAAGGTTGACACTAAACTTTCACCTGTGGTAACTGGGTTGAGATCTAACTCACACAGACTGGGTGGCGGTTTCCTACATCTGTTCGTCTTAAGGTTCCTACGTGGAATGGGTTTGGACAGCCTCATCCGAGCACAGAGAATGGGCATCAGTCTGTAGCACAGGATGGTGGTTGCGAGAAAGGGGAGAAACTGGTGTCGTTGGAAATGCGATTCTGAGTTTGAGGATGCTACATGTTGTTGGAACCATGTTGAAAGAACATATTGGGCCTAGACGGGTTGCAGCACACACAGCCCAGAATGACAGCCAGGCAAAAAGGGTTAGATTATGAGGACAGGTGCATAAACTAGGCTTGTATTCTGTTGAGTGCAGGAGCCTGGGAGGTGTCTAATAATGGGCCGGAATTCTCTGATCCATGTTCACCCCACCGCCTCTGTCAGCGGGAATGGAGAATTTGGTGCTCAGCCAAAACTCCATTACATTTGGCATCAGAAAGAGTTCCAGAGGTGAAGGCAATTGGCCTCTCTGAGCTATCTTCCATTTTATGGGACAGGGCCGCCCCTATTCCATATGGTGATGCATTGCAAGTTGGGATGATGAGCTACCCGGGTCAAAGTGAGTCAGTAGACCCGATGATTGTAAGACCTGCTTGGCGTGCTGGAAGGTCTGATCCTGTGGTTCTTTCCAATGCCAACACTGCTGTTTTCTTAAGAGCAAGTGTAATGGCGCAGGCATCATTGATAGGTTGGAATAAAACAACCATAGTAGTTAACAATCCCCAAGAAGGTCTTTAATTCTGCCATGTTCTCAGGTGTGGATACTTGTCTTATTCCTCTCGAGTCTTCGAGTGGGTGCAGGCCCTTTGAGTCCACTTTGATCTCTAGGTAAGTGACCTCACTAGCGTGGAAAGTGCACCTCTCACATTTCAGTCAGATTTCCGCATATCTAAGACTTCTCAGCACTTCTCCGAGGCTTACTAGGTGCTCTTCATGTGATGTTCCTGTTACTAGACATCATCCAGGTAGACCACAACCTACGGGAAGGCCTGGAGCAGATTCGGCATTGTGCACTGGAATATCGCACAGGCCGAGATGATGCCAAAGGGTCATCTGATGCATTGAAGCAGGTCTTTACGTGTGTTAATTGTCGCAAACTTTCAGGAATCTTCATCCAGCTCTCACTTCAAATAGTCATGACTGAGGTCTAGTTTGGTGTATGTGAGGCCGTCCGACAACTTCCCAAAAATAGCTACAATTGGTGGAATTTGCAATTTGTCTACTTTCTGTGCAGAGTCTGCAAGTTCTCCCTGCGTCTGCGGGGTTTCCTCCGGGTGCTCCGGTTTTCTCCCACAAGTCCCAAAAGACGTGCTGTTCGGTGAATTGGACATTCTGAATTCTCCCTCTGTGTACCCAAACAGGCGTCGGAGTGTGGCGACTGGGGGATTTCACAGTAATTGCAGTGTTAATGTAAGCCTACTTGTGACAATAAAGATAATTGTTATTATTGTTGCTGATATGACACTGGCATTGTTGTTTCCCCAACATTTCCTCCATATCTGTTGTCAACTTGGCCATTGTGCTACTCAAGTTCAAAGACTCAACTCCTCCTCAAAGACATTCAAATGTTAGATAGGGTGGACAGTGAGAGTCTTTTTCCTCGGATGGTGATGACCAACACGAGGGGACATAGCTTTAAATTGAGGGGTGGTAGATATAGGACAGATGTCAGAGGCAGTTTCTTTACTCAGAGAGTAGTAGGGGTGTGGAACGCCCTGCCTGCAACAGTAGTAGACCCGCCAACTTTAAGGGCATTTAAGTGGTCACTGGATAGACATATGGATGAAAATGGAATAGTGTAGGTCAGATAGGCTTCAGATGGTTTCACAGGTCGGCGCAACATCGAGGGCCGAAGGGCCCGTACTGCGCTGTAGTGTTCTATGTTCTATGTTCTATGTTTGTTCGCCCACAACCATGGCTGACGCCCTTGTGTTAACCCCCATGTTTAGTGGTCTTCCATTTATTGTAACGAATATCTCAACTGGGGCTATTTTTCTCACTTTCACCATGTTTAGTTTGTACATTTCAGGTTCTTCAGCTGAATTCCTCTTTACTTTGTTCACTGGAGTCATGACTTGTTGTTTTTGAATTGGTGCATTCTGCCTGGCACGGTAACGGGCCTGGATAGATAGCAGTTGTCTTGACATCTGGGCTGACGACCAATTTTCTTCTCTGCCACGGACTGCGATCCTGTTATCAGATTGTGGCCGAATATGCTCTGTGCCTTGCATGTCTTGCAGCTATGCAGCCCCACAGCTGGTTCACCTTGCCCTCTTGCATGCTTTTACGTTCTGGTGCGCCTTCACGGTGAACTCGGTTGCCTGAGCAATCTCGATCGTCCTGTCTAGAGTAATCTTAGTTTCAGCCAGAAGCTTCATTTGCACACTTTGGTTGTTAGTACCACAGACTAAACAATCACGCAGCATGTCATTGAGTGCTCTATTGAACTCACAATGCTCGGCCATTTGGCAAAGTCCGGCAACGAAGGCTAAGATTATTTCTCCTGGGCCCCTGACAGATGAACTGAACTTGATCGAGGGTCTGGGTTTAAAATGTTCCCTGACCAGCTTCACCAACTGTCCAAATGACATTGTGTCAGGAGCCTCTGGGGATGTCAAAGTTCTTATATGAAATGAAAATGAAATGAAATGAAAATCGCTTATTGTCACGAGTAGGCTTCAATGAAGTTACTGTGAAAAGCCCCTAGTCGCCACATTCCGGCGCCTGTCCGGGGAGGCTGGTACGGGAATCGAACCGTGCTGCTGGCCTGCTTGGTCTGCTTTAAAAGCCAGCGATTTAGCCTAGTGAGCTAAACCAGCCCACTAAGCCACTATAAGTTTGTAGGTTGTTGGCCCACAAACTGTTCATTGAAAAGGTCATTCACCTTGGCCTCATCTGGTCACTGGCCTTCACTCCGGCCTGTTTGCCAGTTCGAGGTTATTTTAACTCAGCCTCCTCCACACACTGCTGAAATTGTTTAAAATCAACCCCTGCGTGCCTCGCATGGGAAACATTCCACTCCTTTCAAAAGCAAAATATTGCAGATGCTGGAAACCTGAGATAAATGCAGAAAATATTGGCAGCAAATACAATAGGTTCGGCAGCATCTGTAGAGCCAGAATCAGAGTTAATGGATGGATTGCCCACCCCTGTTTTCCAGGGGCAGGAATGCCAGAGGAGGCAGAGGATCGAACGGGTGCCAGCGGGATTTCCCCACTTGATTGTGTGTCCACCCCCCCCCCCCCCCCCCCCCCCGGCCAATGATGTCATGGGAATCCAGACTTTAAAAGTCGGGACCCCCAATTGAATCAATTTAACTATTCAAATCAGGACTTTACGCATCGTGGTTCCCCGTGTTAAATTGTCCATTCACGTTGACATATCCTGAATCAGGACAGGACCCCACGATATGCAGTTGCTGATCAGAACCCTCTGGTTGTGCACAGGTGAGTATAGATAGACCCATGGGCGGGGGGGGGGGGGGGGGGGGGGGGGGGAGATGGTCATGCCAGGGCAGTAGTCTGGCATGCACCCCAGAAACTGCCCCAGCAGGTGTAGGTGGGCAGATTTCCATGGAGGAAGTGCTGGAGGAAGGGGGTTCTGTGGTGGGGGCGGTGGAGTTCCGTGATGGTGGGAGTTTTCCTTTTTTTTTTAACTTTGAAAAAAGATATTTAAAAAGCCAAAGCGTGGCCTTGTGGGACTATCCCTTGAATTGTTTTCACTTAGTGTCTGAAAATACAGCAGGGAAATCCGGCAGCACAGCCGGTGGGCTATCCTGCCTTTCCCACCCACGATGACACTATACAAATAAATGGTAAAATTCCATCCAATGTTTCACGGTGATGACCTTTCATCAGAACTGGTAAAATGGGAAAGGAAGCAGATGAAAGAGGTGGTGAAAAGGAACAAAAGGGAAGGTCGGTGATCAGGGTGAAGGCAGGGGAGATTAAAAGACAAAAAGGTTGATGGTGTCGGGTCAAAGGGAGAAGTGATGGGACAAGGAAGAAATCGAAAGACATGTCTGGAGAAAGTACGAATGGCAGGATGATAAACAACATTTCATAGAATTTACAGCGCAGAAGGAGGCCATTCGGCCCATCGAGTCTGCACCGGCTCTTGGAAAGAGCACCCTACCCAAGCCCACACCCCCACCCCATCCCCATTACGCAGTAACCCCACCCAACACTAAAGGCAATTTTGGGCACAATGGGTAATTTATCATGGCCAATCCACCTAACCTGCACATCGTTGGACTGTGGGAGGAAACCGGAGCACCCGGAGGAAACCCACGCACACACGGGTAAAACGTGCAGACTCCACACAGACAGTGGCCCAAAGCCGGGAATCGAACCTGGGACCCTGGAGCTGTGAAGCAGTTGTGCTAACCACTGTGCTACCGTGCTGCAACTGTCACCAAGAAGCAAAAATTAGAACAACTGGAGTAAAACCGACAGAGTAAAAAGATACAAAATGAGGACAGCGAATACCTGCTGTAAATCTGGAACTCAGCGTTGAGTCCACAAGGCTGTAAAAATACCTGATCAAGAGATGAGGTGCTGCACCCTGAGCTTCATTGAGACATTGCATGAGGTCAAGGACAGAGAAGTCAGCTTGAGAGCAAGGTGGGAGAATTAAATTGACAGGCGACTGAACTGGACACAGGTGTCGTGCAAAGCGGTCACTGATCCACGTTTGGTCTCCCCAGCATAGAGGAGGCCTCAGCCTGAGCAGTGAATACAGTATATGGAACTGAAAGAAGCACATATAAACACTGTTTCATTTGGGAGGAGTGTTTGAGGCCTTAGCTGGTGAGAAGGTAAAAAGGGTGTTATGTTCTTGTTGGATGGCCTTATTTATTACAAGAACACTTGCAGTTAGTTATAAACAATTTATTAACATTAACTGGTGGTAAACTATGTACAAGACAACAGATGAACAACAGCAAAATTACGCACATGCAAGCCCTCTCTTTTCTTCCTCCAGCCAGTGTCTGGTCAGCTGACTTTACATTCACTTATATACTAGTGAGACTAATAGTGGTCAGTTGGTGAATTACAACACAACCATGATATCGTGGCAAAGGGTGGGTATTTGAATCCCTGTGCTTTCTTGGAGAGGTGTCATGGGAACCAGAGGGGATGTTTGGGATAATTAAGGAGTCAGCCAGGATCTCATGGTGAGAACAGTCCGTCCAGAACGCTGAAAGGAAAGTGCTGGGGAATTTGCGTTTGATGGTGGAACCTAATCTTCCTTTCCAACAAACATTCCTTACCTCGGTGAGCACAACATTACTTATTTAAATTCTCTCCTCACCTGTGGCCTCTGGTAGAAATAACCACCATTCTTATCTCTCCCGTACCAAAGGCACTGAGGCCAATTGTTGCACCCACCTCCTCCTTACAATTATTGTCATGACTGAGATTAGCTGACTGAGCCTTGCCGTGTATGGCTCAGCATCACTAGGTTACATGAGTAACCAATTCAGTGAGTTAGTTGCTGGATGATAAAAGTGATATCAAGAATTTCTTCACGAGATGGACTAAAGATAGAGCGGCGAAGATTACCATCCTGACCATAAGAACAAAGAAAGAACAAAGAAAAGTACAGCACAGGAACAGGCCCTTCAGCCCTCCAAGCCCGCGCCGACCATGCTGCCCGTCTAAACTAAAATCTTCTACACTACCGGGGTCCATATCCCTCTATTCCCATCCTATTCATGTAATTGTCAAGATGCCCCTTAAACGTCAATATTGTCCCTGCTTCCACCACCTCCTCCGGCAGCAAGTTCCAGGCCCCCACAACCCTTTGTGTAAAAAACTTGCCTCGTACATCTCCTTTAAACCTTGCCCCTCGCACCTTAAACCTATGCCCCCTAGTAATTGACCCCTCAGTGGCCTAGTGGTTAACACAACCGCCTCACGGCGCTGAGGTCCCAGGTTCGATCCCGGCTCTGGGTCACTGTCCGTGTGGAGTTTGCACATTCTCCCCGTGTCTGCGTGGGTTTCGCCCCCACAACCCAAAAATGTGCAGAGTAGGTGGATTGACCACGCTAAATTGCCCCTTAATTGGAAAAAATAATTGGGTAATTGACCCCTCTACCCTGGGAAAAAGTCTCTGACTATCCACTCTGTCTATGCCCCTCATAATTTTGTAGACCTCTATCAGGTCGCCCCTCAACCTCCTTCATTCCAGTGAGAACAAACCGAGTTTATTCAACCTCTCCTCATAGCTAATGCCCTCCATACCAGGCAGCATGTTGGTAAATCTCTTCTGCACCCTCTCTAAAGCCTCCACATCCTTCTGATCAGAAGGATGGTCGACCAGAATTGAACACTATACTCCAAGTGTGGCCTAACGAAGGTTCTATACGGCTGCAACATGACTTCCCAATTTTTATACTCAATGCCCTGGCCAATGAAGGCAAGCATGCCGTATGCCTTCTTGACTACCTTCTCCACCTTTTTTGCCCCTTTCATTGGCCTGTGGACCTGTACACCTAGATCTCTCTGACTGTCAATACTCTTGAGGGCTCTACCATTCACTGTATATTACCGACCTGTATTAGACCTTCCAAAATGCATTACCTCACATTTGTCCGGATTAAACTCCATCTGCCATCTCTCCGCCTAAGTCTCCAAATGATTTAAATCCTGCTGTATCCTCTGACAGTCCTGATCGCTATCCGCAATTCCACTAACCTTTGTGTCGTCCGCAAACGTACTAATCAGACCAGTTACATTTTCCTCCAAATCATTTATATGTATTACTATATACTACTCAGCAAAGGTCCCAGCACTGATCCCTGCGGAACACCACTAATCGCAGCCCTCCAATCAGAAAAGCACCCTTCCATTGCTACTCTCTGCCTTCGATGACAGTTGCACTGAGTGCTGAATTCGGGTGCATTTGAGTGCTATAGTGTGAGTTTGGTGACTGAGGGATATTAAGGGTTTATTTTTTATTTGTAGCTACAGTCGAGTCTTTCTTTTATTTAGTTAATTAACTTAAAAGTTACTGTTTGGTTGAGAAGAAGGTGAATTTTCAATCAGCTTTAAACAAAGGTTCTACTTGTAACTACTTGCAGCTGGAGCTTGTTAATTAGTTAATTGGATTAGGCCACTTTTCAGAGGCTAGTGTCACAGTATAAATCTGAGCTAGTTACAGTGCAGACTTTGTTTGCAGTGAGTGCTGAATTTGGGTGCATTTGAGTAATATAGTGAGAGTTTGGTGACTGAGGGAGTGCTGAATTTTGGTGCATTTAAGTGTGATAGTGAGAGTTTGGTGACTGAGCGAGTCAGGTGAGGAGGGAGTAAGGAGCTTATTTTTATTTCATTTCCCACATTTCCTCAAAGAGCGTGAAGGGAGCTGGGAGTTTACAGGGAGTGCAGCTGACTGGGAGCAGAGTTGGAGGGCGGAGGTCCAGTTGGTCCACAGTGCAGCTGTATTCTGTAAGGTAAGAAGGGATGGAGGCTAGGGCAGTTGCATGCTGCTCCTGTCGGATGTGGGTGGTGAGGGATACACCGGTGTCCCCACTGACTATGCCTGTGGAAAGTGCACCCAACTCCAGCTCCTCAGAGTTAGGGAACTGCAGCTGGAGCTGGATGAACTTCGGATCATCCGGGAGGCAGAGGTTGTAATAGAGAAGAGTTACAGGGAGGTAGCCATACCCAAGGTACAGGACAAGAGTAGCTGGGTTACAGTCAGGGGAAAGAAAATGAATGGGCAGACAGGGCAGGGATCCCTCGTGGCCGTTACCCTTCAAAACAAATATACCGTTTTGGATGCTGTTGGGGGGATGACCTACCGGGGGAAGGCTCTAGCGGCCAGGTCTCTGGCACTGAGTCTGGCTCTGGGGCTCAGAAGGGAAGAGGAGAGAATAGAAAAGCAATAGTGATCGGAGACTCAATGGTAAGGGGAATAGATAGGAGATTCTGTGGTCGTGAACAAGACTCCCGGAAGGTATGTTGCCTCCCGGGTGCCAAGGTCAGGGATGTCTCGGATCGTGTCTTCAGGATCCTTAAGGGGAGGGTGAGCAGCTAGAAGTCGTGGTGCACATTGGTACCAACGATGTAGGTAGGAAAAGGGGTGTGGATGTAATAAACGAGTTAAGGGAGTTAGGCTGGAAGTTAAAAGCCAGGACAGACAGAGTTGTCATCTCTGGTTTGTTGCCAGTGCCACGTGATAGCGAGGCTAGGAATAGGGACAGAGTGCAGTTGAACACATGGCTGCAGGAATGGTGTAGGAGGGAGGGCTTCAGGTATTTGGATAATTGGAGCGCATTCTGTACAAGCAGGACGGTTTGCATCTGAACCAGAGGGGCACCAATATCCTGGGAGGGAGGTTTTCTAGTACTCTTTGGGAGGGTTTAAACTAATTTGGCAGGGGAATGGGAACCGGACTTGTAGTCCAGCAACTAATGTAGCTGATGTTCAGGACGTCAAAGCGTGTAGTGACAGTGGGGAAGGCAACACTGACAAAGGAGAGTACTTGCAGGCACGGAGATGGGTTGAAGTGTGTATACATCAACGCAAGAAGCATCAGGAATTAAGATGGGTAATTTAGGCATGGATCGGTACTTGGGACTTCGATGTGGTGGCTATCATGGAAACTTGGATAGAAGAGAGGCAGAAATGGTTGTTGGAGGTTCCTGGTTATAGATGTTTCAATAAGATTAGGGAGAGTGGTAAAAGAGGTGGGGGTGGGGTTGCATTGTTAATTAGAGATAGTATAACAGCTGCAGAAAGGCAGTTCGAGGAGGATCTGCCTACTGAGGTAGTATGGGTTGAAGTCAGAAATAGTAAAGGAGCAGTCACCTTATTGGGAGTTTTCTATAGCTCCCCCAATAGCAGCAGAGATGTGGAGGAACAGATTGGGAAACAGATTTTGGAAAGGTGCAGAAGTCACAGGGTAGTAGTCATGGGTGACTTCAACTTCCCAAATATCGAGTGGAAACTCTTTAGATCAAATAGTTTCGATGGGGTGGTGTTGTGCAGTGTGTCCAGGAAGTTTTTCTAACACAGTATGTAGATTGTCCGACCAGAGGGGAGGCCATATTGGATTTGGTACTTGGTAATGAACCAGGGCAAGTGATAGATTTGTTAGTGGGGGAGCATTTTGGAGACAGCGACCACAATTTGGTGACTTTCACTTTAGTAATGGAGAGGGATAGGTGCGTGCAACAGGGCAATGTTTACAATTGGGGAAAGGGTAAATACGATGCTGTCAGACAAGAACTGAAGTGCATAAGTTGGGAACATAAGCTGTCAGGGAAGGACAAAATTGAAATGTGGAATTTGTTCAAGGAACATATACTACGTGCCCTTGACATGTATGTCCCTGTCAGGCAAGGAAGAGATGGTCGAGTGAGGGAACCATGGTTGACAAGAGAGGTTGAATGTCTTGTTAAGAGGAAGAAGGATACTTATGTAAGGCTGAGGAAACAAGGTTCAGACAGGGAGCTTGAAGGATACAAGATAGCCAGGAGGTAACTGAAGAAAGGGATTAGGAGAGCTAAGAGAGGGCATGAAAAATCTTTGGCGGGTAGAATCAAGGAAAGCCCCAAGGCCTTTTACACATATGTGAGAAATATGAGAATGGCTAGAACGAGGGTGGGTCCGATCAAGGACAGTAGCGGGAGATTGTGTATTGAGTCAGAAGAGATAGGAGAGGTCTTGAACGAGTACTTTTCTTCAGTATTTACGAATGAGAGGGGCCATATTGTTGGAGAGGACAGTGTGAAACAGACTGGTAAGCTCGAGGAGATACTTGTTAGGAAGGAAGATGTGTTGGGCATTTTTAGAAAGTTGACAATAGACAATTCCCCATGCCTGACGGGATATATCCAAGGATTCTATTGGAAGCAAGAGATGAAATTGCAAAGCTGTTGGCAATGATCTTTCCGTCCTCACTGTCAACAGGGGTGGTACCAGGGGATTGGCGAGTGGCGAATGTCGTGCCCCTGTTCAAAAAAGGGAATAGGGATAACCCTGGGAATTACAGGCCAGTTAGCCTTACTTTGGTGGTAGGCAAAGTAATGGAAAGGGTACTGAGGGATAGGATTTCTGAGCATTTGGAAAAACATTGCTTGATTTGGGATAGTCAGCACGGATTTGTGAGGGGTAGGTCTTGCCTCACAAGTCTTATTGAATTCTTTGAGGTGACCAAGCACGTGGATGAACGTAAAGCAATGGATGTGGTGTACATGGATTTTAGTAAGGCATTTGATAAGGTTCCCCATGGCAGGCTAATGCAGAAAGTAAGGAGGCATGGGATAGAGGGATATGTGGCCAGTTGGATAATGAACTGGCTAACCGATAGAAGTCAGAGAGTGTTGGTGGAGGGCAAATATTCAGCCTGGAGCCCAGTTACCAGTAGCGTACCACAGGGATCAGTTCTGGGTCCTCTGCTGTTTGTGATTTTCATTAATGACTTGGATGAGGGAGTTGAAGGGTGGGTCAGTAAATTTGCAGACAATACAAAGATTGGTGGAGTTGTGGATAGTGAGGAGGGCTGTTATCGGCTGCAAAGAGACATAGAAAGCATGCAGAGCTGGGCTGAGAAGTGGCAGATGGAGTTTAACCCTGAAAAATGTGAGGTTGTCCATTTTGGAAGGACAAATATGAATGCGGAATACAGGGTTAACGGTAGGGTTCTTGGCAATGTGGAGGAGCAGTGGAGGATCTTGGGGTCTATGTTCATAGATCTTTGAAAGTTGCCATTCAGGTGGATAGAGCTGTGAAGAAGGCCTATGGTGTGCTAGCGTTCATTAGCAGAGGGATTGAATTTAAGAGCCGTGAGGTGATGATGCAGCTGTACTAAACCTTGGTAAGGCCACATTTGGAGTACTGTATGCAGTTCTGGTCGCCTCATTTTAGGAAGGACGTGGAAGCTTTGGAAAAGGTGCAAAGGAGATTTACCAGGATGTTGCCTGGAATGGAGAGTAGGTCTTACGAGGAAAGGTTGAGGGTGCTCAGCCTTTTCTCATTAGAACGGAGATGGATGAGGGGTGACTTGATCGAGGTTGATAAGATGATCAGGGGAATAGATAGAGTAGACAGTCAGAGATTTTTTTCCCCGGATGGAACAAACCATTACAAGGGGACATAAATTTAAGGTGAATGGTGGAAGATATAGGGGGGATGTCTGAGGTAGGTTCTTTACCCAGAGAGTAGTGGGGGCATGGAATGCACTGCCTGTGGAAGTAGTTGAGTTGGAAACATTAGGAATCTTCAAGCGGTTATTGGATAGGTACGTGGATTATGGTAGAATGATGGGGTGTAGATTAATTTGTTCTTAATCTGGGACAAAAGTTCGGCACAACATCATGGGCCGAAGAGCCTGTTCTGTGCTGTATTTTTCTATGTTATATCTATGACCTAGCCTGTTCTGTATCCATCTTGCCAGCTCACCTCTGATCCCGTGTGACTTCACCTTTTGTACCAGTCTGCCATGAGAGACCTTGTCAAAGGCCTTACTGAAGTCCAGATAGACAACATCCACTGCCCTACCTACATCAATCATCTTTGTGACCTCCTCGAAAAACTCTTATCAAGTTAGTGAGACACGACCTCCCCTTCACAAAACCCTTCACAAAATAATTTAACTAGATGCCACATTGGGGTGTGTTGGGGGGCGGGGGGTGGGGGGGGGGGGAGAATGGGCGGGGGCAGTGGGAGATGTATCAGGGCTTCTGGGTGGATGAAGTACACCGGACTAATTTGTAACCTTGCAAACTCTTTTCAATGGAGTATCACTCCTGCGACAGTTATTTAACTGAGTTATCCCTTCCTCAACCTCAGATGGTTCAGTGTGCAATAAATGCAAATATTTCTGTCCTCTCTTCTTGGTTTCTCATCTCCAATGTGTGGTTTATCGTGTTCGAACCTACTTTACGAAGAAAATAAGAGTATGAGTAGGCCGTTTGGCCTTTCGAGCCTACTCTGCAACTCCACATGATGATGGCTGATCCTCCATCTCAGCACCATACCCCAGCACTCTCCCCATATCCCTTGACACCTTTAGAGTCTGAAAATCTACCTATTTCCTTCTTAAATATATTCAGTGATTTGGCCTCCACAGTTTCCTGTGGTAGAGAATTCCATGGGTTCACCACCCTCTGAGTGAAGGCATGTCTCCTCATCTCAGTCCTAAGTGGCCTGCCCTGTATCCAGAGACTGCATCATGTTTTTCTCAGCCTGTCCAGGAGCCGCCATTCCAGTGATCCTCAGATAAGAACTTGTTTAGGCTCATGGCTGCCACTCACTCTCACAGCATAGCCTTAGAATTAGAAAGCTGCCTGCAAAGATGATTAAAATGCTGCATGAAGCTGGGTGCTTCCGAATGAGGACAGGATAATGTCAGCTGTAGTTCAATCTGACAGCTTCATCTCATTGGAAATTTTAACTGTTGAGGGAAATGACCTTTCCATTTAATGTTTAAAGAAGTTATATAGAGAGCAATTGGATATAGCTTTTTGAAGTGTATTAGTCTGGTGAGCTAAATGCCCTTGGCATCTCTTGTACCTTTCCAGAAATCCCAGGTCAGTGAGGAAAAGGCTCAGTGAACAGCCTTTATAATGGGTGTTCGTTATCATCACCCACAAACATTGGGAGAGATTCTCCAGCCGTGTTGCCCCCAGGCGCAAATCCCGCCATGTCGGGGAAATTCTGGGGGGAGGCCCGAAATTTGATTTGCGCTGGGCACCAAACAGTTTCTGATGCTAGTCTGAGACCGGAGCAGTCTTTCAAAAAGATGCCCTGATTTCTGAGGAGCCGGACCCTGATCGCTGAGGAGCCGGACCTGTTGGCAACTTGAGATCCCACACACCTCATTCAGGGCTCAGTTCACCCAACCTCAAAAAATATTTCTACGTGTGGGTGGATTGTGATCTGGATTGGTCAGAACCACCAGGCGGGAATCGGACCTCATTTCCTGCCGGAGATCCAGGGAGAATTGCGCCCATTGTCTAACAATGCATTGCCAAGAGTCATGTGAGAGTACCTTTAAGAAATGGGTGTTTATAAATGGGTGGGTATATAAATATCTCTAGTGAGCGTACCTTTAAGAAATGGGTGTTTATTACTGCAGTGATGTCAGAGAGTGGGTGGAGCTGGGCTGTCTGTCAGCTTTTTACTTTCCCTTTAGGCTTTTTGCTGCAGGGTGGGTTTGGTTTCATTTTAGTTTTGGAGAAGCTAAAATCACAGCAGGATGTGTGTGAATCTCTGCAGGCTTATGAATGTTATTTGGGATTTTCAAAGTGGTAACATGCTACTCAATAGTGAATTTAAACCTGGTCGCTGTGTGAAATGGGTCTTTTGTCTCCTGAAATGTTGTTTGAGAATTTATTAAGGATTACTTAGTGTTGTATTCTTTGGGAGTTGTATTTGAATTGATGGTTGCTAAGATGTTCACTGTATGTTTTAAAAAGGTTAACTTGAGTTCATAGAATAAACATTATTTTGCTTTGAAAACTACTTTCCCATATCTGCTGGACCACACCTGTAGAGTGGGCCATGTGCTCCCCATACCACAATCTAGTAAAGGTTGTGGGTCAGGTGAACTCCATGGTACACTTTGGGGTTCTCTAAACCCTGGCCCATAACACAAGTGATTGAGATCTCTGCCACATGATAGTCTTTTGTGTTGATTACTGATCAAGATTGGGAAGCTGAACTGATACCCCATCCTCCTCCCCACCTCTAACTCCAGCCCAGGTCAATGGAGCACAGAACCTGAGATCTTTCTAGCCCATGCAGGCTACTCAGTTACAGTGAGAATAACTCATTCTGGTTTAATTATACAACCTATTTTCCTATTCCAGCTCAACTCCATGAGTTTGTGAATCGGTCTATGTTTCTGATTGCAGATCCAATTGCACATACTTGTATTTTTTGAGCAACACTGCATGGAAAGACTGATTTAATTGCCCTTCTGTCTTGTGTGTTAAGCTCTGTATTCCACCATTTCCCATTGGCACGTCCCTGCAGTGCCATATCAGAAGTTGCAAACTGCCTTGGTCATCATGTGCACGTGTCTTGGGCACACCTTCAGGCCTTCCTTTAAAATATGAACAATCCAAAGTCCACCAGGCTGCTTGACAGAAGAACTGTTCCCTATTTAAAGACCAGAGATTTGTAAATTGGTATTTTGTTGTAAAATAGCTCTTCCAAACTACACAGTGTACTGCTGAGCTAGCAGTAGATCAATCTTCAGCCAGCAGCACAAGCCAATGCAGTCATTATCTTTGAACACTAACTCTTTTCTCCGTCCTTCTCTCTCTCTCTACCCCCAACCCTATTTCTCTTAGAGCTCATTGATTGTGTTTGATGAATGCGGAGATGGATTTGAAGATAAAGCCAGAATCCGGACGGCAGAGAGAAGACCGTTGATCTGATGGGCTGTAGTAATGGACTCAACAGCACAGGTTGTGCGGCAGAGATGAAGATCTACACTCCTGACCATGGGATGCAGCTGACAAATGACTCCAGCATTCTGCGCACGTCGACTGGCAAAATGGCGAAGGATCAACCACAATGCATCTGCATCTCAAGCTGACTCCACTCACAGACCGTTCAATAGGCTTATTGTCTCCTGCATTAAACCTTCAAAGTCATTAAGCCAGGAATCAATTCGTCTCAATTATATATTTACCTTCTTCCATTTGAAGTAGGGCATTGCCTTGGCTTTAATGAAGTGTGAGGCTCCTCATGCATTGATTCAGCCAAGAAACCTATACCCCACAATAGGAGTCTGGATGATTGGAAGTTGCTCGTAGGTGTCGACAAAATTATTTTTAATGACCAGTGATTGGAGCACTTAAGCAAATATTTGTTTATCTTTGAGAACAGAGAATCAGAATATTAGGAGGCATTGGCTCTGGGAAAGTTACCCCCTCCCGTACGAGGTACGGCGTTTCGGCCAAGTTGTCTACCTTTTGAGTTTGACGGGGGAAAACCCTGAGGGCGTTGCCCTAGAGAGGTCCTCGACCGACCAACATGGTGCTGCCACCCCCCGACAGGCGGCATGTGTGCCTCTCCACCATAGTCATCATGAGCAGCATGGCCTTCATGGATGCCTACCTAGTGGAGCAGAACCAGGGGCCTCGTAAGATTGGGGTCTGCATCATAGTCCTGGTTGGAGACATCTGCTTCCTGATTGTGCTGCGGTACGTGGCGGTCTGGGTTGGCGCTGAGGTAAAGACAGCCAAGCGTGGCTACGCCATGATCCTCTGGTTCCTGTACATATTTGTCCTAGAAATTAAGCTCTACTTTATTTTTTCAAAACTATAAGGCCGAGAAAAAGTACACAGACACAATTGCACGGAAGGCATTGACCTTACTCCTTTCCATCTGTGTGCCTGGGCTGTACCTCATCTTGATTGCCTTAGACAGCATGGACTATGTCAGGACTTTCAGGAAGAAGGAAGACTTAAGAGGACGCCTCTTCTGGGTAGCTTTGGACTTGCTGGATATTTTGGACATCCAAGCCAATCTATGGGAGCCGCACAAGTCTGGCCTTCCGATGTGGGCAGAAGGCCTCATGTTTTTCTATTGCTATATTCTCTTGCTCATTCTGCCATGTGTCTCTCTTAGTGAGATCAGCATGCAAGGTGAGTATATAGCCCCTCAAAAAATGATGCTATACCCTGTTCTAAGTCTGGTGACCATCAACATAGTTACAATATTCATCCGTGTCATTAACATGGTCTTATTTCGAGACAGTCGGGTTTCGACTATATTTATTGGTAAGAACATCATCGCCATTGCCACCAAGACTTGCACTTTCGTGGAGTATCAGAAACAGGGTCAAGAATTTCCCCAGAAAACGCAATAGCTCTTGAACTCCAGCAGAACTCCATTCCGCACAATCAGACCATCCACGAAACGCAGGCTGCCCCACACGACCAGACGCCGACCAGAGAGATCGTGGACACATGACAGCGATGAGTTTAAGCAGTGAATACATCACAGACAGTTTCCAAACGTGGCCTGGGGAGAGGAGGTAGCGAGCCAATTGGAAGGAGGCAATTTCAGACTTGGTTAGCACAGATAGTTCTCTGTCCAGTGAGACTGCATGGATGGGCTGCCGACGATCTGTGTTCACCCCCTCTCGTGCTTCCCCTCCTTCGATTGGTCTCCTATCACCAGCCTCGTGCGACATCTCAGGTACAATGTGGAAGCGAGAGTTTGGAATGGAGCCTTGAGATGGTGCCAAAAGCTCTTCTAAATGTAACTAAGGGTACCTGAGCCTGAAGCCACCATGAGAGGCTATTCATAGCCAGTGGCACATTGATTTGCCATTCTCTAGACACAGGATTTTTGAGTCCAAATTTCTAATGAATGAATTAACATGTTTATTATAAGGTGACTGTTTTACAAACATATTTTGGGGTCTAACTGTATTTTCAGAACAAGTATTTAAATTATTTCATAAAATTCATATCTGTCAAATGCAGCAAACTGGAAGGGTAAAGAATAAGAATGAAACATGTTTTGATATGTGACAGATTGCCATTGAATCATCACTGTTTGGGTTGATATACTTCATGTGATACCCTTTACCTCCTTTGCACCTTCCATCTCATGATTAGAATTAAATCTGGACTTCTACAATTCTTGTGAAAACCTCTCAATCCTTCTGGTTTGTTGATTTGAATCATTCTGTTGGAAGCTACCAACCAGTACTATTGTCCGCAGAAGACATTGAAATTCGGTTCCAGCATAAATCACGAGCAGCTAATGTGCTGCAATGGGCCTCTTTTTAGCAAAGGACAACAGGGTGATGGTGGTCTAGACTGCTGGGTTGGAGAGCTGGCAGGAGCCCTTTGTCACCTATTTTCAGGAAGGCCCGCAGCATTTGTTCCATTCAGGCACATGACTGGCCAGCAATGGCCAGACTCCCGGGATCAACGAGCCGAGGAGTGAAAGTCCCGTCTTCCGCCTGTCTATCAGAGGCCAAGAGTTCTATCGAATAGCAATAACACTGGGTGGTGGTGTCAGCTGCTTGCACAACACCCACCCTAGTCATAGTACAGTGGTTTGATCCCAGGTAAGGGGTAGCACGATGGCATAGTAGTTAGCATTGCTGCCTCACAGTGCCAAGGTCCCAGGTTTGATCCCGGCTCTGGGTCACTGTCCGTGTGGTTTTCACATTCTCCCTGTGTTTGGGTGGGCTTCGCCCCCACAACCCAAAGATGTGCAGGCTAGGTGGATTGGCCACGCAAAATTGCCCCTTAATTAGAAAAAATGAATTGGGTACTCTAAATTTATTTTAAAAAAGGTTTGGTCCCAGGCCAGAGGTGAGCGATGGCAGAAAGGCATTGCAGGGTGGGGATCAGGGGGTTGGGGGCTCAGCAATAAGGGCAGTTGCTCTCAGTGGGTCCCTCGTCCTGATGCTAAATCCCTTGATCAGGAACTGAGTGTCTTTGAATGAGGGCCACCACCTCCCAGGCTCCTGCAAGCAACCTTGCATGTGTTTGCTTAACATAACCCCTGCTTAGGGAGCCCCATACCCACTGCTGGGTTAATACCAGTGTCAGCAGGATGAGGCTGTTATGTGGGCATTAATTACCCACTGAAGGGTCTCAGTTGTTGGTGGGACAGTAAGGCCACCCACAGGCCTTCCCGCCACAAATGTAATTGGGGGAAGGCAGGAGGGTAGAGGGGTATCCACCCACCATCCTTCTGCCTTTCAAAATGCCCCCTCACCACCAAACCCATTATGGTGGCGGGCACAAGATTTCACCCAACAATGCAAAGCTTTACACACACACATCTTCCCTCATAATCTCAAATTTCTATTACCACCTCCTTCTTTCAGTGGACAGTTCTCCGGATGACTCAGCAGATTGAGTCTCAGACAATCACGAGCTTGAACCGTGAGGAGCCATCACTGGCCAAAGATTTAAGGTTGTGACAGGAACCAATGACCGTTATAAATAAGCAGCCATTAGTTGTTGGGACTTACGAGGCATGGTGTTAGACTAAGGGTTTTTGTTGAAGAAAAATGGGGCAAAGCAAAGCACTTAGTTAATGTTAAGCACATGTTAAGTATATATTTCAAAGATTCTGTGCTTTGTTTGATTTACAATCTCAGTTTGTTCCTGTCATTACTGGGGAACAGATGACCCCAGCCGACCTCTGAGGAGACATTCCCCATCAGGCTGCAAGACTCAGTTTAATTATTCTGGATATCCATATATTTATCCAATGGTGGAGATAATTAGAAAATGGGTTGGTTTGCTGGAAAGAAAATAAAACATACTTATCTGACAAACACCGTAGGCCTGATAATAAAATGAATCTCATGAATTAAATAAGAAATAAGTGTGGCTGCATATCTAAAGAATGCATTTGCGATAATGGTTTGGATTTTGCTCATTAACCCAATCAATTCCGTTACAAATCTCTTCATTTCATTTTCACTCGTGTGCTCTGACCTAAAGGGCACAGAATCTTTACAGTGCAGAAGCAGGCAATTCGGCCCATTCAGTATGCACTGGCTCTCCGATCCGATCCACCTAATCCCACTCCCCTGCCTTATCCCCGTAACTTTGCACTTTCTTTCTTTTCAGCTAGAAATCAAATTCCCTTTCGAAAACCTTGATCGAACCTCCCTCCACCATCCTCACAGGAATTTCATTGCAGATCACAACCAGCCTCTGGGTGTAAATCTTTTTCCTCACATCGCATCTACTCCTTTTGCTCATTATTTTAAATCTGTGCCCTTTAGTTCTTGATCTACCTTGAGAGGGAACAGTTTCTCACTATTTAACCTGTCTGAGATACCGTCAATCACGACACGGGAGAGAAGATAGATGATTCAAAGGCTTTAATCATCTGAGAACAGTACAGCAGCCGAGAAGTGTGCTCATCACATGCTGCTTGAGTGAGCCTCATCTTTTATACCGTTTCCTGGGGGCGGAGCCAGAGGCGGAGTCCCCCAGGGTTCCAAGCCCGGTCTTAAAGGGCCAATGCATTAAAGGTAAGGTACTGTTACAGCAGCTACTGATAACATTCATCACACTGTCCCTACCTCTCAGGATCTTGAATGCCTCTGTCAAGTCTCCTTCTTTTCTCAAAGGAAAACAGACCCAGTCTCTCCGACCTATCCTCACAGCTACAATTGTTTATCCCAGGTATCATTCTTGTGAATCTCTCCTCTACTCGGTCCGATCCCTTCACGTCCTTCATCAAGTATGGTGGTCAGAACTGGACACAGTACTCCAGATGTGGGCAGCACAGTGACACAGTGGTTAGCACTGCTGCTTCACAGCGGACCCATATTCGATTCCAGCCTTGGGTGTCTGTCTGTGTGGGTTTCCTCCGGGTGCTCTGGTTCCACCCCCACAGTCCAAAGATGTGCAGGTTAGGTGGGGTTACAGGGTTAGGGTGGGAGTGTGGGGCTCAGGAGGGTGTTCTTGCAGAGGCTGCTGACTCAATGGGCCGAATGGCCTTCTTCTGTGCTGTAGAGATTCTGTAGATTCCCCTCATTCCAATTTTATGGGATTCTGTGAGGTCCTTGGCTCATTGTCCACTGGTGTAATAATATTCACTGGCTGACGATAAAAATTATATAGCTCAGTCACAATCTCAATTGTTTAAAATAATCATGACTCAGCAGGTAGCACGACTATCTCAAAGTCAGAAGGTTGTGGGATCAAGTCTCAGTCCAGAGATTCCAGCTTATAAACCAAGGTGATGCTCTCAGGAGTGTACTGATGGAGTCCTACACTACTCAAGGTGCTGTCTTTTGAATGAGAGGTTAAATCAAGGCCCCTATTGCCTTCTCAGGTGAAGGTAAAAGATCCCATTGCACAATTTCAATGAGGGGAGTCTTTTCTTCTGTCTTTGGCAGTCAGTCGTTATGCCTCAACCAACAATCACCAAAACAGATTATCTGCTTGCTATCACATTGCTGTTTGTGGGAGCTTGCCGTACACAATAAGATGCCACATTTCCCAACAAGGCCAAACACATTTCAAAAGTGCTTCGCTGGCTGTAAAGAGCAATGGGGCATCCTGAGGATGTGAAAGGTGCTATATAAATCATAGAATCCCTACAGTATACAATCCCTCAGAATACAGGAGAGAGATAGAGAAGCTGGTGGAGTGGTGTAACGACAACAATCTCTCCCTCAATGCCAGCAAAACTAAAGAGCTGGTCATTGACTTCAGGAAGCAAAGTACTGTACACACCCCTGTCAGCATCAACGGGGCCGAGGTGGAGAAGGTTAGCAGTTTCAAATTCCTAGGGGTGCACATCTCCAAAATTCTGTCCTGGTCCACCCATGTCGACGCTACCACCAAGAAAGCACAACAGCGCCTATACTTCCTCAGGAAACTAAGGAAATTCGGCATGTCCACATTAACCCTTACCAACTTTTACAGATGCACCATAGAAAGCATCCTATCGGGCTGCATCACAGCCTGGTATGGCAATTGCTCGGCCCAGGACGCAAGGAACTTCAGAGAGTCGTGAATACCGCACAGTCCATCACACGAACCTGCCTCCCATCCATGGACTCCATCTACACCTCCCGCTGCCTGGGGAAAGCGGGCAGCATAATCAAGGATCCCTCCCATCCGGCTTACTCACTTTTCCAACTTCTTCCATCAGGCAGGGGATACAGATGTCTGAGAACACGCACGAACAGACTCAAAAACAGCTTCTTCCCCACTGTCACCAGACTCCTAAATGACCCTCTTATTGACTGACCTCATTAACACTACACCCTGTATGCTTCAACCGATGCCAATGCTTATGTAGTTACATTGTATATCTTATGTTGCCCTATTATGTATTTTCTTGGATTTTGTTTAATTCCCTTTTCTTCCCATGTACTGAATGATCTGTTGAGCTGCTTGCAGAAAAATACTTTTCACTGTACCTCGGTACACGTGACAATAAAAAAAATCCAATCTAATCCAGTGCGGAAGGAGGCATTCAGCCCATCAAGTCTGCATCGATCCTCCAAAAGAGGACCTTACCTTGGCCCATGCCTCCACCTTAACCCCACCTAACCTTTATGGACACTAAGGGGCAATTTAGAATGGCCAAACCACCTAACATGTGCATCTTTGGACTGTGGGAGGAAACCCTTACAGACACAGGGAGAACATGCAATCTCCACACAGAGAGTCACCCAAGTTTGGAATTGAACCAGGGTCCCTGGTGCTGGAGGCAGCAGTGCTAACAACTGTGCCGCCCATCAATAAATGTTCTTTGTTAAAGTAGGGAAGCAAATAACTTGAGAATAGCTATGTATCCAATGTATCATTCCAATCACACAAGACTGCTATAAATGGAAGATTTTATTTCAGTGCATTACATTTCTTTGGATCCCATTAATCATATTTTAGTCCGGTCTATCATAAGTCATGAAGTAATGTATTGAACACCCTGTCTCTTTACATGTTTTCAGCTCATTGTGGAAAATCTCCATTGGCCAGAATGAAAATTGGAGATTTTAAGCAACCAGGACAAAGATAATAATGTATTTCACTGCCACAAACATGACTAAATGTCATCATCACTGTGAATCTTAATTTAAATATATAGCGTTATCGGTACCACAATGCAATGTGACCTCCAACAAACTGAGGTATCTGCCAGATGTAAGATCTACTGATGCAAAGAGCATCAATGCACCCACGAGATTGAGATGTACATTTTGTCAACACTGATTCGGGCGATGTGGCATCCAACCAGCACACAAGTGGCATTCCAATTAGAATTACTCAGAATTGGCAGCACAGAAGCAGACGTCTTAGCCCAGCAGTTCTCTGCTGATGCTGATTCTCCATGAGACTCTCCACTGAGCCCAATCCACATATACTTCTCTTCCTTTTGCCCTCATGTACTTAACTTACTTCCTCTTATCTAGACGCCACAGAAAGAAGAAATGTTATCTAAATTGGAGGTGCCGTCATACAGTGAGAGTAAACACTCGCATGGTGACAATGCTCCAAATGTCACTTGTCTACTTTATTAGAAATTTACTTGTACAAACCAGCAAACAAATACAGCTCAACACATGCCCAGGTTCATTATATTGACCATTTTTCCACAGAAAGTATTTGGAAAAAAATAATGGGCGGGATTCTCCTTCGGTCGAGGCAGGAATGGGGAATGGCAGTTCGGCGGAGAATCGGTTTTGATGCTGAAATCGTGGTGGGCGCCTGATTCACGCCAAATCGCAATTCTCCGGTTACTTGACGGCGGCGTCAATGCGTTCCACTCTGCACGTACAGTAAACATTATTTACATATCATTAACAAGCCTGACCCGGTTTTCTCCGGGGCCTCCGCGATTCTCCATTCCCACTGGGGGTAATACCTGACGGCGAGATTCACTTGCACTTTTAAAAATCGGGAAACAGGCACTGTGGCTGCTGAGGAAGAGAGAGGAGGTGGGACACGGAGAGACGCGACCTTGGGTTGTGGGCAGTGGAGGCGGGTGGGGGGGGAGCCTGCAAGGGCTGGGGGGGAGGGGCCATAGGGCCAGGGTGACCCTCCATGGGACTGGGGCGGTGTCCAGGCATGGACCACCATTGCCACGGCCTGCAAGGCAGTCATCTTGCTGCGCACCCCCTGATCACCCACCTTGGCTCCTGGTTCTGCAGAGTGATACTGGCCGAATGGGTGTTCCTACCCCCGTTTCCCCGACCCCACTCACCCCCCCCCCCCCCCCCCCCCCCCCCAGACCCCGCCATTTCATCACCCCCAACTGGCCACCACCCACCAGGGAATCATGCGGCTCACCCAAGGGCAACGCCAAGAATGGTCCCTCCAGGGGGGCGCCGGGTGGGACGCGGAGACGACGACACCCCTGGCAACAGGGAAGGGCTCCAGGGCCTCCCCCACAGTGCCATGCACCCATCGGGCCAGAGGTGCAGAGATTGAGGTGTGGGTCCACAGTGCCAACTGTGTAGCCTATTGGACCTGGTTGGGCACAGGAGTGCACACCATGCTAACATGTCGGCCTTTCACCCCCTGCAGACAATGGACCGTGGAAATGGTGGCCTTCCTCTAAGTTGCTGCAGCCCTGGGCGATGCACTGTGGCTGTAAGAGCTGGCGCTGCTTTTCTTTTATTTGTTCATGTGCCGTGGCTTGGCCAGCATTTATTGCCCATCCCTAATTGCACTTGAGGGGGCAGTTAAGAGTCAGCCACATTGCTGTGGGTCTGGAGTCACATGTAGGCCAGACCAGCTAAGGACAGCAGATTTCCTTCCCTGAAGGACATTAGTGAATCAGATGGGTTTTTACAGCAATCGGCAATGGTTTCATGGTCATTTTTAGACTTTTAATTCCAGATTTTTAATGAATGCAAATTTCACCATCTGCCATGGTGGGATTCGAAACCGTCCCCCCAGAGCATTACCGCGGGTTTCTGGTTTACCAGTCCAATGACAATACCACTACGCCACTGAGTCCCCTTGCTCGAGGAGGAGGAAGCTGCAGCAGCAGAGCGTGCCCCAGAGGAACAGGTGGCAGCCGGTAAGGATGGAGAGTCAGCTGCCCAATAGGCCAAGGAGGACGAGGTGCAAAGGAGGCGCCGCATAAGGCCTCGTGTGTAGTGGCACCGGCTGTCATTCAAGGGCCTGCCGGACTGGCCATGCCATCGAAGACTCTGGCTGAGCATGGGGACAGTGCAATATATCTGCAAGATCATGGTGCACCTGGCACCACGGGGGGGATTTGGGAGGACACCTGCTCCCGATGGCCGTCAAGGTGACGGTCGCCCTGAATGTTTTTGCCACGGGCTCCTTCCAGGCGCCAAGTGGGATCTATCCGGAATCTCACAGACCTCGTGCACAGGAGCATCCACGCCGTCACGGACGGACTGCATGAGGGGTTGTCGGCGAGCATTCAGGAACCTGCGAGTTCAATTGGAGTAGTCCA